>NW_020173770.1:5905289-5940078 GCF_003031525.2 Neophocaena asiaeorientalis asiaeorientalis | reverse complement strand
ACAAAAATCTTCAGTTTGGCCAAGGAAATTAAAATAATTGCATTGAATTAAATTAAATTAAAAATAATTAAATTATTTAATTTAAAATAATTAAATTAAAATAATGCGGCCCATTAATAAGGTAGAACACGATAGAGCCATAAACTTAATGTTTGGGAGAATATTTAACAATAATGGGAAAGTATCCCCTTCTATTATTAAGTGAAAAGCAAATGATAAAGCAGCGTGTAGATGGGACTTCCCTGGCGGTCCAGTGGTTAAGACTCCGCGATTCCACTGCAGGGGGCGTGGGTTCGATCCCTGGTTGGGGAACTAAGATCCCACATGCCTCGTGGTGCGGCAAAAAAAAAACAAAAAAAACAGTGTGTAGAGTAGGATCCAAGCTTTATCTTCAAGATACAGCATGTACGTATATAAAATATGTGGAAATGCAATGTAAGGACACGCAAAATGGCAGGGTAATCCACAGTTTGTAATTTCTTCTTTATCTTTCTCTGTATTTTCTAGTTTTCAATATGACTATGTGTTACTTCAGAAATCAGGGAGAGAAAAGGGTCTAGTGACAGTAAGATCAAATATCATAAAGTAATTGACAGCTTGGGGGGGGGCTGGGGGGGGGCTCCTGAGATCCTCATGGACCCCGAGGAGGGAAAGGGAGAGGAGACCTCGGCGGACAGGGCATCATAGTCACATCCTGCTTCTACCAGGCAGCCCTGCTTTACTGGGCTCAGCATGGATTTTACTCCACTGATCAATGTGCCAAGAAATGGCACTTTGTATTTTTACAAGCAAATTAAACCTGACCTTATATTCCCGCCCTATGCTCCCACCCTTGGGGTGATGGCAAACTCACTCTGTCATTATATTAGGGCCCCTTCTCAGACTAGGTTGCTAGGTTTAGCAAATAAAAATACAGGATGCCCAGATTAAATAAACAAACAAAATTAGCATAAGTATATCCTATGAAATATTTGATACACTTATCTTAAAATATTATTCATTTTTTATCTGAAATGCAAATTTAACTGGGTGTCCTTTGTTTGTTCTGACAACCCTAGCTCTGTCTCCTAAGGGTTCTGCAAAGGCCCAAGGAGGGTATGTACAGCAGAATAGGTGGGGAGGCCCCAGGCCTCTGAGTTGCGGGTTCGCCAGGGGCAGGGAGCTTTCCTGTCCCCATACTAAATGGGGCAGGGCAGCGGGGGACATCTTTGCCAAGACTAAGCACCTGGTGACCAGGGATAGTAGTTGGTCACCCCCTGCAAAGCCTTGCCACCTCTCAGGACACTACGGGCATGGGGCCTAGATGCCCACTGCTGTCAGGACCCCATAAGCCATCCCTGTATGAGTCAGGGGTCTGGCAGGAGACCACTGGCCCATCAAAGTGACCATTTACAAAGCCATGGACCATGTGTAGAGAAACCAGTGCAGACCCAGGGCTACTGATGGTATGAGGGGAGGCAGTCCCTTCCAGAAGCTGGGCACAGAGACTCGGAAAGGGGCTGCTGAACAGACACTGAGACCCTAGAGACCCCTGAGGGAGCGATCTGGAAATAACCACCCAGCCTCTCCTCCCTCCCATACCTCCTATTGGTGCTTCCCACTGGCCAAACCAACTGGAAGCCAGGGAGCCCACTGAGGCAGTCCCCAAGGGTCCCCTTCCAGCGGCCCAGAGCAGATGGGATGGGCACAGAGGGCAAATGGAGGGCACGCAGCACAGTGCCCCTCAGTGGAAAGGACTCTCCCAGCCCCTCCTCTCACGGTCGCCACCCTTCATCCCGGGCCTCCCTCTGGGAGAACCCCCCCAGTCCCTTCAATGAGCTAAACAAGAGGCCAGGGACAGGCATGGTCCTCAGGCAACAAGTGGCCCCGAAGCAAGAGGACACAGCAGCCTGAGGCCCTCTAGAACAGGCGAGGGAAAATCCAAGAGCACGAAACACTGATTAATATCTCATCTGTCTTGATCACACCTGCTTTGTGTTGGACTCCCATCTAAATCCAGCTTCAAAACAGTTTTGCAGCTGAAAGAATAAAGAAGTAAAAACCAGGGCTATAAGCAAACCAGACAAACAAATGCACCAACTCAGGACAAAAACTCCAACCCCGGAAACATACATGTAAACTAGAGCACACTGACAACGTGTCTTTAGTATGGACATTAATTAGCCAGGCCGAGACAAACCCCACTCCAGAGGATTACTTCCTGTTCTTCTGACCCAGGGGTTTATTTTCACAAGGCAATCAGCAAATTCCACTTCCCCTGGCCTCAATAATTGGTTCAGGAATGGGTAGCCAAGCCAATCAAAATCAACGAGGCCTCTTCTTCCATAAGAAAGCAATTAGAAGAGTCTCAACCTTTCCCTCTAAACACGAATAAGGAAGGATGCAGCCCCAAGTGCTTTGGCACCCATTCTGTGCCTAGGAGGAAAGAATCTGCCTGAAAATATGCTAACATCGAGGAAGCAGAGGCAAGAAAGGAAGAGAGAGAAGCTAGGTCCTGGTTACATCACTTGAGACCTGGATCAAACCATTCCTGACACAGCTGAGTTACAGGCACCAATAAAATCCCATGTTTTTCTGAAGGCAGTCTGGGTTAGGCTTTCGGATACGAGCTGGATTCCTAAACAGCATGCAGCATATTAAGAACCAGGAGTACCATTCCTGCTTCTTTCAGGGCCGTGTAAGGAGAAGACAGCCAGCTTCCTCCATTCAGTTGGGAATCAAAGTGTCAGCCTCTGCTAAAGGGAAAGGAATAGACAACCAGGAACCTGGACTCATCACAGGCGCAGCAGGGGAGCCCGCTATTTTGCCAAAGGTGTCAAGTCTGCTCAGCCCCTTTTGGGACAGCACAGTGGTTACCAGCAGGGATCCAGGGCCAACTGGCTCTGCTTCCTGGGCTTGATGCCAGCTCTATCCCTAACCAGCTGACCACCTTGGGCAACTTTCTTAACTGCTCTGGGCCTCAGCCTCTGCACCTGAAGATAAAAACAGTGCCAACAACATGGGCTGTTGTGAAGACTACGAGGTAGTATCTGAAAAGTCCTTAGGACAGTGCTTGGCACAGAACTGGCCTCACTGAGAGATTATAGCTGCTACTGTTGCTGTTGTTGTTGTTAATACAAAAGCCCGCCCTGGATGAGTTTCACTCTGGAGGTTTGTCATCCTCCAGACTCCTCCTCACATGTGGAAGAATCCTGTGGCCTGTGCTGCATGCGCCCCCCCTCCCTGCAGACTCCACCCTGCCTGGCCCTGAACCTGACCTGGTAGGCCACCCTGGGCCCCACCTGGTAGTCCAGGCTCATGCAGACTCAGTGTCTGCAGCCTTTCCCCAAGCCCAGGCTGTGCAGATTTTCTGTTGCAAGTGACAGAAAATCCTCCACAAACTGGGTAATGCGGGAGGTAACTTCACTGTCAGGATTCAGGGCATCTGAGAGGCCATCAGCGCACCTGCTCACACCTCCTCTCCCGGCCTTGCTTACCTCTACGTTGGTTATATCTTCTGTTACGTCATTTTCAAATTAAAGACAACTTTTTTTAAACTCTAAAAGGTTTCTTTAATCACTATAAAAATTAGAGTTAACAAGGATAGAGGAAATAATAATCATTCAGAATACAGAATACTGAATAGCTGAAATTACCCCCCAACAAGTGAATACTAATGAAGATGACACATGGAAAAATTCATGGATTGTGGCTAATGTCATTCTTAGAGGACAATTCAAACCTTTTTTTTTCTATTTTTTGGCTGCGCTGCACGGCATGGGGAATCTCGGTTCCCCAACCAGGGATCGAACCCATGCCCCCTGCAGTGGAAGAGCGGTGTCTTAACCACTGGACCACCAGGGAAGTCCCTTTTTTTTTTTTTTTTTCTATTTTTCAAAACCTTTACTATATTAATTAGAAAACAAGAAAAAAGGAAAACAAATGAGTGTAGCTCACAGGACTAGAAAAAGAACAACAGTCAATTCAAGCTAACAAGAAGGACCTAAGAAAATAAGTAACAGGCAGAATTCAAAAAGAATTCAAAAATCGAGAACAAAACAGAAATGATGAACGCAATCAAAATACCAAGATATAAAATACAACATGAAAACAGGGACAACTCAGATATAACAAATATTGTATTTGATATTAAATATTTAAGGGATATTATTCACAACCACAAGCCAATACTTTAAAACAGATTAAATGGAAATATTTCTGGAAAAAAAATATAAGGGCCAAAACGGGCTCAAGAGGAAATAGAAAAGTTGACTAGATCAATAGCCATGAAAGGAAGTAAAAACCCAAGAGAACCAACAGACAGACTATTAGAAAAAATGGGAGAGGGCCACAGAAAGAGAGACAGAGGTATCTGTGAGGAGGCAGAGCAGTAAACTGGGAAGCAGACTCTTGAGTTCACAGCTGGCCTGTGGTTTTTGCATCTCATCAAGGAGCTCCTCCTCGTACAGGTGGCATTTTTCTGAAGTTGTTCATTGAGACTTCCCAGCATCCCTGAAGATATAATAGCCGTGTGGCTGACAGGGTTTTCATGCTCCGCCGGGGGTCAGGCCTGTGCCTCTGAATTGAGAGGGCCAAGTCCAAGACATTGGTCCACCAGAGACCCCCCAGCTCCATGTAATAACAGACCAATCACAAGCACTGAAATTGAAACTGTAATTAAAAACCTTCCAACAGACAAAAGCCCAGGACCAGATTGCTTCACAGGCGAATACTATCAAACATTTAGAGAAAAGCTAACACCTATCCTTCTCAAACTCTTCCAAAATATAGCAGAGGGAGGAACACTCCCAAACTCATTCTACAAGGCCACCATCACCCTGATACCAAAACCAGACAAAGATGTCACAAAGAAAGAAAACTACAGGCCAATATCACTGATGAGCATAGATGCAAAAATCCTCAACAAAATACTAGCAAACAGAATCCAACAGCACATTAAAAGGATCATACACCATGATCAAGTGGGGTTTATCCCAGGAATGCAAGGATTCTTCAATATATGCAAATCAATCAATGTGATAAACCATATTAACAAAGTGAAAGAGAAAAACTACATGATCATCTCAATAGATGCAGAAAAAGCTTTCGACAAAATTCAACACCCATTAATGAAAAAAACCCTCCAGAGAGTAGACATAGAGGGAATTTACCTCAACATAATAAAGGCCATATATGACAAACCCAAAGCCAACATCTTTCTCAATAGTGAAAAACTGAAACCATTTCCTCTAAGATCAGGAACAAGACAAGGTTGTCCACTCTCACCACTATTATTCAACATAGTTTTGGAAGTTTCAGCTGCAGCAATCAGAGAAGAAAAAGAAATAAAAGGAATCCAAATTGGAAAAGAAGAAGTAAAGCTGTCACTGTATGCAGATACATAGTGAGAATCCTAAAGACGCTACCAGAAAACTACTAGATCTAATCAATGAATTTGGTAAAGTAGCAGGATTTACCAAAATTAATTAAATTTTGTGCATTTTTCTATTTACAATCACCAGGACCTGGAAACAACCTCAGTGTCCATTGACAGATGAATGGATAAAGAAGATGTGGCACATATATACAATGGAATGTTAGCCACAAAAAGAAACGAAATTGAGTTATTTGTAGTGAGGTGGATCGACATAGAGGCTGTCATACAGAGTGAAGTAAGTCAGAAAGAGAAAAACAAATACCGTATGCTAACACATATATATGGAATCTAAAAAAAAAAAAAAGTGGTTCTGAAGAACCTAGGGGCAGGACTGGAATAAAGACATAGAGAGTGGACTTGAGGACACAAGGAGGGGGAAGGGTTAGCTGAGACGAAGTGAGAGTGGCATGGACATATATACACTACCAAATGTAAAATAGATAGCTAGTGGGAAGCAGCCACATTGCACAGGGAGATCAGCTCGGTGCTTTGTGACCACCTAGAGGGGTGGGATAGGGAGGATGGGAGGCAGACGCAGGAGGGAGGAGAAATGGGAACATATGTATATGTAGAGCTGATTCACTTTGTTATAAAGCAGAAACTAACACACCATTGTAAAGCAATTATACTCCAATAAAGATGTTAAAAAAAAAAAAAAGAAGAAAAGGGAGAGTTCAGTACAGCTGCCAGATAATAATCAACATACAGAAAGCAGCAGTGTTTCTCTGTTCCAGCCAAAACTAGCTGGAAAAATGTAGCCAAAATATATTAGCACTTATCATAGCAATAAAAAATAGAAAGCATCTATGAATTAGCCTATTAGAGAATACACAAAATCTCTATGGAGAAAATTTTGAATCTAGTAAAGGCACAAAAGGATATGTGAGGAAATAGGGAAGTGTGTCCCATTCATGGACGGCACAACTCCACATCACCAAGGTTGATTCTCCTCAAGCTCATCTGGAAATTAAAGATAATCCAATCAAAGTCACAGCAACACATTTTCAGGAACTTTACGGGTTGACCTGAAAATTCATATGAAAAATAAAGATTCATGAATGGCTAGAGATCAAAGATGTGGTACTGGCAAGGGAACAGATGAGACAATCAAAGAAACAGAATAGAAATTCCAGAATCATAACAAAATCATGTCAATGGCATCAAAACTCAGAGAGGAAAAGATGAATTATTTAGGAAATGATGCTGGAGATATTAACCTGCCACGTGAGGAAGATTTGGGCTCCTACCACATACAGACTATACTTCACATGGAGAGCCCTGGGTCCAACATTCCTTCAGCACCTTGACTCACTGGCCACATTTATCACCTAAATATCGTGTTGCCTATTTGACAGTCATTAGTATGGGAATCACAGCGCGTCTTATAATTTCAACATACATTTGCGATTTTTTTTTTTTTTTGGCCACGCAGCATGTGGGATCTTAGTTCCCCGACCAGGGATTGAACCCACGCCCCCTGCACTGAAAGCGCGGAGTCTTAACCACTGGACCACCAGGGAAGTCCCCATTTGTGGTATTTTTTAACGTTTAATGCATATTAAGCTGTTATGCAATCCGAACTTTTCCTGCAAGGAACAGTGGTTGAAAGAAGCAAGTTCTAAATGAAAAGCAGATTCTTGAAATCCTCACACTGAATTAAGGAAGCAAATAATCAGGCTGCTTCAAAGGGAAGATAAGCTAGTGGAGCATTCTGCTGCTCAAAATGCAACAACCCAAGATGAACAACTGTCATTGGTGCCAACACATTAGAATCCAGGAAGGAAGAAACAAAGGAAGTATAAGAAAAGTATTTGCCCTGGATATTTACTTCCTCTAGAACTAGTGATAGTTCAGATTCTCGGTACAGGTTATGAAGAAAGAAAATAAACACTAAAGCTCTTTAGATGCAACCATCAATGGTATTTGGAAAGTCTTCATATTGTACATAAAGACAAGACTGTAAAAATGAAAAATGCTATATATATAATGTAATATCACATGATAATATAATACAATATAATATAACATGGACACACACACATATTCCAAATAGTTTAAGGACTGAAATATTAGCTTTAAATTTAAAGCTAATTTTTTAAAAAAGAGAAAAAGCTTCATGGTCTCAACGTTGGGAACAGTTTCTTAAACAAGATGCCAAAAGAATGAACTATGCGAAAAAAAATGACAGACTCAACTTCATCACAATTAAAGATTTCTGTTCAATAAAGAATACCACCAACAAACTGAACAGATGAGTGACAGACTGGGGGAACTTTTTCTTCAAAGTCTGAAACTGATAAAAATTATTATGTAAATTTTACAAGTAACTCCTACAAATCAGCGAGTGAGAGAGAGTCAGCCCCTCAGGAAAATGAGCGAAGTATAAGCAGATGGTTAACAGGGGGGAGACAGCGTCTGCTGAGGAAATGAGGAGACCTCTGCCAGAGACTCGCGAACAAGGAGACATCACCTCCAGCCAACTGATTCTCCAAAAATAGAAGGTCAAGTGACAGCAAGGGCAGCTGTGAGCTTGCAGAAATGGGGCCCCGTCCAGTTGGGAGGCCAGGCTGCTGCAGGACTGTGGACAGCCAGGCAGTGTGTACATGGTGGCATGCAGCAGCCCAGGACAGACGTGGGGCTCCTGCAGATGCATCCCAGAGACATGCCGCAGGGCCACCAGAAGACACAGAGAAGGGCTTTCAGCACAGCATTATTCTCATCACAAAGAGGGGTAGGGCCCATTGCTCAGGAATGGAAAAGGGGTGTGTGTGTGTGTGTGTGTGTGTGTGTGTGTGTGTGTGTGAGAGAGAGAGAGAGAGAGAGAGAGAGGGAGAGAGGGAGAGAGAGAGAGACAGAGTTGGCTCAGGCTGCTATAACAGAACACCAAAGACTGGGCAGCTCATAAAACAACAGACATTTACCTCTCACAGTCCTGGAGGCTGGGAAGTCCAAGATCAAGGTGCCAGCAGATTCACTGTCGAGTGAAAGCCCACTTCTCACTATTTTCTGGGTGTGACCTCACATGGCAGAAGGCATGATGGAGCTCTCTGGGGCCCCTTTTACAAGGGCACTAATCCCATTCATGAGGGCTCCACCCTCATGACCTATTCACCTCCCAAAGACCCACCTCCAAATACCATCACCTTGGGCATTAGAATTTTAAGATGTGAGGGCTTTTCTTTGCCAGGGGTGGGGGGGCCCACAAACATTCAGCCTATAGCATAAGTATACTCACATAATGAAAATTCCATACAGTCATCTAATGTACTGAACCAGACTTACATATAGCAACAAGGACTGATCTCAAAAACTTAATGTCTGGCCAAAAATAAAAAAGTAAGAAAGACAATGAGATTTATGGGCCAATAGTATTTATGGAGATTTTAAAACACATGCAAAATGGCACTCTACCTATTTCAAAGAGTCACTTATATTTAAATAAATGTATAATGTATTGAAAGTGGATTGGGAGGATGTAAATTAAATGCACTAAAGTGGGTAGTATTGGGAGGAGGGAAATAGGAGTGAGGAGGGAAATAGGAGTGAGGAGGGAAGATGAAAGGGGGAAATAATAAAGGAAATGAAACCAAGCACAGCCTGGCATAGGCCACTGGCAAAGTGAGCCAAGACCTCAGCTGGGTTCTGGGACACGTCAGTACTGGACATGTGTATGAGGACAGTGCTGGGGGCCTTTCTCCACCACAGGAGTGGGGTCTGCAGAGGGACAGAGGAAGTCTGGATCTTACTTGAAGTCAGGTACAAGTTGCAGGACCTTCCTAGACACCCCCTTCCATCCTTCTCCTCTCCACCAGCCCCAGGCCAGCACCCTCGGCCCTTCCTCAACAATCACAGCTCAGACCGCAGGGCCCCTGCTTCAGCCAAGAGCACCTGCATTCTCCAACCGCCTCTGAGGCCTCTGCCCTCTGGCCCAGCGACCCAACCCTCTGCCCCTCAGCCAGAGACGCCAACCCAAGTAAGGCGACAGAGGCCGGAAGGTGAGCTAACTTCCAACACCACGACGGTGGCCCCTGACCTGGGGGACAGGGGTTCTGGGCTCTTCCCATGCCGCCTCACAGCAAAGCCCCCAAAGAGTCCAGCACACACTGAGGGTGGGTCCTGCACACCTCTGGGGCCACAGAGTCCAAGAAAGATGGCCCAGATAGCACCCTGGTGACAGCCAGTCTCAGCTGCTGTCTGAACACTGCTGAGTGTGATTTCTTTGTAACTAGATGTCAGCCTTGATAACTGTAGAGAACAGGAATGACTGTCCTCTATTTCACAGATTCCCAAGGGCACTTGGACGGGGAGGGATGGACATAGACCCCCTGCAGCAGTAGCAGCAGCAACAAAACGCCAGAACCGGGCTTCCCTGGTGGTGCAGTGGTTGAGAGTCCGCCTGCCGATGCAGGGGACGCGGGTTCGTGCCCCGGTCCGGGAAAATCCCACATGCCGCGGAGCGGCAGGGCCCGTGAGCCATGGCCGCTGAGCCTGCGCGTCTGGAGCCTGTGCTCCACAACGGGAGAGGTCACAACAGTGAGAGGCCCGCGTACCACACACACACACAAAAAAAACGCAGAACCTTGTGGAAAGGGACACTGTCAGGGGGTGGCATTGGTTTGCCATCCCTGCGATTATTAACTTTTTGAGGATGACAGTCTGAACAGTGAGGGTCTTCGGACAGGGGTGGAGTACCTCCCAGGGCACACCTGCTGAGGAAGCGCCCATGAATCCATGACAGAAAGACGGGAATGATGGATGGAAGGGAGGGAGGGAGGGGAAGGATAATAAATGGATGGAAGGAATGATGGTTGGAAGGAAGGAAGGAGGAGCGATCACACAGGAGTACAAACAAAGCCGGTCTCGAAGGCACACCCCCTGAGCAAGGCCCTCTGACAACACAGTATGTTTCATGCACGTGTCTGGTTGTGAAATAAACCCATTTCATCAAAATATGGAGTGAGCTGAGCACAAGCCCTAGCTGACGGGGTAGGATGAGTGAGGCTGCTGACTAGGACCTCAGCTCAGAGGAGACAGGAATGGACATGGCCAAGGATCGTCGGACTCTCGGCTGTGTTCACAGGAGACAGGAGCAAGGGAAGTCACATTAGAAAGACCATCACCAGGAAAAAGTGAGAGAGTGGGAGGGAGGGCTGGGTGCCCGGAGCTGGTCGCTTGGCGAGGAGAGGCCAGCACATGGGTGCCCGGTGGCCTCCCCATCGCTCCCCTTTGCCGGCCCCTCCCCATCTCCCTGACCACTTAAAGATCCAAGTGTCAGGGGACTTAGTTCTTGGTCCTCTTCTCTTCTCCCTCCACACTCAATCTTGTCAATTTCATTCAGTTTCAAGACTTTAATGACATCTGCATATCGAAAATTCCCAGCCTGGATCTCTTTCCTGAACTCATGTATCCAGCTGCCTACTCAATACACTTCTGCTTGGATGTCTAAGAGATATCTACGGCAGTTAGAGACTGATGCATAACAAGCAGCCCAAAAGAACAATGTCTTGTTTCCCATGATTCTTTTGGTCAGGAACTTGGGCAGGGCTCATCTGGGTGGTTCTTCTGTCCCATGTGATGTCAGCTGGAGTCACTTCCACGCCCACATTAATCTGGGAACTCATTTGGGGCTGGGACGTGGAAGAAGGTCCTTCTCACAGGTCTGGAAGTTGGTGCTGCTTGTCGGCCAGCTGTCCACGGGCTTCTCCTCCAGGGTCCCTCCCAGCTTCCTTACAGCACAGCAACCGGGTTCCCAGAGAGCAAAAGCAGAAGCTGCTGGGCCTCTTCAACATGAGGCCAGGAACGGACACAGCCATCATTTCCCCACACTCTACTGATCAAAGCAAGTTACAAAACCGGCCCTAATTCCAGGACGGGGAGGGGGGAGAGAAATGATGGCCAAGTGGCATGGGGGACAGAAGGGAAAGTCTCTTTGGAGACTTTCTACCAGGACAAGCCAGACCCCCTGGATGACATCTACTCCTTCACAAAACCTGACGGCTTCATCCTAAGAATATATCCAGAATCACCGCTTCCCTCCAGCACCACTGCTCCCAGCCTCACCTGAGTCACCAGCATCTTTATCCTATTTCCTCACCAGCCTCCTGAGTGGTCTCCCTGTTTGTACCCTTGGACTCTCTTCCCAACAGCAGCCAAGTTGATCTTTCTGTACTTTAGATCGGATAATGTCACTCTTCTGTCCTAACCTTCCTGTACCTCCCTATTTCTCTCAGAGGGGAGCCAAAGCTCTCACAATGGCCCCCAGGGCCCTACACTCTCCGCAGGCCCCATACACACTCTGGCATCACTGCTCAGACTTGGTCTCTGACTACTGTGCCCCTCCCTCACTCCCCTCCAGCCAGCCCGGCCCTTCGTCCAGAGAGCACCCTGCAGTCCACAAAACATCCTCTTAGCTGGGAGCAGCTACATAATTTGCAGGGCTCAGTGCAAAATGAAAATACAGTCATTGTTCCAAATGACTAAGAATTTTAAAACAGCAACAGGAGAGCATTAAGCCAAGGGCAAGGAAAAGGGGTAAAAGGTATTAAACAGTGTAAATCAGAGCCCTTGGCCCTGGGAGCCCAGAAGTCCTGCCAGGACTCAGGGCAGAGCCCAGTAAGACTGGAGAGGGGTGGCGGCACAGAGGCCCTAATTAGGGGCTTACACAAAACCTGTGAGTCAGGCCACTGCAAGCCCCAGCCCCACGTCAGGACAGACTTAATGGCCTGGGGTGGAGTCGCCACCAACATAAAGTATCTTGTTCCAGCAACTTTTACAAGGTGTTTATGGCCCCAGGACAACATCAGGCTAACACTCTGCTTATGGGGCAGCTGCCCAGACAATGAAGGCAAAGAGGCGAGTCAGCACAGGGCCCGGGGATGACGGGAACAGGGCCAGGGGAACTGAGGCCCATCCCCCCTCTGCAGGACTGGGGCCCCCACTCTGTTATCTTGCAGCCTCCCTCCCACTCCCTACTCCACTGCTGCTCAGCCCTGCGAGGGACCTTCACCTCCATACACTGTGGGTGAGGCACACAACATCGTAACCAGATTCCTGGGGTCTGGGAAGCCCACCATCACCAGTGTTTAAATGTAGCCCCAGTAAACACAAAAACCCCTGGGGGCAGGGCCTCTGAGTCACTGCCCCCGCAACAGCATCAAAGTCCCTGGAAATATCTTGGGTTCCCACAGCCCACCCCATTGCTTCAATCAGCCCCCACGCTTCACAGCAATTAATCTGATATTCCATTTTATTATTTTTTTTGCATTACACGGGCCTCTCACTGCTGTGGCCTCTCCCGCTGCGGAGCACAGGCTCGGGGCGCACAGGCTCAGCGGCCATGGCTCACGGGTCCAGCCGCTCCGCGGCATGTGGGATCTTCCCGGACCGGGGCACGAACCCATGTCCCCTGCATCGGCAGGCGGACTCTCAACCACTGCGCCACCAGGGAAGCCCCTGATATTCCATTTTTGCTAATCGAAGACGGCCATAACCAGCCTGGATGGGAGGGGACTTTGGGGGAGAATGGATACATGGATATATATATGGCTGGGTTGCTTTGCTATGCACCTGAAACTATCAGAACATTGTTAGTCGGCTATACTTCAATATAAAATAAAAAATTAAAGAAAATAAATGAAAGATGGCCATAACAAGGGTCCAGTGTGCAGAAGCTAAGCCCTCACGCTGATGTGATGCCAGCCAAAAGCAGAGCAAATTTGTACCTGGGTTCCTCTGTCTCAAGTAACTGTGGGATTTCCATGCTTTCCTTGTATGTAGCTACCATTTACTGAGAACTTAACATGTGCAAGACTCGAGGGAAGGGCTTCACATGAATGGTCTCATTCAGGCCTCACAACATCTTGGGAAGTAAGCCTGTCATCCTCCATCCCATGTCACGGGTAAGGAATCAGGTTCAGAAGAGCCTGAAAACATATACCGGTAAGTGACAGGCCTGGAATTCCAACCCGGATCTGCAGAGGGTAACACTGGAATCCTTCCATCTCCCTGTCCAGGTTCACCCCTCCTGAGAGGCAACCATGGTTCCAACATTGGGAAGGAGCAGCCAACTCCACCTGGCACAACCAAAGAGAGCTTCCTGGAGGAAGTGATATCCAGGGTTTAGAATGATGAGTAGAGTTTGGCCAACAGAGAGGAACAAAGAGAAGAGCGAGCATGTGTAGGGCCCCGAGCACAGCAGGCAAGAACCAGAGGCGTCCTGGCACCTCAGCGCACGTCCTTGGAGGGTCTAAGCTTTGAGGTTCTGCCCTGTTGTTATTAGTAACGGCTACCACATAGCCAACACTTATTATGAGCTTTATAGAAAAATGACTACTTTCCCCAGAAGACTGAGACCCAGGGACATTAAGAAACTCACGGACTTTGTGATCTCAGGTGAATCATGGAGCCAGGTCCACAGCGCAGGTTCCATTTGCAGACAGAATCCACACACTCAGTCTCCACGCAGAGAGCCTGTTTTGACAGGGGCTCACGGGAGCTGACAGGAACAGTGTTGGCATCGCCATGGGGAGACCCTGCTTCCACTCTCAGCTCTGGCACTCACTTCTCAATCCTGGGCAATGACTTCACCTCTGGGCGTCTCCATGAAAGGGGGCCCACAACCCCCTCTCCTTCTGCCTCCCAGGGCAGTGGAAGGATTGGAGAAGCCAGGCCATGGAAACGATTTTCCGGCTATGATAGGCCAAATTACAGCCCCAAGGGTCTTCAATCCTATTCCCCAGAATGGTGAATTTGTCCCTTTCCATGGTAAAAGGGACTTTACAGATGCAATTAATTAATAATCTAGAGATGGGAGATTATCCTGGATTATCCGATGGGCTAAATGAAATCACAAAGGTCCATATCAGAGGGAGGCAGGAGGGTCAGAGTCAGAGAAGGTATGACAGGAGCAGAGGTCAGAGTGACAGGCTTTGAAAACAGGGGAAAAAGAGCCACCATCCAAGGGATGCAGGCGGCCTCAAGAAGCTGGAAAGGGCAAAGTAATGGATGCCCGCCTAGAACCTCCAGTAAGGAATCAGCCTGCCGGCACCCAGCTTTTAACACACTGAGGTCCCCTTCGGTCTTCTGAACTACAAAACTGTAACTTAATAAATTTGTGTTGTGCTAAGCCACAGAGTTTGTGGTCATTTGTTACAGCAGCAAGAAGAAACTGATACACCGGATCTCATATCCCACTCACTCGGGAGTGATTCCAGCTTGGACTCCGCACCCAGAAAATTTTACACAAGTGTCTCCTTTGGTCAGAAAAGAATGATTCCAACTGCTGTTCCTTGAGTTAGAAAACAGGCTTCAGATAATTCCATCCTACTTCCCGTGGAGAGTTAAAATAAAAAATGTTTTAAAGGAGCTGAAAGATATATAATTACATTAAACAGCACCAGTGTCTTCCTACTGCCCCCAAATGAAATACATTTTCTTCTCCAAGGGTGATTCTAAGGTGTTTTCTGACAAAACCAGACCTGTTTGGATGGTGTCCGCTGCCTGTCACCGAGTAAGCTCCTCTGCCCGTGGATACCACGGCCCGTCAGAGCCAGGCTGAAATAACAGTGCTGAGAAAAGGCACATTTCTGACCAAGCAGAGGCCCTGGCAGAGTTGGAGGGGTGGAGGTTTTAGGCAGGGAGATTTCCAAGAGCTATGAATATAACAAGTCGACTTTGTGGGCAGGGGGATATGGCCACAATTTATTAATAAGCCTAATGAAAATGCATGGGAGTGGGGGGAAGGCAGAGCCACAGAGATGCTGCCCCAACTCCCACACAATACAAAACAGAGTCGGTGGATGGTCCTGGACCAGGGTGGGCATCGGTCCTTTGCTGTGGAGTCTGCCCTCCTCCACTCTGGCCCAAGCAGAGATGGCCTGGGTCAGCAGAGCCCAGACAGTTCTGACTGCATCCTGCCGCCCACCAACCCTACCATGGAAGAGAGGCCAAAACAGGAGGACTAGAAACAGACCAGAGGACCAGAGCTTCTAGTCTCTGCCGGGAGCCAAGGAGAGCTGCTGCCCATCTCTGGGCCTCAGATTCCCCAGCCAGAGCCAGAGCTGGCTGGACTAGAGGACCCAGTCTGAGGGCCCTGGCCTCCTCATCCAGGTCCTCAGGCTCAAGTCTGGCTCCATCTTCAGCTTCACTCTCCCACTGCCTTCCCAGATGTGGCCCAGCTCCAGCCAGAGCATCTGCCAAGTTCTAAAAATAGAAGCTCCTTTCCCATTGCTCCCCCATCTCCCAGAGGTCTCCTTGAACTTGACCTCATTTCTTGATATTAGGGCCAATGGATCATTTAATCTTAACTCTCTCCTTCCCTGAGCTTAGCTCCCCTTTCTCTTTTCTTTTCAGAGCTCTACCCTCTATCTTGTTTTAGGACCCCAAAGACAGCCCAGAGAGAAGGCCTTGGATGCAGGTGGTTTATTTTGGAGGTGGTCCCAGGAAGCACAGGGAAGATATGGGGAAAGCCAGAGTGCTATGGGTTGAATTATGTCCTCCAAAACAATATGTTGAAGTTCTAATCCCTGGTATCTATAAATGTGACCTTATTTGGAAATGGGGTATTTGTAATGAAGGGAAAAGGTCTTTACATGTAATTTAGTTGTAAATTAAGAGGAGGACACACTGCAATAACATGCGCCCTTAATCCCACATGACTGGAGTCCTCAGAAGGAGAAGAGATGCAGAGACACACACAGAAAGAAGAATACAATGGGAAGGCACAGACACACAGACGGAGGACAGCACATGAAGACAGAGGCAGAGATTACAATGACGTAGCTGCAAGCCAAGGAGCACCAAGCATTACCAGCAGTCGCCAGAAACCAGAAAAGAAAGCTTGCCTGACACCTTGAATTTGGACTTCTGCCCAACCAGAACTGCGAGAAAAGAAATTTCTGTTGTCCTAAGCCACCCAGTTTGTGATAGCTTGTTACAGTACCCATAGGAGAGCAAATATATATATAGCATATATATATAACACATACATATTTATATAATTCTTTTTGGCCACTCAGCATCTCTGTATGCCCCTTCCTGGCTTAGAAAATGGAAAGTGAGACCCCAGTCTTTCTCCCCCTACTGGTTATCCCATGTGATGTTACAGACTTGTGAACCTAGCTATAAAGGTTTGTTGGTTGGTTTGTTTGTTTTTATTCCTCGTGCTCCAGCCCCCACCCACTCTTGAGGGTTTGGAGGTGGGTGCCTTTCCCAGCCCCCCAAACCCCTGCAGGCGTTCTTCACAGAGGCTACACCTGAGTTTTCTCTCAAGCACAAAGCCCCTAGAGACCGACCCTGGGAGCCTATGGCTCTGCCCCCTTCTCTGGGAAGACTGTGGCTCCGCCCCCCTCTCTGGGAAGACTGTGTCTCTGTCCCTCTCTCTGGGGTGGCTCTGGCTCTCCTGGGACAGAGAAGGGGCTCCCTGCCAGGCTGTGTGCTTATCTCAGAGGGCCTGGCAGCTGGCACCAAGTAGCACCCCAATGCTGTGCCCTCTTTCGAGGTGAAGACCACACGTGGGGGGCACCCTCTGGTCTTTGGGGCCTCCCCCCCGCGACTGCCTTTCCTTTCTGAGCTCTTTTCTCCCTGTGCTTCCTCCCCAGCACCACCCTCCTGCCTTTTCCTGAGTCTCATGAGTGTTCATGGCGGATGGCCCAAGGCCCAGCTCCGGCTCTGGGAGCTGACAGCTCTGAGGAAATGGAGAAGGGGGGTGGGTAAGAAGACAGTGCTGGGGAGCACCCTACCTCTCCGGCTTCTTTCCTGAAGAGGCTGGAGACTCCCAGCCAGAGAAGGAGAACATCCTCGCCGGCAGACTGTGGGCCCCTCGCGGCCAGTGCTGAGTGGGCGTCGGGCAGGCGTGATGTTGGCCTGGTAGTTTCCCAGGCGTCTGCTTCTACATCTTTAAAGTGAACACAAGAATTATATGATAAATACAAATATATGATTTATTATCATAAGATTACATGATTATCATATAAGTACATATCAGATACGTATATATTATATATATATGATAGGGATTTGTTGTTGCCCAGTTGTGGGAGCTGATTAAACCGTCTCTGGGAAGCTGTCCCTTGTACATCTGGTGCCACAGTCTGAAGTCAGCCATCAAGAAGGGAAGGTGGATGTGAGGTGGGGAAGGTCAAGGAAAACAGAATGAGCAGAGCCCACAGGATGGACTAGAACAAGCTTGGATGATGGGGGTGTCCTGCACTCTGGTGCCATTCATCACAGAGCTAAACACACCCCGGGCCCAGAAGCTGCGGAGGCTGAAGGAGGAGAGCTGGCAGCCCCTGCCAGCCAGGTGAGCCTGGAGGTGAGCAACGAAGTTTGCGAGCTGCCAGGGGGCCTTGTGCTCCAGTCTCCCAGATGGAAAGGAATACGGCTGCTATTTCATTTCCGCCTTCAAAATCTCATGCAAAGCATCGCTTGCGGCCCACATGAACCTGGAACTATGTAGGGAAGGCAATTCTAGCTAACGCATCCACCGCACACAGATGTCCACTACCCCCCGGAGACCTCAGGTCACCTGGGACACTGTGGCACTGTCCTAATGGACAAGAGTGACCAGAAGTGGGCCACAGGGACACTCTGCCCCAGGGTGGAGGCTAGCTCTCCAGGCTACATACCCCCTTTCCTCAAGATAGGTTTTCTTTAGAGACATAATGAACCTACCCCAAGCCTAGAACCTATTAGGGCTACATTGAGCCCCCCAACAGTTCTCCCCAACTTGTAATCTTGGGCATCTGGGATTGGGACCTTGGTGTCCAGCCTCCTCCCAGAGGTCCCTGTCTCCTTATATGCCTCCTCTCCGGGAGGCTCAAGATTCGTGCCCCAATGAACACTGTGGTACATGACTCTTTTTGAATTATGGTTTTCTCAGGGTATATGCCCCGTAGTGAGATTGCTGGGTCATATGGTAGTTCTATTTTTAGTTTTTTAAGGAACCTCCATACTGTTCTCCATAGTGGCTGTATCAATCTACATTCCCACCAACAGTGCAAGTGTTCCCTTTTCTCCACACCCTCTCCAGCATTTTTTGATGATGGCCATTCTGACCGGTGTGAGATGATATCTCATTGTAGTTTTGATTTGTATTTCTCTAATGTTCATTGCAGCTCTATTTACAATAGCCAGGACATGGAAGCAACCTAAGTGTCCATCATCAGATGAATGGATAAAGAAGATGTGGCACATATATACAATGGAATATTACTCAGCCATAAAAAGAAACGAAATTGAGATATTTGTAGTGAGGTGGATGGACCTAGAGTCTGTCATACAGAGTGAAGTAAGTCAGAAAGAGAAAAACAAATACCGTATGCTAACACATATATATGGAATCTAAGGGAAAAAAAAAGGTCATGAAGAACCTAGGGGTAAGATGAGAATAAAGATACAGACCTACTTGAGAATGGACTTGAGGATATGGGGAGGGGGAAGGGTAAGCTGTGACAAAGTGAGAGAGTGGCATGGACATATATACACTACCAAATGTAAAATAGATACCTAGTGGGAAGCAGCCGCACAGCACAGGGAGATCAGCTCGGTGCTTTGTGACCACCTAGAGGGGTGGGATAGGGAGGGTGGGAGGGAGACACAAGAGGGCAGAGACATGGGAACATATGTATATGTATAACTGATTCACTTTGTTATAAAGCAGAAACAAACACACCACTGTAAAGCAATTATACTGCAATAAAGATGTTAAAAAATAAAAAAAAAAAGATTCATGCCCCAGCTGGGTGCCAGCCTGCTCTACATCTGCATAACTAAGGGCGACCATGGATGGGACTCTTCAGGTAAACACAGCAAACGAACTTCTGCCTTCCCAGATACGGTGTTTCAATTTTGGAAAGAAGAGTTATGTGAGTGAATAGACAGAAAACCTATAAGGAAAGGTGCTAACACGTCATCAGGAGCTTTCTCTGAGAGGTGGGAGTATGGATGATTCTTCCGCCCTCCTGGGGTGTTTTTTCTTTTTTCCTATATTGCTTTTCAGTGAGCATATGGGACCTTTATAATAAAAAAGAACAAATATAACATAGTCAGGTTTTCCCTCCCTCGTCCACTCAGAGGAGAACCACTTACTTAACAGGTGAGACCGCCAGGGAGAGCTCGGGGCAGAGCTGAGCCGCACGCATGCATGTCGCCCGCCAGGCATCACAGAAACATTCCACGGCCGAGCAAGGCCACTTAGCCTTTCAGACACCGATGGCGTAGCTGAAGCATGAAACTAACCAGGTTTAGTCATCCATCTCTGGTCTCCTCGACAGTTTGCCAACTGTCAGCAGAAACCACAGGGTAGGAAGCTGGCGGCGGACCCGTATCCTAACGCAGGCGAGATTCGCCAAGGGGCAAGGAGAGAGGGACTTGCCCCCTTTAAGTATCAAACATCCCAGGTGCTGCGTGTGTAATCAGCTCCCTGGCCACTCCAAGGGTGGTAGGAGTCCTAGCCCAACACAAAGACTGTCTCAAAGGAAAGAAAGCTGATGGGAAAGCCTTGCAGAAAGCGACGGGCTCTCCCAAGGAGCCAGATACTCGGTCAAAAGCATCACTGGTTCGATGCAGCTTCTCTCCCGGTCCCTTCAATTCCAAATCACCACGTGGGAGAGCAGTGCTGGACCACCTCACTTCATGGATACGGAGCCACATGGGAACGTGCACCCGACGGTCGGGGACCCAACTTGGTTTCCTATAGCTCAGAGCATGTGCTCAACTCTAAGGGCCGGAGAAGCAGCAGGTGCCCGGAAGGCTGATGACTTAGTGTCTTCTGATTGGCATCCTTGATACATGTGTTCACATCTATTTGTTGAGTGCAGGGAAGGAACCAACACTTCGTACACTGTGTGCAAAACAGAGACGTCACTGCATGTGACTTTCCAACCGAGACACTGTCTCGGAGGCAGCTGAAAGGCTGCTCACTATTAACTCCCAAACCCAAGTTTACATTTTGCCAGTTAGGTTTATTTTCTGGGACACTGTTGTACCCTCTAGATGCGTGGCCCGGGCAGTTGTCAGCTGGTGTGCCCTTTAATGAGCTCTGCCTGCTCTGTGGCCAAGAGGAAGCACCCACATCCCACCAGCAAGCCTATGGGCCTGACCCCCTTTCCTTCACCAAGCACACTCCTGCCCAGGCTACAGGGCCCCATTTAAATGCCACCTTCTCCATGCACCTGCCCCAGTGCCCCAGCTGCTCCAGTCTCCTCTCCTGACATCACAGCTCCTCCAGGCACCTGCCCTGATGCAGCAACTCCTCTCCTGACATCACAGCTCCTCTATGCGTCCAGTGCCCCAGCTGCTCCAGTCTCCTCTCCTGACATCACAGCTCCTCTATGCACCTTCCTCTATGCTCCTTCCCTCTATGCTCCTCTATGCCCCAGCTGCTCTTCCATCCTGACTTGCATGAGTTTTTTATTTTTTGGCCACGCCATGCAGCATGCGGGATCCTAGTTCCCCGACCAGAGATCGAACCTGCGCCCCCTGCATTGCAAGCACGGAGTCCCAACCACTGGACCACCAGGGAAGTCCCCTGACTTGCATGAATTTTATTGTTTCGGCCTCTCCCTCCCCATGACCGTGAGATGCCATCTGTCTTCTCTTAGTCCTTGCCCGCTAGCCCCTGGCACTGTTCCTGGCACCGTAAGCACCCTACAAACTCTGGTTGAAAGTGAAATTGCTGATCGATTTCTTAAATTAGTCCAACTCAAGCTTTTCTTGGCAGTTGTCCGTAAATTGATTCAAGGTGCCCGGCTGGGGCGGCGGCAGGTGCGCAGAGGAAATCAAGGGATCCGGCCTCTCCCCTTCCTCTAAAAACCTTCCAGACTGATTCTTCTGTTCTTCCTTCACACGTGTACATGCTCGGGGGAGCAGACTTCCGAGCCTGGATAAACATGCATTTGCTTGTGAACATCCATGTTGTAAGCACAATAAATCACTAGAAACGAGAGACGCCCCTCGCGGTGGAGGGCGGGAACTGCTTTCTCAAGCACTGTCGGAAAGTCAGCGACACCCATACCGCCACCCGTCAGAGCCCACAGGGAACTCAAAGCTCTTTCTACTGAGGATCCTGTTTAATTGATGCACTGCGTTCATTAGGGATTAGGGCTGTGATGAATGCAGATTGGAGAGACCTAAAAATACTGCGGGTCACACGGCCAGCCAGCAGTGTCAGAGCAGGACAGGCGCCCAAGGGTGAAGATCAGCTCCACCTGAGGTCAGAACTGCAGGCGGCAACACATGCCCCACCCTCCCAGCAACCCCCAAGCCTGTCACTCTCTCTGTGTCCTTCAAAGAACCAGAATTCTTAATCCGCTGTCTACCCCTGCTGGGCACCTCTAAGCAGAACAGATAAACGGTGCAAAGCCAAGGGGAGCGTCCCCGCCTCTGGGGGGGTGCTTTCTGTGGTACCCGGCTCAGCATCCCCTGCCACGCTCACAGTAGGTACTCAATAAAGTCTGCCGAATTACGGATTCTAAACTCCCAGTGCTGGCAGTGGGTCAGCAACAGAACACATAATCACAACCGCATGGTCTGATTCAGTCCCAGGAAAAGAAATGTGTCAGCAGCTGTCGGGCATGAAATCATTCATTATTCAGCGGGTGGACGATGCTTCTCTGCATCTCATCACTGACCAAAACTTCTGGGTCTGATCATCGAAACTTTGTTCCAAGGGATCTCAACCCAGCCGCGGCATCAGAGGCACCTGGAAGTCTGTTACAAAGATGCATGCGGTGGACCCACCCAGACTGGGTACGGGGGCTGTAAAAGCTCCTCCCGTGTGTCCCGAGAAGCCTCCAAAGACAGAGGACCACTGGGTTCGCAGAAGGGCTGTGGGGTGGGGGTGAGGGGACACTCCCCCAGTTGCCACTGGAATCTTCTGGAGTTGATGCTGGGCACTTCATAGAATCTCTTTTCAGAATCTCAGCTTCCTCATCTCTAAAACAGATGTAATAAAACCCTGTGCCCCTCTAACCACATAGGCCCACCAAGGTACAGGGACCCACTCTGCTGACCTTATAAAGCAGCTGCCTGCTAGAATATTATTTATGTTAACAAGCATGGCTTTGCTCCATGACACTCAGATTTGAGAAACATCTCATTTGATAATTTTTCTACATAAAATTAAACCTAGATGGGGCCCGTGACAAACCCAGACCTGGCCACCTAGCCTGCCCAGCCCAGGGCAGACCTGGCTGAGTGCCACAGTCCCAACTCAGGTACGTCCCATGAACAGCTGAGTTAGCTGGACGCTGTAATCCCATCCCACACCTCGCACACGCAGCAAGCCCCCTCTAGCCGGCCCGTGGTATCACTGGCCATCACCCTGCGACCCTGCGATCCTGCGATCCTGATAAGGGACAGACACAGTTCAAGGTGTTTGGGCTTTGGAAAACCTACCTTACTTTTCCTCTCCCAAACCTCAGCCCCCAGCACCTGGTCTCTGGGCTAGACTGCTCCCCACGTGACAGTAAAACATTGCCACTCAGCATTCAAACTCACGAGGGCTGGGGTTTTTTCCAACACCTCACTCACCAGGGTTGAACAGACCCCCAAAATTAGTAGCACTGGGCCCTCCTTCTGCCCCCACAAAGACTCAGCTGTGCATGAACCCAGGGCCACAGCAGAGAGGCCCTGTCCTTGGTCCGCTGTGGACCACTCACCCCCACTGTACCTTTGCTATATTGACCATGAGCTTGGCCACGGGGCCTGTAGCTGCTGCTCCTGGTATCCAGCCCCCTGCCCGCCGCCAACATCCATGCAGCCACTCTCCCATCTGGGGGGGCATCAGGGCACCAGTGTCTGTCAATCCCAGAAACCAAACCCCAGCCCTTCCCCCAAAGCACGCAAGGCCTCCCTCCCCAATGCCCACAAAGCCTCCCCCTCCGTAGACCCAAAGAAAGGCTGAGGGGGCCTGTCTTTAGGGTGGCCCTGGAAATACAAAGAAACTGCTCATCTGCCTCCTGGCCCAAGGAAGCCAACTCGGGACACAGAGCCGAAAAGAGGGGCCGACAGAGCGGAAATCAACCTTTGCATTATTTACAGTCTCCCGTAGCAGTAAGATCAAGTCCAGCGTTATATCCCAGCAAAGCCACTGGCCGTATCAGCACCCGTTTCAGTCAGATAAAGCGCAGCTCACATTTCAAGCTTGGGCCGGCAGGAGCGGGGGTGGGGAGAGGATGCCTTGAGTCGATGCACCGCTTAGAAACACTCTCGCTCTTTCTTGTGTGTTTACTTCGTCCAGACTTCCACTTCTATGGCAGACACCCACCCATGGGTCACACCCTTGTCTAAATCCCCGAGTACAGACCTGTAATTTGCTTCTGGTCAGTAGAATAGCCACAGGTATGGGCTAGTCACTCAGCTGGTTCGCCTGATTACATCACGTTGTATGAGACGCTGTCTTAGCAGACTGGCGAGGGATACCCTCCTCTGGCCTTGAGGAAGTGAGCCGCCAGACTGTGTGAGGGGCCGTGTGGGTGCTGCGTGGCAAGGTACTGCAGGCCTCCAGGAGCCAAGAGCAGCCCCTGGCCCACTGTCGGCAAGAAAGCAAGACCTCAGTCCTACAATCGGCAGGAGCTGAATTCTGCCAACAACCCCATTTTCTTGGAGGAGGCCCCCCCACTCCCAGGTCTTGAAAGGAACACAGCCCAGGTGACACCTGACCTACAGCCTGGGATACCCTGAGCAGAGGACCCAGCTAAGCCCTCCCAGACTCCAGACCCACAGAAATTGTGAGACTATCAATGCATGTGTTTTAATCTGCTAATTTTGTGGTAATTTGTTACTTGGCAATAGAAAACAAATTCAATTCTTTCCTATTTTGTCATGTTGAGTGGAATATGTCAGGTAGCACATGAGGGTCTGGGTGTAAAAGGGAGCAGACACAAACCAGGACCCTTTGCTCTGATTCCCAACTCCAGAAAGTTGAAAGTTCAAAGATCTGGGTTCAAGTTCAGCTCCTGCTGCTAAGCTGTTGTGTGTCCTTGAGCAAGTGTCAGCTGCCTGGTGCTCTGTAGGGTCTTCTAGCTCTGAAACCCAGAGACTCTAGTTTCAAGAGTAAGATCTTAGGGGTTAAGGAGGTCACAGTTACTTCCAGATTCTCTCATCTTCAATTCCGTCCGCCCACAGAGCCTTCATTCAAAACCAGAGCACAGGGACTTCCCTGGTGGTGCAGTGGGTAAGACTCCGCAGTCCCAATGCAGGAGGCCCGGGTTCGATCCCTGATCAGGGAACTAGATCCCGCATGCCACAACTAAGAAGCCCGCATGCCACAACTAAAGATCCCGAGTGCCACAACTAAGACCCGGCGCAGCCAAAATAAATAAATAAATATTTTAAAAAAGAAAGAAGGAAACCAGAGCAGAGGGTAGGGGGAAAAACGCAGAAGTCAGCTTCCCCAAAGACTCGGACACCTGGGGGGCTTTCCTGGGCTCCATCCAGCCTCCCAGCCCCCACTCAAGTTCCCTCTCCTGCCTCAAGCTGGAATGGAAAACCCATCAGGCCTCAAGAGATGGCCTAAGAAACAGCAACCCGTTTTTCAATCCAAATTGTGAAATGCTCTGGGAACAACCTGCTAGCTAAGCAAACCTCTCCCATTTTTCTCCTGTCTGAGCACATTGTTCTGAGCCTGGAGAGAAGACAATGGAAATCGCAGCTCTCCTTCACTCCCACCAAGGAATAATTCACACAGGAATTCACTGAGCCCATGGCTTCTGGGCAGGGCTCTGCCCAGGAGGATGAGAAGCCTATGGCAGGGACGTCCCCAAGACTCCCCGGCTGACCCCATCAGCAACGCGGCAGGGAGGGGTGGAGGCTTGGGGTGCAGCTGTGCAGTCAGGGAGCACCAAAGACCAAGTACTACCAGGGCCGCCCCAGCTATCTGAGCCCCATCCACGGTCCATCCATCACTGCCCCACACCCGGACCCGAGTGTACGGCAGGGAGCCACCCAGGACTCCTCGGCCCTGTTTGATCCACTCATACTCTTACCTCTGGCGGGACTACCATGCCCCTGCTCACACCCCACTCAGTCCCACCCTTGGGATCCATTAACCGCACCCCTAACGAGCCCTGAAAACGAGTGCCCTTGGCATAGAGGGTGGGCACAAAGCCAGGTGACCCCGAATGACCCACCAGAGGCCCACCAAGAGTCATTCAGGCCATTTTTAAGCAAACAGGTTGGTGCTGTGACAGGAACAGCAGCATCTCCAGGAGGGTTAGAGATGACTCTCGGCTGCCACCACTGCCACCTGGGACAACAGAAGTGGGCGTGGGTGCGTGGGTGGGCATCCCCCAAGAGAGGTGGGCCCCTTTCCCAGGAAGCCCAGGACCCTCCCTGGGCCTGTCTTCATGCTGTCCATCAGCACTTGCAGGGGATTCTCCCTTACCTCCCCTATCCAGAGCCCTGGGTGGCCCTGAAGTGCGTCCCACGTACAGTGAGGCCACATGGAGTGGTAACCAAGAAGTTATCGGGACTGTGGCTCCCGACCAGGCTGCACCCTGAAGTCAACATCACGTGCCCAGGCTCCATCCACCCCCAGAAGGCAGAATCATAGGGAAAGGCCCAGCCCTAGCACAGTGTGACCTTGGGCAAGTCATTATGCTCCTGGAGCCTCAGTTTTCTCATCTGTGGAGTGGGGATAATACAGCACCATTCTGCTATGAGATGAAATCACAGAATCTGGTGCTTCCCAACCTCTCTCGACAGAGCACACGGAGAACGTGGAAGCCCACTGAGTAAAGGAACAAGGCTGCTTGCAGGATTCCTCCTGACCCTGAGCCTCACCGGCCACCATAGAGCTGAAAGGGCCCCCACCTCACAGACAGCAGGACGCTGAGGGGCAGCGTGCCGAAGGCCTGATCCCCGACAAGCACCAGACAGGGTTCTGCTGTGTGTAAGCCCCCCACCCAGTGCAGGATTTTCTTGTCTCACCAGGGCGGTCTGGGACAGGGCTGGCACATCACCATTTTTTAACCAGCGCCTTGCACAGTTCTGCAGCAGCGGGTGTGCAGGGCCAGGTTTGGACTTTCCGTTCTAGCTGATCAGAGCCAGCAGGCTCTTCCCCAATGGGATCACTCACTCCCCCACCCATCCCACCCTTTCCTGCAGCCCACCCACTGCTAGGGTCCTCCCCACCTAATTAGCAGGCAAATCCCGTTCTGGGAGAACTGAATGGGTCCCTTCTGCTCCCCGGGCATCCCTCACAGTGTCCCTTTGTGGCCGGCCATCCTCCTGACCAGGCCAAACTGGGTCCTCAGCTGTTCACTCTCCATGCAATTTTGATTCTGCCTCCTGGCTCCCACCGTCAAAGCCGTGATGGGGCAGTGTGTGGCCTCCCGTGGGGCTGCAGTGTCCTCTGGGAAAGCGGCTGCCCACGGGGGACGCCTGGTGACACACACGGACCTTGGGCTGGCTGGCTGCAGGGCCGTCAGGAGTCACGACTCCACGCTCTGGAGTTGAGAAGCGCAAACAGCCCAAGCCTGGGAGACAGAGTTCCGACCAGTGGGGCCGGCCACAGCTCCTGCCGCCGAGCGCTCCCCAAGCCCCCCTCTGCAACCCAGGGATGCAGAGCCCCCCTCCTTGAGGCAGCCCAAAGAAGGCTCCACTGAGGCTCACATCCCTCCAGATGGGGCACAGTCCCTCCCCACCTCAGCAGAGAGCCCTGGTTATAATAAAGGGCAAGCTGGCGGAGCCCCTCCAGAGAGGGCCAGGCTGCGGCAGGGTGAGGCCGGGCTGGGCCAAGCAGCAGGAACAGGCAGGGGCATGGGAGCCAGGGGAGGAAGCTACCACCCCCAGCCCTGGCCTCTAGAACTGGCTGAACCCAGACCCACCTGAGCTCCGCTTACCAAACCAGCCCCAGTCTCCCAGGCTGGAGAACTCAGGGCCACCGTGGTCATGAGGGCAGGGTCTGGAGTTTCAGTTACTTCCACAGCACGGATGGGGCTGTCTGGGCACCAGGCTCCATGGGGGGTGAAGCCTCACCTCCCACCTGAAGACTCTACAAGGTGTCTGGCGTCCCTCGGACTCGGCCTGTGAGCTACCAACTTTGCAGGGTTGCTGTGGGGATTAATGAACTAAAGCATGAACTGGTCCTCAACTGGGAAGGAAGGATATGATGGCTATCACTATTCACTCATCAAGCTAAGACCCGTGGGAAGAGGCAGGCACCAGACAAGCGAACCCAGGTCAGACCCCAGGCCTTGCGCAAGTGAAGTCAGGGTTAGGACCCGGCCCCCAGGGCTGTCCAAGTCCAGGGGTGTCCTCACCTCCTGGGAGCAATGACACCTAAGTGAAATATCAACTCAGGGTCCTGCCCAATGTTCCCCACGGAAACCACTAAAATCCCTCACTCTCCACAGAGCCTTGCAGGTTAATGAGTCTGGGGTGGGTACCGCCCACAGCCCACTACCCTGGCACCTCCATTCCCAGTGCTGGGGCCGATGGGGTCCACAACCAGACCCCAGGAGAAGTGTTCCCAGGGGGGTTCCTTGCGCCACCCAGACCTACAGCAACCATCTGTCAGAGCAGAGCCCTGGGCACCAGGACGTTTATGAGGTCTCGGGTAACGCCAGCACCCTCTGGAGTTTGCGAACTCCCAAAGGACAAGGTCAGGGGGCAGAGGAGGAGACAGGCAGGACCAAGGACCCAACACTGCCCCACCAGCACCCTGCTCCTGATTCCTAAATGAGGACACCGAGACTGCAGAGGTTGCAGAACTGGACGAAGGACGCAGGAGCAAGGAGGGGCAGTCGGGGTGGGCCACTCCCTCCCACCTCCCGCCAAGGAAGACTTCAGTTGAGTCCAGCTCTGGGCCCAGGCACTGGCCATGCCCCTGGCACTCATACAACCCAGGGCTGCCAGACCTCGCTGGCGGGCAGGACTGTCAGTATCTCAGTGCCCAGGTGCCAGTGTCATCCAGCCACAGCCAGGTGAGCACCGGGCCCCACATCCTCACACTCGTTGCACAACTCCCCTCCCCCAACCAGGGCGACTACTACTAACCCCACCTCCTCTCCCCCCTCTCCCCCTCCTTCCACTCGTCTCCCCGCCCTCCAGTCCAAAGCCCCTGTCCTTGCAGGACCTCAAGCTGCAAATCCCTCGGAGGCCACGGCAGCCGTCCAAGGAGCTCCCAAGAGGTCCCGGGAGGCCCTTCCCACGGGGTCAGAGCGCCCCCTGCCCCCTTCCGGGTGGACTCACAGGCGACCATCACTTGTCAGGTTGGCCACGAGACTCTTTAAAACTCACCATCCCAGAGCGGTGGTTGATTCTCCCGCTGCCCTGCACAGTGAACTGAAAGGGGCTCCAGAGGGGGGCAGCGGACGGCGCCTGGGCTCTCAGAGGGTGCAAGCGATACACAGACCCCCTTGTAGGCGACAGAGGTCGAACCGGGGCCCCACGCAGCAGCGCCCGTCTCTGCGGGGAGTGGCCGTGGGAGATCTGTGTCTACAGTTCCGATTTTCCTACCAGGAGCCCATTTAATAATGAAACAACTTTTGCGAAAGTACACTGCATTCGGCGCACGGTTGCGAGGCTCGGGACCAGGCCCCGCCCCGCCCCGCCTCGGCCGTCAGAGCCCCCCGGCCCCTGCGCACGCGCGGCGCCCCGCTCGTGCGAGACCAAAGCTTTTCGGACAGCGCCCCCTGCCGTCCTGAGGCGCCCAGCTCCTGCGAGCGGCTGCCGCCAAACCCGACTCCTAGTTACTCCTGGTTATGCTGAGCTGCCCTGGAGGGGCTCGATCTTGGAGGCGAGGGGACGGCTCTTTCCTCCACCCAGAGCCTGAAGCCCCTTGTCTACGACCGAGGAACTGACTTTGGGGGAAACTAAGTCACTAGAGGATATAGGGAATGCACAAAACTAGGTGGCTGTCTTGGGCCGTCCCCGTTTGAAATCTAATTCCTGGGGTCACAGACCCCGGCTCCACTGTGGGTTCACGAGGCGTGCTGAGGGACCACCTGAATCGTGTGCTCAGTGGCTGGGGGTTCAGGCCAGCAAGATCAGTCCCAGGGCCCACCTCCAGACACCAACTCAGCCAGGACCACTCTTTAAGAAATATTGCCTTAATTTGCCCCTCATTTCATAAAGGACAGATAGGCAGTGACTTGCCTAAGATCACACAGCTCCTCAGAGGGAAGTGCAAAACGGAAGCTCTGGCAGCATGTCTACCACCCCACCTCCATCCCACAGTTAGAGAAACCAGGAGGCTGTCACCAGCTTCAGTCCCAGCTCTGCTACCACTGTGTGGACTGTAGCAAGTCCCTTCCCCTCTCCAAGTCTCCCAGGTCTGTGTTCTAGCATGAAATGATGGGCAGTGGCCGTCCCCTCCATGATTCTAGAATTCCTGGAGCAGAGACAGACCCTCACCCAGGTTTGAGCTCCTAGGTCACCATGTGAGGTCCTGCAGCTTTGTGTGCTCTTTGCGTATGTATTTTTAAATTACTCCCAAGAGTAATTACTTCCAGATCATTAATAAGTACATGGCTCCGCCCTCGGGAACCACCAAATTTAAGTGCTTTGTGATAAAAAGGAAGGCAGAAGAAATTGAGGACTGGCAGAACTTAGTAGCATCCTCCACTTTCTATCTCAGAGAGGAATATGCACCCCGATGGCCTGGGGGGAAGGCCACGAAGATCAGAAGGGGCCCAGGCCCTCCACGGCCCATGTATGCAGGAGCCAGAGTCATAAACAGTCCAGTGGGACAGGATGCTCTGAGCCAGGTTCTGCCTTACTCCCATTTATCTTTAGCTACCATCTGCTCTGCACTTAAGTATTGTGATACAAATTATAAAAACCGTACTAGCTCAGATATTTCATTAACGACTTGAGTGACTGGACCAATGCATTGAGGGAGAAATCTCGTTTCCAAGGCAATCAAAACAAAGGCTGGGGAGCTAATAAACTCCTCTAAGCTATTGTACATGCAGGGAACAGGAGAGTAAGTCCCGAAGTAGATTTTAAAGAGTTTTTCCTAAAAGGACTAAGCTTCTTTCGTGTATCTATTATTCATTTGAACGGCTCCTGCTTGTACTTTTCAGAATCCATCCCCCAAGTCAGAAACAAATTGAAATGCTTTTACACACACCTAGGGCCCCTCAGCCATGCTCCTGAGCCAAGTGGAGGAGCTGTCCCCTGTGCCCCCAGCCGCTGGAGCACCTGGACTACCTCTTGCCTCCCTGCAGAAGCCTGGTCCAGCCCACCCAGGGCTCCAGGGCTCCACCGCTTACTATTCCAATGACCCAAGACAAGTTTGTCTCTCTAAGCCTTGGTTTCCTCGTCCGTAAAATAATGGGGATGTTAGTACCTGTGATGAAACCTAACACATTTGGAATGGCACCTGGCACATACTGTTTAATGCTATTTCTTGGAAGCACTGCCTCTCCTCTGGGGCTAGCCACGCAGTACATAATATTTTTCAAATAAATGTACTCGTAATAGGGAAGAACAAATCTGACCCCATGCTGGGTCTGTTTCTTTAAACTTTGCATGCTATTGCTTTTGCTACAAGTGAAGAATGTTACCTATATCCTGAGATAGACAGGATAGCTCACTGTCAAGGCTCTGACCTTTAAAAGTATGTAACGCTTTCAATCACATAGAGGTAAAAAGTTGCAGAATGGAGAATAACGTTTTCCTTGTTAGAGGTTTACAGGAACATCGTGACCTGACCTACATGGACAGCTGCAAGAACAAAGGATTCCAACACCAAGAAGTTTGCAGCAACCAGCCACGCCCCCTCCCCTTCTAGTATAAAAGAAGCCTGAACTCTAGCTTCTTTTATACTGAAAGGGAAGGGGCTGTGGTGAGATGCTTCTTTGGGACGCTAATCCACAGTCTTCTCTGTCTGCTGGCTTTCCAAATAAAGTCGCTATTCCTTGCCCCATCGATTCCTCTCTCCATTTACTGGCCTGTTGTGCAGCGAGCAACACGAGCTTGGACTCGGTAACATACTGACTAAAAAGCCCCATGAGGTCAAGGACCACGTCCCTCTCTTTCACCAGTAGACCCTAGTGCAAGCCCAGTGCATGGAATGGTAGGTTTAGTGAATGACACGCTGCTTTACAGTCAATATCCACTCGTGCATCCACATTCAATGTCCACTTTGCAAAGGCTGCACACCAGACTCCCCTAGGGAGCATTTAATATACTGAGATTCTGATGGAATTTATTTGAGGTGAGACCTGGACATTGATATTAATTTTTAAGCACTCCAGGTGACCCTGATAGGCAGCCAGTGTGAGAAACAAATCTAAACCTACAAGTGGTTCCCACGTGGTGTGTCCCCTTCCTGTCAGGAGGAAGCCGGGATCTTTAAATTCCTAGTGCCTGAAACACACTGTAATTTCACCTTTGTAATTCCTCCTCGTGTATTATCCTGGGTAAATCAGACATCTTGTCCCAACCTCAGTTTTCTTAGGTGTGCAATGATTCATTTAGATGAGGTGTCCGAGATGGTCAGAATCCAAAGAACAAGTCATCACTGGAGTTTGTTATGAGCTGAATTATGTCGCCCTCCCACACGCTTTCGGTGAAGAACTAACCCCCAGAACCTCAGGATGTGACTGCATTTGGAGATCAGGTCTTTAAGTTGATAATGAAGCTAAAATGAGGTCGTTAGGGTGGGGCCCTAAGCCAGTATGACTGGTGTCCTTATGAGAGGTTAGGACACAGACACACAGATCATGTGAGAGGTCTCAGAAGAAACCAACTCTGCAGTCACCCTGATCTCAGAATTCTAGCCTCCAGAATTGTGAGAAGGTAAACTTCTGTCATTAAAGACACCCAGTCTGTGGTGCTTTGTTATGGCAGCCCTAGCAAATTAACACAGGGTTTGTGTGTATATACAAAAGAGCTCCTGGATTATTTCTTTGGATGACTCTAACCCAGGGCCTGTATCTGGGCATCCCGTTCTCACTGTGGGTCCTCTACTTTGGGCCACTCTTCTCCTTCAGGGCCCAGCCAGTCCCGTCTCCCCTCCTCTGGCTGTCACCCTTCCAGAGGTCCTCCCCCACCTGAATTTGTGTGCGGGGGCCCCCTGCTAATGATCATATGCCATAAGGTAGCATCTGCACCACAAAGGTGAGCATCTCATTCACTGATCTAGAGCTCTGCCAGGTGCTGTGCCAGGGCTTTGCCTACACCATCTTGGTCCTCAGACCTCTCCTGAAAGGTGGGTATTATCCCACCTCCTCAAATGAGGAGTGAGGCTCTAAGATGTGGCAATAGCTCTGACATTCCACACCAGGTCCAATTCCAAAGCCTCTACCTCCTCCCTGCCTCCCCACCACCCAGGCTCCCCTGCTTCATCCCCAGGGGGACTCAGAAGAGTGAGGGCCTTCCTGCCTTGTTCGCTGTCCACACACCCACAGCCCCAAACATGGCTGGCAAACCAGTAAGCATGGGCTTCCCTGGTGGCGCTGTGGTTAAGAATCCACCTGCCAATGCAGGCGACACAGGTTCGAGCCCTGGTCCAGGAAGATCCCACATGCCACGGAACAACTAAGCCCCAGCGCCACAACTACTGAGCCTGTGTTCTAGAGCCCGCGTGCCACAACTACTGAAGCCCACGCGCCTAGAGCCTGTGCTCTGCAACAAGAGAAGCCACCACAATGAGAAGCCCGCACAACACAAGGAAGAGTAGCCCCCACTCGCCGCAACTAGAGAAAGACCCCGCACGGCCACAAAGACCCAACACAGCCAAAAATAAATAAGTAAAATAAATAAATTTAAAAAAAAAAAAAACAGTAAGCATACACTGGGTGAGCAGCTGTGCAGCTGGTGGGCTTTCCTAACTCATTTGGGATCATCCTACTTCCCCACTTCACTCCCTCCCCTCAGGGATCCCATTGCTGACCAATTAAAGCCCCAGCTGCTTGCCCAGGATTCCAGACTCTCCAACACCCTCAGCCACCTTATTGCACCCCAGGTTCTAACTATGCTTTCTACAGGGCCTTCCTCAAACCATTAAGGCCCTCAAAGAATTTAGCAGGAAGCTTGTTGATTTGTTAAATTCACCTGCCTTGAGGCCTTCTCTGATGGGTGAGAATTGCTGAATGCAAATTAAACGTACCTCCTGGGGCTTCCCTGGTGGCGCAGTGGTTGAGAGTCCGCCTGCCGATGCAGGGGACACGGGTTGGGGACACGGGTTCGTGCCCTGGTCCAGGAAGATCCCACGTGCCGCGGAGCGGCTGGGCCCATGAGCCATGGCCGCTGGGCCTGCGCGTCCGGAGCCTGTGCTCCGCAGCGGGAGAGGCTGCAACAGTGAGAGGCCCGCGTACCGCAAAAAAAAAAAAACCACAAAAACTTACTCCTGATAATGATGTTGTGCCTTAAGGCAGCATCAGCACCTCCGTCTACCGGGAGCTTACAGGAGAGGCGGAATCTCCCTTCACCCACACACACTGAACCAGAATCTGCATTTAGGTGAGATTCCTAAGACAGGTTCTCAGCCCTGAGTGCACACCAGAATCACCTGGGGAGCTTAACGTTACTGATGCCTGGTGACACCCCCGAGATTCCGCTCTGGAGTAAGGCCTGAGAAAGCCCTGGTGATTCTAACGTGCACGAGGTGACGTGATTGGGAACCCCTGTCCCGCAGTCCCAACCAGCGGTGAGTACTGGCAGCCTGTGGTGTTTGACGAGGGACCTCACGTTCAGGGGCCGGGCAGGCCTAAGCCAGAACCTCCCACCCGGACCAATACGTGTTGCCATTGGTATAAGCAGACCCTCCTGTAACCTGTGGCTCACAAATTTGGTCACTAACTCCCATGCTGCTACGAGGTGACTCGTTAGAACCTGGTGGGGGCAGGGTGCAATGAGGCACTAATTAATTTGTTCCCTTTGACACTGCGATCCATCCATCTCTAGGGATCCACTCCACAGAGACACACGTAAGATACAAAGTGGTCACGTCCAGCTATTTAAAGAGTGAAAAAGTGTTCTTAACGTACGGAAATCACACCATCACGCTGTACACCTTAGACTTATACAGTGATGTATGTCTAATGTGTTATTTCTCAATAAAACTGGAAAAAATGCTATTAAAATTCGTTCCACTTCTAAAAGAAAAAAATGAGTGAAAAACTGGAGACAACTCAAATGTTTCCTGATATGAAATTATAATATACCCACTTCAGATAAAATACTATAGTCATCAGAGTGTGAAATAAAGTTCACATTTTATGGCAAGACAAGAAAAATTTAAACATACATTCTCTCTGCCCTTTGGCCTCCTCTCTCCTCTCTACTGTGCATCGTGTATCTGCATCAAGCAGCAACCAGACCTCCCCATCGGCAGAAATAACTGCTCACCCATAAAGAGCAATATTTTCTAGCACCACCAAGACAACTCCTTAAAGATAACATTCCTTCTTTTTTTTGGCG
>NW_020173770.1:5885366-5905225 GCF_003031525.2 Neophocaena asiaeorientalis asiaeorientalis | reverse complement strand
GTGTTGGGGGGCGGGGAGCAGCACACCACTCAGCACACGGGATCTTAGTTCCTGACCGGGGATGGAACCCATGCCCCGTGCAGTGGAAGGGCAGAGCCTTAATCACTGGACCGCCAGGGAAGTCCTGCATCCCTTCCTAATCTTGTAAGGGGCCAAGATGACCCATGACCCACTACTCGACAGATCCTGTAAGCTGTCAATAATACATCATCCAGTGTACAGCCCTCTCAAAAAACTTATGTAAAACTGTTTTGACTTTTTTTTTTTTGGCTGTGTTTTGGTCTTCATTGCTGCACGCCAGCTTTCTCTAGTTGCAGAGAGCGGGGGCTACTCTTCGTTGTGGTGTGTGGGCTTCTCATTGGGGTGGCTTCTCTTGTTGCGGAGCACGGGCTCTAGACGCTCAGGCTTCAGTAGTTGTGGCACGTGGGCTCAGTAGCTGTGGCTTGCGGGCTCTTGAGCGCAGGATCAGTAGTTGTGGCGCACGGGCTTAGTTGCTCTGCCGCATGTGGGATCTTCCTGGACCAGGGCTCAAACCCGTGTCCCCTTCATTGGCAGGCGGATTCTTAACCACTGTGCCAACCATAAAGAGCAATATTTATGTCCCTGTTTTGACTTCTAACAGGCGGCGAAACAGTTCTCAGAGCTTTCTGAGAAGCTGTTCCCGCGTTATAATCCTCAATTTGGCCCAAATAAAATTTTCCATTTCTTTCTTAGATAGACTGATTAATTTTTTCATCAAAAAGAGAAGGACATAAACTTGTGACTACTGACATAGAAAAGCATCCAAAATACTCTGTTCGTGTAAAAACAAACAAACTAAGAAACAGAAACAATACCATGCATGACAAGGATACTTTAATAAAAATGGTAAATACTAGTATACACATGGGGAAAAAGCAGTTATTTTGAAAGCGGAAAAGGTAGTACTAAAGGAGACTTTTTATAATTTGTTTTTCTAGAGATTACCAAAGAAACCAAAATGTTCTTAGAAAACACATGAAATAAATCAGGTTAAGAACATTCTCAGAGGGCTTTAAAATGTGAGGTAATTGATAACACTGCAGTAATCACACACTGGTCCCAACGCAGACATTTTAAATATGAGCTTTATTTTAAATTTAAAGAAACACTGAAAATAAACACTTTTTACAAATTATATCAAACACTTAAAACATAAAACATAATCTAGGAATGTTAAACAATAATTCTCTTTTTTTGTAACAATAATTCTTAATTCAAAGTAATGACATTCATAGGCTACATCTTGGTGCTAGCCAATATGGAGTTTACTTAAATCTAGTATTTTTTATAAGCTTAACCATTAATCCTTCCTAAAATTCAATGTCTATCACTCAACTTTATGAGGTTAAGCTAATCTTCTATGCAATACTCTCCTATAACTTTTTCAAATACAATTTATACCAGCGAGGAAATTATTAAAACATATATAAATTATGCTGAGGGGCTTGATTAAAAGGCTGTCTATATAGAGAGATGCATCTCACCTTAGAAAGCGCACGCGTGCACACACACACACACTCTCTCTCTCTCTCTCTCTCTCTCTCTCTCTCTCTCTCTCTCTCTTAATCGAAAATAAGATGCCAGGACATTCTCTTAATTATGTTACACAGCAAACTGCACGTTTATAAATGTCATTCTATTATGTATGAACTGAAAAGCATATACTTTTTAAAAGCCCTTGACATGGGGGAGTGGAATATGCCGGCTTTAAGTGCAGAAACTCAGAGCTTTACGAACTGCCCGTCTCCAGCTGGCTCCCAGGCACCACTGAAAACTGTCACCCTCAGAAAGACAAGATGGTCTTGTTAATGATTTCCACGGCCTCCAGAATCTCATCCTCCTTGATCACAAGTGGAGGTGCAAACCTGATGATGTCGCCGTGGGTTGGCTTGGCCAGAAGTCCATTATCTCGAAGTCGCAGGCACACCTTCCAAGCATCATAATCTAAAGAAAAACCGTCAGACTTGTATGCTGATCCAAGATAAACGTTTAAACATTCCCTTGCAGCGTGCATGGGCCAGGGCAGCCTGGCAAAACAGAATTCCCAGGACCTAGCGCAAGAAACGCAGCTCTGAGTTGCAAGCTTGCTTTGTTCTTACCCTTAAAAATGAAGTTATTTTTCAGCAGTGGTTTGAATGGTATGATTAGAAATGGTTTTTTGTTAGTTTTTCGTAAGTGAAAAAGACCAAGCAAAAAACTTACATGCTAAGGCAGATGTAATTGATTACGCAAGGAACCAATACAAAAAGAACTGGGATATGATACAGATAACTAACTGGCATAGAACAAGCAATACTCAAAACGTAGTGAACGCTACACATTCCTAACCTGGATTTGCTTCCTGAGCTGGCACAACTAGACTCTCATCATTTTCACTCTCACGACCCTCAACCCTGGCTGCATCAGAATCACCGAAAGGGTCGCGGCCAATGTCTGGGCCCCACTCCAGACCCATCAAATCCGTATCTCTGCAGCGAGGCTAGGCTTGGATTAATTTGTTAAAAAGCTCCCCAGGTGATTCTAAAATGCAGTCAAGGTTAAAAAATCACTGCTTTAAAAGGAAGGGTTAGGGCAAGAAAATCCAGCAAGGAACGCTTAAGGATTAGAAATGATGTGTTAGACACACACACTCAGTTAAGTGGCAGCGGGGGTTGTTTTTATCGTCAACATCATCATCACCATTCCTATTATCACTACTGCTCCTACTACCTCTACTGATATGCGAAGTATGAAAGTGAGTGAGGAAAGGAGAGCGAAGAGGAAATGGGACTACAGAGTGCTCTGTGCAGACTTCCTAACAGAAGATAAACTGAAATCTCCAAGTACTGCATAAATAACCTAAGGCAGAATAACAAATGACTTAAAGAAATGAAAACAGGTGAAATTAGTTATATGTGCCTTCATGTAGGAAAGAGCTATATATATATATACTTTTTTTTTGCGGTACGCGGGCCTCTCACTGCTGTGGCCTCTCCCGCTGCGGAGCACAGGCTCCGGACGCGCAGGCTCAGCGGCCGTGGCTCACGGGCCCAGCCGCTCCGCGGCATGTGGGATCTTCCCGGACCGGGGCACGAACCCGTGTCCCCTGCATCGGCAGGCGGACTCTCAACCACTGCGCCACCAGGGAAGCCCGGAAAGGGCCATATTTTTAAGACCATTAATATAAATCAGGTAATAAGAGTATTAGGCAGAGCCTAAAAGACTTGGTCAATAGGAGGCCAGTCAACAGTTTCAAACAGAGGAAACCAACGACCAGATAAAATAGCAAACGTGTTCTGAGCTCTTCCTATAACAGTAATATCTTGTAAAATATTTTGTCTCCGTACCTTTGGTTTCTCTAATAACAATAGCATTTAATAATCCTTTTCCTCTTACAGCCGTTACAATATCAGAAGGTAGCTTCATGAGCTCATTTCTCAAGATGATACCCATCTTCTCTGCATTTTCAGCAAGGTTTTCTTCTTCCAAAACCTATGTTTGAAGAGAAATTACACAAATATTAAGATTGCCTTTTCTTTTACATTGTTCTTTGGAGGGGAATGCGGACCGTAAGCACAGGAAGAACATGATCAGATACAGACCAGAGTAACGTACCTTCCATTGCTACTTTCCAAAGCCTGTACCTGTCTGATTTCTAATCATCTAACATACGCTAGCTCAGACAGAGCCTTGCTTTAGTCATAAACCCATAAGCAATCTGATTCTGTGACAAAATAAGGATTAAAATTTGTTTAATGCAACTGATATATTTTCTTCTTAGGTGAATAAATCAATGGACTAAATATACTTTAACTTTTTAACTGCAATAGAGTTCCCTTTGTTTTTTTCACTAAAAAGTCCATCCTCAGAGATAATAATTTTATGCCTTTTGTAGGCACTTGAGGAATAAGTCTAAAAGCATTCAAATCCACACTTTAACAACAACAAAAACAAAAAGCCACATGTGCTACGCCAGAGGCTTCACAGGCCAGGCCCGGTCACAGAGTGAGAGTTCGATGTGGACAGGCCAGGGCCTACGGGCCAAAAGTCCCAGGAGACTGCAAACTTGGGAAGCCCCTGGAGGATTCCCGTCTACTAGGCCAAGGTTAAATTACTTTTTGAGAATGCCTTGCCCCTAAACCCTTTCCTCTGTACTTCATATTCTGTAATACTCGGCAATCTTATCACATTTCTTATCACACCGGTGGGCTCAAATCTAAAAAGCACTTCAACACTACCTCCAGGACTAGCTACTGTACAGCTGCGATCAGTTTTTACCTCCAGGGCCGCGATGGCCACTCGGCAGCCTAGTGGATTGCCACCATACGTTGAACCATGTTCCCCTGGTTTAATGGTCAGCATTATTTCATCGTCACACAACACTGCGGATACCTGAAAGACAGAGACTTCAGCGCTGACCAAGTCTTTTCTCAGATGAACTCTTCTTATTCTTACCAGGAACACAAATATTTATGAAGCTGATACTAAATTTGACATAAACTTTCAACCAACAAGTGCTACACATCTGCCACCTTAACTAGCAGTGACAAACTGAGTGATGCCCTAACACGTTCCAAGCACATCAGGCACACTTCAATGGCACAGAATAGCACTTTGGAACCAAAAGAAGAAAGCTACTTCTGCAGTGATATAATTTAGAATTCTTTCCACTCTCAAGGTGAAATGCTTTGTTTAACTGTTTAGAAAACAACGTTCTGCACTATATATTCAGAGCCCTTTAGTCCATACCAATTGTTGGCTCTGAATAGCAAACCCAAGAAAAGAATTACAGTTAAACATTAATTTTTCCAATCTCTACATTAATTGGTCGGTTATGGTTTTAAACAATTAGTAATACTATGTCTCAGAAAAAAGCATAAAGGTCTACAGGAGTACTTTTGGGATAAAATGTTTCCATCCAAAACAAATGCAGCAGAGCAAATCCCAAGGCACACTCAATTCTTCAGTTAAAATAACTAAGTGGGTCACCCCATGGAACTCTGAAATGTTTTTATTACACGTATTCCAGGTGACCGATATAGATATAGATATCACTAAGTAAAACCAAACCATCAGAAAGGCACTATTGTCACAGTCGGCTAATGTAAAAATATCTTAAGGATTCATGAGAATAGGGAAGAGAAAGAGAGGTTGAACATTGGACTTACAGGGTATAAACCACCAGAAAGTGCCTTTCCTAACAGGACCATATCAGGTCTGACATTTTCGTGATCAATAGCCAGCCATCTACCAGTTCTGGCCAATCCTGTCTGTATTTCATCAGCAATAAACAGAACCTATTGGAAAACAACAAAACAGCATTAATTATCATTTTCATTTCCATAGGGAAATAGGGATCTTTATTTTACTCTTCCCGACACAAATCTGTCATTCTGACATCCCCTCAGATTTGTGAAAACATTTTAATTACCCACACAACTTCAAGAGTGACCTGTGAAAACCCTGTAGACACACAGTTATTTCTGTGTCAGGCCACTCAGTCCCCAGAGGCCCATTCTGCACTGTTCTACAAAGTGGTAAGGCACTTAGACAAAGGGTTTTGTGGGGGGGTTCTGAACATAACTACTGTCTGGGACTAAATTCCCTTGTTTATTCCACAACATTTATTAGTAAAGAGGGAGAGAGAGCTTAAATTCTGGAGCAAAGGGATACGACAGAGGGTTTGAGAAGGACCAGAGTACAGGCTGCCGGAGCAGAGAGGAAGGAACCGTGGTTAGCGCCCAGAAGTCTGCAGCTCTGCCAGGGCCCAGCCAGTAGAAAGTCAGCTTCTTTGCAGCCTGCTGCTAGAAAGTTCTATCACCACTAGAAAGTTCTGCAGCTCTCAGAATGAAGTCTCCCTCTAGTGGAGAGGTGATGTAATCTTTGCATTTATCCTATCGGCCAAACCCTACGAGAGGCAGGCAGGTGGGCAGGTGGGCAGGTGGCTGACCTGGTGCTGGGTGCAGAGCTCTCGCACGCCCACAAGGTAGCCTGGGTCTGGAACAACAACGCCTGCTTCACCCTGAATTGGTTCCACCATGAACGCGGCAACGTTTGGGTCCTGAAGTGCACGCTACGGAAACAGCATGAAAATGTTTTTAGTAACTTCCTTTCAACCTATTTGGGAGTCTGAAATCACATAATGTGCATATTTTCCCGTTAAGAACAAGTGTGCAAATTAAGTTTCACACTAACTTATATTCTGACTTTTAAGTATAACTTTTCTGACTGACATTCAATTACCAAAAGCTCTAAATACCTCAGCTCTAAGCTACTCCATCCTTTATTTTCTAATATATACTTAAATGTACTGTAAATAAAAACGAATGAGGGACTTCCCTGGTGGCACAGTGGTTAAGAATCCTCCTGCCAGTGCAGGGGACACGGGTTCGAGCCCTGGTCCGGGAAGATCCCACATGCCGCGGAGCAACTAAGCCTGTGCGCCACAACTACTGAGCCTGCGCTCTAGAGCCCGTGAGCCACGACTACTGAGCCCGCGTGCCACAACTACTGAAGCCTGTGCACCTAGAGCCTGTGCTCCGCAACAAGAGAAGTCACCGCAATGAGAAGCCCACACACCGCAACGAAGAGTAGCCCCTGCTCACCGCAACTAGAGAAAGCCTGCGCACAGCAACGAAGACCCAACGCAGCCAAAAATAAATAAATAAATTTATAAAATAAAAAAAAAAAAAAAATAATGAAAGTGGCCTTTTAAAACGCCATTAAAGGGAATTCCCTGGTGGTCCAGGGGTTAAGACTCTTTGCTTCCACTGCAGGGGGGCACAGGTCTGATCCCTGGTCAGGGAAGTAAGATCTCACAAGCCCCGCAGCCAAAGAACAAAAAAAATTAAATAGATACATTAAAAGTGTATCTTTTTACTTTACAATTCTTCCACTTCATAATTTTAAAAAGCTGGCTGAATGGCTGAAAACTGACTAATTTTGTCTATTAAAGTAATTAACAGGTAATACCCAAGTTAATACTTACGCAGGAGATAAATCTGAAGTGGTTAGTTGGTTGTCAGGATTAGACCACAGAACCTGGTTTCCCCGTGTTGGAAACTAACTGACCATTACAGAGAACAAGGGTGAATCTTGGCCTAACTTTAATACAACAGATTCTCAGTACAATCATGTATCTGTTTTTAATTCATACATTCAACAAATTTAAGTCCTATTTACTATGAACTAAAGCACCATGATGCTAAATGAAGTACCTCAAGAGCAGGCAGATCGTTATATGGAATGATTTCGAAACCCGGCATAAATGGTCCAAAACCATCGTAACTGGTTGGGTCTGTGGAACTGGAGATAGCAGACAATGTTCTACCCCAAAAGTTTCCAGCTAGAAAGAAGAAATAAACAGTCATTATTTCAATCAAACCTCCCCAATGTAATAAGCACTGTTCCCCCCAAAATGCCTTAGGAAGCTTGATTTTCAAAAAAGCAAGGGTTTGCTTTAGAGAGCCTCCAGTGAGCTCATTTGTTTAAACAAAATCTGATAGTAAACACCCTGCTTCATATGACTGAGGTCTGGCCTTGCAATTACTATTTTAGGCACTTCTCTACTGAGCGTCCGAAGTGTAATATATAGCCCCTAAGGATAGGTATTTTTCTTTTCTTTCAATAATCCCAAGCCCTAACAAGTGAAGCATTCGATGCTTGTGTTTCTAGAGACGGTTTTTCTAGACACATTTATTATAGTGATATGAGAAAGAGACTACCCTTCATAGAGAATTAGCAGTTTTCCTTTTAAAAATCCAACACTTGGGCTTCCCTGGTGGCGCAGTGGTTGGGAGTCCGCCTGCCGATGCAGGGGACGCGAGTTCGTGCCCCGGTCCGGGAAGATCCCACATGCCGCGGAGCGGCTGGGTCCGTGAGCCATGGCCGCTGAGCCTGCGCGTCCGGAGCCTGTGCTCCACAACGGGAGAGGCCACAACAGTGAGAGGCCCGCGTACCACCAAAAAAAAAAAAAAAAAAAAAAAAAAAAAATCCAACACTACAGGCTAACTATTCAATAGAATGAATTTTAAATTTCATTTGGATAGAATATCCTCAAGCAGTCCAAACACTTTCAATTTGCCTTCCTTGCTGTTATAAGTTTTTTATGTGCTAAAAGACAGACATCTGCCTTTGTTCAGGAACAATTTTTACCCATTAATTTATTTCATTAATAATTTTAGGACTGATTAATGTCAGGCACGGGGCTTCCCTGGTGGCACAGTGGTTGGGAGTCCGCCTGCCAATGCAGGAGGCACGGGTTCGAGCCGTGGTCCGGGAGGGTCCCACATGCTGTGGAGCAACTGAGCCCATGCACCACAACTGCTGAGCCTGCGCTCTGGAGCCCGCGAGCCACAACTGCTGAGCCCGTGTGCCACAACTACTGAAGCCTGCGCACCCTATAGCCCGTGCTCTGCAACGAGAGAGGCCACCGCAATGAGAAGCCTGCACACTGCAATGAAGAGTAGCCCCTGCTCACCGCCACTAGAGAAAGCCCGCGCGCAGCAACGGAGACCCAACGCAGCCAAAAATAAATAAAATTAATTAATTTAAAAAAATAATAATAATGTCAGGCACTGTTCTAGGTGTCAGGCATAGAATGATGACTGGCAAGCTCCCTGCCCTCAAGGAGCTTCTATGCTAATAGGGAAGAAACACCTCAACGTAAACTAGTGAAGCAAATGCACAACATAATTTCAATGTGGTTAAACCCAAGGAAGAAAAGAAACAGTAGAATAAGAGCGGCTTGGAGGGTCTCCCACCTGTTGTGTTTTGTTTTGTTTTTTAGTATCTTCCCACCACTTCTGCCAGCTGCAACTCAATTAACCCAGTACTGAATTATTCTAAGTTGGCTTCAAAGCATCCATAAATACTACCCTTGCAAAGCCTCTCTCAGCTATGAGTACTATGAATAATCCCCACTTGACTTGTCCACAAGCAACAGCGTATTGATTCTGCTCAGACTTAAGACAAAACGCACACTAGACCATAAGCCTGCTTGCTCTCCTGCATCGGCCTCAGGAGTCTCACGCCCCACAGCTTACCCTGCAGTATAAGGGACGTGCAGCTGGGGACAGTCTTCTGTCTCCACCCACTGACTCACCAGCTTCTTTCAACACCTGGGTGAAACACCTTTGCACCCTGTGCTAATGTGAGAGAGACTGGACACAGTCTGTAAGAACGAAATCACCAGAAATGCCATTTTTGTTTGCAAGAGACAGTTTTGCTGTCCTACAACTAAGGTACAAGATTCCAAAATGGCAGACCACAGAGCTGTGCAGAGACTTCGGAAACAGGTATCTGTCGCTCCCACCCCCAAACACCAGCTACGGCTGGCCATTAGATGAACTCCGGATTCTGTTATATTATGGGGTTTATAATTTAACTGCGTGTGTCCACAAGGCAAAATATTTAATGATTCCAACCATCACAAAAATGAATCTTGACCATGCGCAGTGACAAATTTACCCACACTTTATGTTTTAAAAAATTAAAATCAGAGCTTTAAAAAAAAGTCAGAACCTATCCACTGACATCATTATCAAGATCCCCAAAGTCAGTCTATATGGATAATCTGGATTAACTATTGGTCTCCCCAGTCAGGATTCAAGTCATTCCTCTCAACCATTCACAGAAATATACCCAGGGCAACTCTAGCCCTCCTCTTCCAGCAGCTTCTAATGACATGATACAGTAATCCTCAAATACTAAGATTCAATCACCGGATCATACCTAAGACATGGCCCCACCTGAACACAACCCAACATCAACAACCTCACAAAAAAGTGCTCCATCGGCAAGACTGTCTAATTAACCAGAAAACTGCTATGAAAAAACTCAGATAAGCAGATGGAAAACAAGTCATATAGTCACTCATTTTAGGGAGGGAGGAGTAGGGAGTTATTTCAGAGAGAAAAATCCCACATATGAAGAAATACGTGGAAATAAACCCAAGAAAAGGAAATCCTTCCATTTTTATGAAACATTCAACAATTAACATATGATTCATGAGGCAAACACATCTGAAATATTTCATCAGTAAATTAAAATGGTAACTGATACTGTACGTTTCGATCACAGCAGTTAATGGTGAATCTCACATACCTGCAAAAATAATCTTTGCTTTGTATTTCGGGATCCCCTTCACGGTATATCCCCATCTACGAGCAAGTTTGCAAGCAGTCTCTCCAGCCTCCACTCCTACCAAAAGAGAACACCTCTCAGTTTTAAAAAATGTTTTAAACTATCAGAAAATTATAAGATTTTCTCAGCTATTTAACAACAAAAAAAAGGAAGTATTTTACCTGTATTCATAGGAAGAACTTTGTGGTAGTTGAAAAGTTTAGTAACATACTCTTCGTATTCACCGAGCACGTTATTGTAGAAGGCCCTGGATGTTAAGGTCAATTTGTCCGCCTGACTTTTCAAAGCATTCACAATCTTTGGATGACAATGCCCTTGGTTGACAGCACTGTAGGCACTCAGAAAGTCAAAATATTTTCTGCCTTCTAAATCCCATACATAAATACCTAAAATAGATAAGGAAAGTAACTCTAGAAAAAATCACCACATTACATAAAGTTCAAAGACTAAGGCTGCTAGCCAGGGACTTCCCTGGAGGTCCAGTAGTTAAGACTCTGCGCTTCCACTGCAGGGGGCACGGGTTAGATTCCTGGTCTGGGAACAAAAAAAAAAAAAAACAGACTAAGACTGCTAGCCAGCCCTCTGAATACCTACATATGAACCTTTCGTTAACATAGAATTGTGGTTAAGGCATGTTTTAGCTCAAGCATAATAAACCTTGGTTTATACGGAATTATATTTTATCTGTCCAGCTTCAAATTACACATTTAACAAAAACAGCATAACAAGGAACTTCCCTGGTGGCACAGGGGTTAAGACTCCGAGCTCCCAATGCAGGGGGCCGGGGCTCAATCCCTGGTCAGGGAACTTGATCCCACACGCATGCCACAATTCAGAGTTCCCATGCCACAACTAAGTAAGCCCGCGAGCTGCAACTAAGGAGCCCGCCTGCCGCAACAAAGACCCAGTGCAACCAAATAAATTAATTAAATAAATAAATATAAAAACAAAAACACACCATTTAAAAAAAAACCCACATAACAAGAAGAGATTTTATAACTCTGGAGTGAAACCTTTATTCCTGGAAAACTGGAACCTTGATTCCTGGAAAACTGAAGTTTGGAATTTAAAGGAAGAAGTTATGCATAACATAAAAATCAACTGGTTGACTGTAAAAACCAACAGAATGGGAAAAAATATTTCCAAATCATATATCTATCTAATAAGGATCTAGTATCCAGAGCTCCTACAACTCAACAAGATGTACAACCCAATTAAAAAATGGGCAAAGAACTGGAATGGACATTTCTCCAAAGAAGATATACAAATGACCAACAAGCACATGAAAAGAGGCTGAATATCATTAGTCATTCGAGAAATGCAAACCAAAACCACAATGATAGCATTTTACGCCCACTAGGATGGTTATTTTCTTAAAAAGGAAAACGAGAATTGACAAGGAGGTGGAGAAACTGAAACTCTCATATATCACTAGTTGGAATGTAAATGGTGCAAGAGCTGTTGAAAACAGCTTGGTGGTTCCTCAACAAGTTAAACATAAACTACCATATGACCCAGCAATCCCACTCCTAGGAAGAAGGGGAAGAAAAAAGAAGTGGAAAGCAGGTGTTCAAACAGAAATGTGTACACCAATGCTCACAGCAGCAGTATTCGAAATAGCCAAAAGGTGGAAATAACCCAAACATTCATCAACTGATGAATGGACGAACATGTGGCGTATCCATAAAATGAATATAATTCAACCATAAATAGCAATGAAGTACTAACGCATGCTACAACATGGATAAACCTTGAAAACACTGTGCTCAGTGAAAGAAGCCAGACACAAGAGGTCACATGTGGTCTGGTTCCATTCATATGAAATATCCAGAACAGGCAAATCTGTAGAAACAGAGAACGGATTAGTAGCTGCCAGGTTCTAGGGGAAGGAAGGAATGGGGAGTGACTGTTTAATGTGTATGGGGCTTCCTTTTGGGATAATAAAAAAACTTCCAGAACGAGCTAGAGGTGATAGTTGTACAACATTGTAAATGTACTTAATGCCACTGAACTGCATGGTTAAAATGGCAAATTTTATGTCATGTACATTTTACAACAATGTTTTTAAGTTGATCATAGATATTAAAATGTATTAGGGGCCTAACACCTAATTTTTACCATGTACCTAACATACTGTGGTAGGTGCTTTTGTCCCTTATCTCATCAAAAAACCCCTATGAGTGTTACCATCCCTATAGTACAGAGTAGATGCTTAGATTATAACTAGCCCCAGCTGGCACACATGCAACCAGGACTCGAACCCAGGCAGTCAGATTCTAGAGTGCACTCTGCTGCTGTAAGTAAAGAATACTTTTGCAAACCAAACCGCTTCCAATTTTGTAATATATAAACCTAGACTTTCATTTGTTCAGAAGGAGCTTTATCTACACTACAGTACTGGTCCCAAATACAAAATACAGGCAAATGATTAAAATGTTTAATACTCTCATGCATCATCTTCTGGCCAAAAGCTAAGTAATAAACTTTGGCTTTATTTGGCTAGGGCTGTTATTTCAAAATGTGGATTAAATCACCATTTGGCAACAATCAGTAATCATTTATTCAGGTAAGAATCACTAATGGATGCTAAAAGTGGGAGCAAAAATTTGATGAGTAACAGGATATTTGCAGTCTCAAATCATGTCTCCACAAGGCATTTAAAAGGGAAAAATAGAACTTTACAATGGAGAAGCCTGGCAGACACTACCTTACCAGTTAACCCCAAATTGAGGTTTATACAAAAAATTATTGGCCCGTACTCTTCAAAAATACCAAGGTCAAGAAGACAAAGACTGAGGAATGGTTCTGGATTAGACTAAACAGACCTGAAAACTGAATGCAACCCATGATCTGAGATTTTCTTTTGCTACTCAGGACAACAAGTGAAATGCGGATCAGGGCTGTAGATTAGAGAATAGTGCAGTGTCAATGTTAATTTCCTGATTTTGATACTTACACTTTGTTATGTAAGAAAAAGTCCTTGTATTTCAGGAAAGGCACACTATTTAGGGGTGAGGAGGCATCATGTCTGCAACTTCCTCTCAAACAAGTTCAAGAAAAAAAATGTATTGTGTATGTGTGTCTGGAGAGAAAAAGAAGATTAAGCAAATGTGGTAAAACGGCTAGCGCTTGAGAAGTCTGGGTGAAGAGTAAAAGAAAAATTTAGATACTACTGTTGCAGCTTTTAAGTTTAAAATTATGCCAAAATAAAAGTTAAAGGAAAAAATGACAGCAATATTACAGTGCTTTATTTATGTATCGTACATTCCCTCCTGGCAAGGTCCATCATGACTTTGTAGTCCCTACAGTACCTAACACAGCAAGCAACAGACACTCAAAAATGTTGAATTAATCGTATCTGCAATACAGAAATTAAATGCATCTGGAAAAATGTATAGTGAGAAAATATAAAAGCAACTTTTACAAAATAGTAAAGCAAGTAAAAGGGGTTGGGGTGGGAAGGGTTGGAACATACCTTTCCCTCTCTCCAGGGCTACAGGTAAAGGGTGGTAGTTGTGGGCACCATATTTAGATTCCCGTTCAAAAATGTAATCAGAGGATGGAGGGCCTTGGACTGTTTTTTTAGTTGCAACAGATGTAGCAGAAGCCACTGAAGAATGAAATCCACGAAGGACAGCAACAGTCTGCAAACGTGCTAGTTTGGAAAACATGATGTCCTTCAAGTAGGAATATCACCAACCTGTCCAAAGAAAAGAGAAGGCGTAGAGAATAAGAACCTTCCCAGAGCAGACAAATGTCAACTCATGAACTATGTGTTCAACATTTACCAAAGAATCAGAAAAATAAAGAGAGAACTAAGGTGATAACTGTAAATGGAAAGTAACCTTTAAAAATTGTATTTAGGGCTTCCCTGGTGGCACAGTGGTTGAGAGTCCGCCTGCCGATGCAGGGGACACGGGTTTGTGCCCGGGTCCGGGAAGATCCCACATGCCGCGGAGCGGCTGGGCCCGTGAGCCATGGCCGCTGAGCCTGCACGTCTGGAGCCTGTGCTCCGCAACGGGAGAGGCCACAACAGTGAGAGGCCCGCGTATCGCAAAAAAACAAAACAACAACAAAAAAAACTCGTCTCTTTCTAGGGGGCAGGGTCAAATTCTAAAATAAAAACTATTCTCTATGATTTTGCTATCAGGGTCTACAGCTCTGTGACTTCATTAGAACCTGGTAGAGAGGCACTAAAAAAATTTTTTTTAATTAAAAAAGAGAGGTATTAAAAATACACTAGAAACTCTCTAAACAGCATCTTCTAATTAACAGGTTGACACAATATTGTGAGTGAAAGGAATCTTTGAAATTATCTAAATTCAACATTTTCATTTTACACACTTGCTCAGCTCATTCACAAAAGAAATGGGACAACATATCCATTTATATGCTGAGTTCAGGCAGTCTTATTAAAATATAACTACAGCGTGGACTTCCCTGGTGGCGCAATGGTTGAGAATCCGCCTGCCAATGCAGGGGACACAGGTTCGAGCCCTGGTCCGGGAGGATCCCACATGCCACGGAGCGGAGCCACTGGGCCCGTGCGCCACAACTACTGAGCCTGCGCTCTAGAGCCCGCGAGCCACAACTACCGAGCCTGCGCGCCACAGCTACTGAGCCTGCACTCTAGAACCCATGAGCCACAACTGCTGCGCCCACGTGCCACAGCTACTGAAGCCCGCATGCCTGGAGCCTGTGCTCTGCAACAAGAGAAGCCACCGTAAAGAGAAGAATGCGTACAGCATAGAAGAGTAGCCCCCACTCATCGCAACTAGAGAAAGCCCGCGCAGAGCAACGAAGACCCAACGCAGCCAGAAATAAAATAAATTGAAAATATACATATATAACTACAACTTACTAACAAAAGAGTAACATCCAAAACATTACTAATACTCGTGCTTAATTAAGGTTTTTAAGGTGAACTCTGAATATTTAATTCGAGGGGTCCTGTGGTCCGATCCATCAGATGCACTAGGGCCCTGTAGGCGCATTTCTATTCAAAAACCTTCTGGGTTCAAGTTACTGTGCCTGGCACAACACAAGAAATACTAGAACAGAATCAAGGAGGGCTTAAACCAGCCAACTTCAACAACTTCCCCTTCCAGAAAGGCCTGGAAAACCAGGAGAGGAGAGCGTAAGTTCCTCAGCGTTTGGAGACTAGGATGTAAATTCTAGCTGAGGCTATTAAGAGTAACTATTTGGATGATTTTGTCCATTTTTTTTTTTAGCTTCAATGTCCCCATTTGCAAAGTGAAGTTGAAGCCATTCAAGGCCATTACTGAGGATTAAATGAGATTGTTTTAAAGCACCAAACTTAGCACAAAATAGCCACTCAGTTAGTTCCCTCTTAAATTCATAAGGGAATTAGCCAAGTTCTGCAATATAAAAAGAAAACAGTGCCAGGGTTTCTTTTTTAAACTGCAGCTTTTGCTCTTCTAAAAATTTTTTTCTATTGAAAAAAAAATTAGAAACACAAGAAAATGACCTGCAGTTCCATATTTAGGAGGTAACCATTAACTTTTAACTTTTTTCTATGCATAAATACTATACACATTAGCTTTTCACCCTTCCCTAGGGAATTTACCACATTAGACCTTCTGAAGGCTCCCAGGACCCTTGCACAGATTTTTGTCACAGGTCCTAACACTTCAGGACTCTTGTTTTCACACCTGTCCCCTTACTAGAATGCTACTAGGCTCCTTAAAAGGACAGTAACTATGTCTTAAAATTCACTTTGCATCCCCAGAACCTAGCCCACGTTTGGGGATTCCTTGTGTGTCAAATAAACGAGGTCATTCCTAAACAGACTTAGGACTTGCGAGGGAGTCAAGGCAGTGACAAATAGCAAGGCCATCCAGAGAGATGATTAAATCACCCACTCCTAACAGACAGAGCTGAGTCTAACTCTAACAGGAGGCTAGCAAGATGTCAACAAGAATGATCTTTCTATCAAGAGTTCACTTCCATTAAAAAAAAAAAAAAAAAGAGTTCACTTCATTAGATCATTTCACTCCAGGCTGTGTGCATTTAACTTAGGCCCACACTCAGGTCCTGGAGAAGAGGACAAATTGTCATTGACAGCAAAAATTTTAACACTAAATGTTTTCAGTAATACAATTGACAAGGTCCTTCCTCAAGCTACTATTGGCCAATCTAATCCATCTTATCTATACTAGAACATACCTAAAACAGAATTCCATAAAACGCTGCGTTTTGAAGAGTTCATTTAGCATGCACTTATGAAATACTATCTTTTAAAATCACTCTAAAAGAAAAACCAGCATTAAATTCATCAAAAAGCCACTTAAAATATTCCACTTGAGGAATAAATTTGGTTTTACTACATCTGTCAAATATTTACCTTTCTTGAGGCAACCATTCAAAAGTACAGTCTTTTTTGGAAAGTTCTGCCAACAAAAGTTTTTTGGCCCTTTTTTTTTTTTTTTTTTTTTTTTTTTTACATAATCTGGCTCAAAGTCAGCTCAAGTGCGCCACTGGCAAACACCATTAGCATTACTACTGAAAAAGGATTGGCTCCATTAGATCATTCCCTCCACACACCTCCAAAATCCATTCATCACTATTTTTAAATGTAGATTTCACCCATCCCCAGGAACTCAGGAAAGGGCATAAAATATGCCAAGTAACTGTAATAAAGGCAGAGAGTGGGGGTGGTAATACAGTCTCTTTGAGGAAAAAAAAGTCTTTTCAAGAATTTTTACCATTCAAAGTTATACTGGATCTGGGACTTCCCTGGTGGCGCAGTGGTTAAGAATCCGCCTGCCGTTGCAGAGGACCCGGGTTCACTCCCTGGTCCGGGAAGATCCCACATGCCGCGGAGCAACTAATGTGCGCCACAGCTACTGAGCCTGTATTCTAGAGCCTGCATGCCACAACTACTGAGCCCATGTGCCACAACTACTGAAGCCCGCGCACCTAGAGCCCGTGCTCCGCAACAAGAGAAGCCACCGAAATGAGAAGCCTGCGCACCGCAATGAAGAGTAGCCCCTGCTCGCCGCAACTAGAGAAAGCCGGCATGCAGGAACAAAGACCCAATGCAGCCAAAAATAAATAAATAACTTTAAGTTATACTGGGTTTTGGGGGGAGCAGATTCAAAACTTATCTTGAACACCATGGAAAAACTGCAAACCCAAAACAATAAGCTTTATTGTTTAAATCTTGTCCTTATTAAAAGATTTTACTTTCCTACTTGGATCTTTTTCATAGTCAGGAACTAGATTCTCTGAAGACGGTACCAGGATTTTTTTTTTTTTACCAGGATATTTTAATGAAAGAAGTCTATTGTTTCTTTCAGATGAGTAAGATGAAGAATTTGGATTACGTATCTAAAGAACAGCTCCAAATTCAAATTGAGAGAACTAGTTTACCTACAGAAACTCTTACTCTTAGAAATCCGGAGATTTAGAATTGAGAACCTGGAGTTTAGTAATTTATTAAAGCCACTTCATTCCAAAGTCACTCCTCCGTCTTTTCCGCCTTAATTTATCACCTTATCAAAGAGGTAAAACTGAACACCAAGAGATACAGTGACAAAGGGAGGAGGCTGTGGGTCACCGAGCACAAGTGTCCCAGTGAAATCAACCAGAATTTATTCATGCTCAGCACTGTTGGCAAAGGAATTCGAGGAAGTGTTCGTGCTGAAAGCCCTGTTGACCCCAATCCCCTGACACCATGTAATTAAACCTGCACTTACTGTAAGGTAAGGCTCTACTTCTGACTTTTTTATTTGGACAAAGGCTGGAAGGGAAAAGATAGGTTGGGGGAGGGGAGAGATGAGCAGGTAGGCTGCAGGGCCAAGGAGCTGCCCGGAAGGACTCGGACCCAGTCTCGATAGTCGGCACCGCCCCCAGAGGCAAAAATTCACCGTTTACTGAGCAGTCCCGCGTGTCCAGAATGCGCTCTCCTGGCCGACGACAGGAACCCAGTGTGCTCGCGGGGCCCACAGCCCCGGTCCCACGCGCCGGCGCCCTAAAGGCTTCCTCCCCGGAAACCCGGAGGCGCCCGAGAGGCTCAGGGTCAAGGCGCAGAGACCCCGGGGCCCCTGGGGCCGCGGCACGGGTTCGTGGACTGCGGGCCGGGAGGGCAGAGCGCCCGCCCCCATGGGCCGCGCGCCGAGGGGCCGGCCCGGCTCCGCCCGCTCGGGCAGGCGGAGGTGCCACATCCACAGCCTCTCTCTTTCTGCCTCCCTCGCCCGCTGCTCCCTGCCGGGATGCGCCGCACCCCTGCCCGCCCGGATTGCGCGCGGGCCGGCTGCTCTCCGACCCCCGGTATCCCGGTGCCCACTGCCGGCAGCGCAAACCCGCTGCGGATGCGGAGCCTGCCTGCCGGTCAAGGCCCAGCACGCCCCCTCAGCCGGCTCCCCCCGAACCCGGGACCGGAGCCGCCCACGCCAGACCCCCGACCCGCCGCGGCCCGGGGCGCCGGGGACCCACCCGAGGCCCGGCCCCGCGGCGCCTGCGCGGATACCTGGCGGTATCTCGGAAGCCAGACCGGGACACGCGGCGTCAACTGAGCAACTGCGCGACGGTAAGGCGTCACAGACCTTAAGATGAAGCTTTTGCCCCGCCCCCGGGACGCCCTCGCTTCCCATTGGCTAGCGGCGGAGAGCTGAGCACCAATCGCCGTGGGCCCGCCCTCCGCCCCGCCGCTGCGCATCCCAGACTCCGACTGGAATCGCAGGTTCGAGCCCCTCCCGCGCCTTCAGGGCCGAGCTGTTCCGGGCCGCCATCGGCTCACTGCGTTTGGGCGCCTGACTAGCCAGTGCTTTTCCTTCGGTCGCTCACTGCCCTCCCTTTGTTGGCGGGAAAACAAGGTCCGAAGGGATGAAACGTTGGTTGGGCCCCCGCCTCGCGGGGCTGGACGGCAGGCTGGACTTCCAGCCCTGCGTTCCCCGGCCGCGCTCCCAGGCCTTTGCCTCGCCGAGCCTTACGTGTGTGCGGCGCCAGCCCATCCCGGCCCCAGGCAAAGTCGCGCCCACCATGTCCTTGAACCCTGGTGTGCTGTAATGCTGTTGCGCTTCTGAAGCCATCTGCATAAGTCATCACTGCAGTGGAAAATGCACTGTCCACCTCCTCGTGGTTGCTGGCAGATACTGAAATGATGGCAACACACTGTAAGTTTGTCTGCGGCACCCTCCACAACCCGTTAGAAACGCAGAACTGAGAATGGATAGGCCAGGATAAACTCATTTTAGAATTATGAGAGAGGGCGTCCCTGGTGGCGCGGTGTTTAAGAATCGCCTACCAATGCAAGGGACATGGGTTCAAACCCTGGTCAGGGAAGATCCCACCTACCTCGGAACAACTAAGCCCATATACCACAACTACTGAGCCTGTGCTCAAGAGCCCGTGCTCCACAGCAAGAGAAGCCACAGCAATGAGAAGTCCGTGGGCACCGCAACAAAGAGGAGCCCCTGCTTGCCTGAAGACCCAATGCAGCCAAAAATAAATAAATTTATTTTTTTTAAAGAATCGTAAGAGACCTGGACACCGTGAAGTCTACACCATTAAAAAAAATTTTTTAACTTTATTTATTTAAAATTTATTTATTTTTGGCTGTGTTGGGTCTTCGCTGCCACTCGTGGGCTTTCTCTAGTTGCAGCGAGCACACAGGCTTCTCATTCTGGTGGCTTCTCTTGTTGTGGAGCACGGGCTCTAAGCGCGTGGGCTTCAGTAGTTGTGGCACGCGGGCT
>NW_020173770.1:5870558-5885346 GCF_003031525.2 Neophocaena asiaeorientalis asiaeorientalis | reverse complement strand
GGCCAGGATAAACTCATTTTAGAATTATGAGAGAGGGCGTCCCTGGTGGCGCGGTGTTTAAGAATCGCCTACCAATGCAAGGGACATGGGTTCAAACCCTGGTCAGGGAAGATCCCACCTACCTCGGAACAACTAAGCCCATATACCACAACTACTGAGCCTGTGCTCAAGAGCCCGTGCTCCACAGCAAGAGAAGCCACAGCAATGAGAAGTCCGTGGGCACCGCAACAAAGAGGAGCCCCTGCTTGCCTGAAGACCCAATGCAGCCAAAAATAAATAAATTTATTTTTTTTAAAGAATCGTAAGAGACCTGGACACCGTGAAGTCTACACCATTAAAAAATTTTTTTTAACTTTATTTATTTAAAATTTATTTATTTTTGGCTGTGTTGGGTCTTCGCTGCCACTCGTGGGCTTTCTCTAGTTGCAGCGAGCACACAGGCTTCTCATTCTGGTGGCTTCTCTTGTTGTGGAGCACGGGCTCTAAGCGCGTGGGCTTCAGTAGTTGTGGCACGCGGGCTCAGTAGTTGTGGCTTGTGGGCTCTAGAGCGCAGGCTCAGTAGTTGTGGCACATGGGCTGAGTTGCTCCGCGGCATGTGGGATCTTCCTGGACCAGGGCTCGAACCCGTGTCCTCTGCATTGGCAGATGGATTCTTAACCACTGCGCCACCAGGGAAGCCCCAGTCTACAGCATTTTTGTTAAATATTGGAAACAGAGCTGGGAGTGAGAAAATGACTTACCCAGGGTTATCCCACAGGTGAGGGGCAGCCCAGTCCTGTGTGCCACCCCCCTTCTCTGAGGGTGATCACAGACAGCTGCAGGGACAGAACTGCACATCAGCACCGTGTTCCATTAGACCGTCCTGATCAATCAGGGTCCCAACTGGAAACAGGTGGCACACTCCAAAATGGAAAATTGAGGTGTATTTGTTACAGGAATTATTTAAGTGTAAACCACAAGAGGTAGAGAAGTAACCTGGGGCTAGTGCACCAGGGAAGACCATTGTCAACCCTAGGCTTACAGGGAGCTGTTTTCAGAACCCAAAGACAAAAAGAAAGGAAAGACCACCTGCCTGGGCAATGGTCATCAGTGACCTCCAGGAACGGGAGCTGGGGTGAGGAAGATCCTGACCTCCCATCTCCTGCCAGGGTTCTCTATGGACTGAGCCCATTAGGAAGCCAGAGACCTAAGGAGCCCTGTGAGGGCAGTCCCTGCAGGGCAGCCTCCTGGGATGCAGGCAGGGTAGGGAAGGGTGGGGAGTAGATGGGGTAGGAGGACAAATGGAACTCATTCAACACAGAGAACCAGCTAAGATAAGCCTTAGCCAAGTAGAAAGGAAAGTCAAAGCTATATGGTAAGGGCTGGAAAATGTGTGGGCACAAGGCCAAGCTGTAAACATCAGAGCCTATGTCTACAGATGTCTAGAGCAACACACCAAAAGGGATTCAGTCCTCTGTGGCTCCATCTGCCTTAGACCAAGGTCAGTTATTCTGATTGCTATGGCCATGCCCTCTCTAGAGCTCATTGAGAGTAGGACTTTGCCTTTTAGTTTTTTGATGTGCCTCCATAACCCTGAATACAATGTGATTAATTTCTTGGAAGTTAGGTCCTTGTGCTCACAGGATCAGAGAGGAATTGTTTCTTCATGGTCCTGCCTTACAAATCTGGGCAGGTGTGTCAAGCCAAGCCCAGCTCTTGGAACACTTACAGAGAGCCCAGGAATCCCCAGTTTGGCCTTGGCAAGTAGGAACAGGTGCTTCTGAATTCATGAAGGGGACATGACACCCAAGATCTGAGTAACATCAAAATGTGTTGCAATGCCTTTTGGACTTACAGATAAGGTGCTCTTTAACTAAAACCTTTTCATAGGCCAGAAACTGCTTAGAATGTCTGGGTTTTATCTCTTCTCTCTTATCAGAAAAACAGAGGTACAGACAGCATGAAATACTTTATGGTTTTTCTAGCTGGTTGAAAAATAACTAGCAGTTGTTTTTCAGCTTAATGTGCCCTTGGAGACCTAGACTTGAAAGCAGCTTGTTTTCAAACAAGAAACAGAGCTGCTCTGTTTGTATGCATTTTATTTATAGTCTAGAAACATGTAAAGACAGAGCATACATTACAAAGATTTTTGAGCCTTTAAAACCACTTATAGATTCAAGTTATTAATTATATGGGAACAATAATACTGGATGATATGAAGACTGACCCCATCACAGATATCCAACACCTAAATTAGTTTATTTAGTTCATTCAATAAATGTTCCTTGAGTGCCTACATGCCTGACCCTGCAAGGGGTTTCACATCAGGCAAGAGTATGTGGGTCTCTTTAGTAGGAGGGAGAAGTTCAGGAAATGCTCCTTCAACAGGTGTGAGCTGAAGTCTTGCAACTTTGACCATCTGAAAAACTGCAACTACACAAAAAAGGAAAGAATTCATTTTCTTATACAGGCAACTCTCAATTATTCAGTGACCAGAAAAGCAATTTATGGATTATGCCAGCCTCTTGCTTTCCATCACTTCCTCTATTGCCCAATTTGTTTTTACTTGTCATTAGCATAGCCTAAGTGTAGGTGGACTCGAAATGATTAAAAAGGAAAATCCACACTGACCATCAAGGAGAAAGTCTTGTAATGAGACTCAGAAGATGTTTGGTGATTTTTACCCAGCAGAAGAAACATTTTTCCCCAGATTATATTCACCCTAAAAGAGGTCTTCCAACAGAAGACTTGGCAATATACATAGCTCATGCCTCCTGCTGTTGCTGCACTGAGCCAAGGCAGGCATTTAAATCTGGAGGAGAGGGACTTCCCTGGCGGTCCAGTGGTTAAGACTTCCCCTTCCAATACAGAGGGTGTGGGTTCGATTCCTGGTCAGGGAGCTAAGATCCCACATGCCTCAGAGCCAAAAAACCAAAACATAAAACAGAAGCAATATTGTAACAAATTCAATAAAGACTTTCAAAATGGTCCACAACAACAACAAAAAAATCTTAAAAAAAAAATCTGGAGGAGAGTAAACCTCCTTACATCCAGAATAGCAGGAATCTGGCAGGAGCAGGGTAAGCAAAATAGTGAGGAAAGTTAAAGAAGGATATACCTGGTAAATGTTCTGAAGTTAAATCTGAACTGGGGACAATAGGCAGAGATTCAGAAATTGTGCAGTTAAAATACTGGTTCTGCTGCGAGGATATGCCTGCTAGGGGCACTTATTTTCTCTCGTCCGTAGCTGAATTCCACCGAAGACCTCCAGCTGCAGTTTCCATCTATCCCCATATGATACCTTCCCTGACTCCCCAGGTCAAAAGAGTCCCCCCTCACCCTCAGCACTGCCTGTCCACCTGTCACAGAGCTGCCTGCAGTCATTGTTTGACTACTGTATATTTCTAGCTCTATGTTTTATCTTCCCACCCAGACTATAAATTCTTTTTTTTTTTTTTTTGGCCATGCCACGTGGCATGCAGGATCTTAGTTTCTCAACCAGGGATCCAACCCATGGCCCCTGCAATGGAAGCGTGGAGTCTAACCACTGGGCCACCGAGGAAGTCCCCAGACTATAAATTCTTGAAGCTACCTTGCAGCATGTCTTGCAGGACTTTTAGAGCCTTCCAGAACCCATCTCCATGTTGCTTTTAGTAGGAACTATTATTCTACACTTGCCCCAACTCATCTTTATTCCCCGGGGCAGGAATTAGAGGCAGAGTAGAGGCAGGCCTACAATCCTGAGATTCTAAAAGCCTAGATGGCAAAGCCCTTCCCACTCTTAGAATAATAACAGCCATTCAAAACCCCAGAAGCTTGGATTGAAAGAAGGATACTTCAAACCATTATTGTCCATTAACACCTTGCTACTTGTCCAAGCGCTGAAGGATTGTCACCTGGGCCTGATAAGTTTATAAAGTTATGTGCTAGAGAAAAGGGGATGGACCAAGTCTTAGCGCGAGGCATGAGATTGGGAACAGAGCTGAATTCAGAAGGGGAGGCTCTGAGAGGATCTTTGGGGTTAGTGGCTGCAGATGGAGGATACTGCATGCCTGGGAGCCTAAGCAGGGAAAGAGAACAGAAAATACCAGAAGAGGGATTTGGGTGAACCAGGTCAACTCGGTGAAGGTTATTCAAATCAACTCAGTAGCAAATATTTTAAAAGAGACTCAATTCACGGGGCTAAAAAGTCAGCTAATTATCAATACTGAGACATAATAAGTAAGTTATTTTGAAGATACGAATTAGAGATATAAGTGCAAAATAGAGCTGAAGAGTTTTTTTTTTTAAATAAATGTATTTATTTATTTTTGGCTGCGTTGAGTCTTCGTTGCTGCACGCGGGCTTTCTCTGGTTGCGGCGAGTGGGGCCTACTCTTCATTGCGGTGCGCGGGCTTCTCATTCTGGTGGCTTCTCTTGTTGCGGAGCACGGGCTCTAGGCGCGCAGGCTTCAGTAGTTATGGCTCACGGGATCTAGAGCGCAGGCTCAGTAGTTGTGGCGCACAGGCATAGTTGCTCCATGGCATACGGGATCTTCCCGGACCAGGGCTCGAACCCGTGTTCACAGCATTGACAGGCAGGTTCTTAACCACTGCGCCACCAGGGAAGCCCAGAACTGAAGAGTCTTAAAGATCTAATCTAGCACTTTTAAGGACAGAGAAATCCAAGATTCCAAGGTAAAGGGCCCCAGCCAGTTGCGACATAGGTGATGGGACAGCCAAGAAGCCAAGTGTTCACCCCATCATGTGTTGTGTTTGACACTTAATCAGAAGTAAGAATTTTAACTAAGAATAAAAAAAGTTAAAGTAAAAATTTTTGACAAAATATTAAGTAGTGAATTAGCAGCAGCGTTTATTTGGAAAATACATTGCTCATTAATTAAAAAAATAAAATAATAGAAACCTCAAGTATTAGCTAAACATTTACATCCTTATCTATCCAGATACTAAGAAGTTCAGTGTATTTTGCAATTTTTCTTTTTTATTGATTCCACGGAGGCCAACTAGGTGTGAGCTTTGATAACTTTTATTACTTCTCTTTTGAAAACTTTAAATTTGACTCTTTTTAGTTGGACTATAGAAAACAACAACAGTGGGACTTCCCTGGTGGTCTAGTGGTTAAGACTTCATGCTCCCAATGCAAGGGGCCTGGGTTCAATCCCTGGTCCGGGAACTAGATCCCTCATGCCACAAGAATATTTTTTATTTTATTTATATTTTAAAATTTAATCTTATTTATTTTTTATACAGCAGGTCCTTATTAGTCATCAGTTTTATACACATCAGTGTATACATGTCAATCTCAATCTCCCAATTCATCCCACCACCACCACCCCCGCCATTTTCCCCACTTGGTGTCCATACATTTGTCCTCTACATCTGTGTCTCTATTGCTGCCCTGCAAACCGGTTCATCTGTACCATTTTTCTAGGTTCCACATATATGCATTAATATACAATATTTGTTTTTCTCTTTCTGACTTACTTCACTCTGTATGACAGTCTCTAGATCCATCCACATCTCTACAAATGACCCAATTTTGTTCCTTTTTATGGCTGAGTAATATTCCATTGTGTATATGTACCACATCTATTTTTTTAAAAAAGAAAGAAAACAACAACAACTCCCACCCCTGCAGAAAACCTGATGTATTAATTGAAAATAATTTAAACTTTTCTCCTAACATTGTTGACGTAAATAAATGTAATTGTAAGATTTTTTAAATTTCAGAGTTAAATGTTATTAAATAAATATATGAGAATATATTATAAAATCATTTCATCTTTGTCGAAGACACTTTGTTTTGCTCTGAATTCTGCCAAGAGTTGTTCACATATTGGAAAGTCAAGTCACAGACAGCAATGCCAGTCAGGTATTTGAGTTACCAGTATGCTTTGTGTTTGTGGCTGTCACATTCTTAATAGTGGTATATGGTCCTTCCCTTCTCTTTTGACCTGGATTCTCCTCCAAAAGGACTGTAGTGATAAAGATGAATTAAGTCTTTAAATTAGGGATGAGAGATTATATTTTGCCCTGACACCTCAAGTTTGACTTAGTTCATTGACTGAACAAATTACTTTTGTTTTCTGATATCTGTATTAATTTAAATATAGATTAAAGCACCAGAAGATGTCTACGATCTTGGTCTCCCCATTTTTAATTTAATTTGAACTATTTATGTACTGCCTCCTAATTCCAAAACACTGTGCAGAGTTCCGAGAGAATCAAGAGATTCAATAAAATGTAGCTCCTGACTTCAGGGGGTGTGACTCTGACTGTGATCAATGTTCTAATGAACTTGTTAGAGCACCTAGCATCCAGACCATATAGTGGCTAAGATGCAGGCGTTGGAATCGGACAACCCAGAAGTCATTCCTAACTCCACTGATCCTTACCTGGGTAACCGGAGACCCTGTGGCTCACTTACTCACCTTGTAAAATGGCTTATCTAGAGGATCACTGATAGATGTGGCACTCTAAAACATCCAGCCACTTCTAAGCCACATGGCAGCTCAGTGTCTCGTAGCATTATTATTTTTATTTACAATAAGGAGTAAAGGTTCTTTTCGAAGTCATCGTGATCATCATCTGGCCTTGAATCTTCCCTCTTCTACAGATTCCTATTGAAATCTAAGTAAATCATATATTACACTTAGAAGGCTAGAAAGTGTTGATTGAAAATGCAAGAATATTTTATCACTGGGATCTACTGAAGTAAATTTTACTTAGAAAAGGCAACTATTTTTTTACTGCTACCTGTTCCCATTCTGGCCCTATGCCTCTCCCTGGAGTTTGGGAAGCCCTGTTGGGCTAGATTATATGTGATGAACTTCACTCTGAACTGGCCTTCTTCTGGTCGATAAACAAGCTTTGGTAACACCTTCCCACATGTGTTAATTTTCTAAAAGAAAGCTTGAGATAAATCCAGGATAGTAAGTAGCCCGGTGCCCCACTGGGCAGATGGTCAAAAGAGAGTTGCCATTCTCCCTTTAATATCCAAAGATTGATACTAGAAGGAACTTTGGAAACATCTGAATTACAAGTATCTGTAGAACTACTTTCCTCTCTGACATTTTCTCCCCCAAGCAACTTCTTTTTGTTTTGTAAATAGTTAATACATTTACTTCATTTACAAATCAAAACAAATTAAAAAGTACACACTGAGAAGGCTTCTTCCTACCCCAAGCCCATCTAGCTTTTGTCGCCACCAAGGGCAGCCCTTCACATTAGCATCTTGTTTATCTTTCCAATGATTCTTCATGCAATAGAAGTAAATATAAAAACATGGGACTTCCCTGGTGGTCCAGTGGTTAAGAATCCGCCTTCCAATGCAGGGGACACGGGTTCGATCTAAGAGCCCGCATGCTGAGGGGGAACTAAGACCCACAACTAAGACCCGACACAGCCAAATAAATATAAAAAAAAATAATAATAATAAAAACATGTCATTATTTCCTCTACTTTATAACAACTGAGACAGCAGGTTGTATGTACTCTTTGTACCTTGCCTCTTAATATGCCCTGGAGCTCTCTCTGTGTCAATATGGAGAGATCACCCTCATTCTTTTGTTTATACCTGCATTAATAGCCCCATATTACTGGACACTTGGATTATTTCCAGTCTTTTGGGATTGCAAACAGTGTCACAATAGAGAACCTTATCTCTGACATTTCGTGACTTTATAAGATAAAGTCCTGGGAGTGAGATTGCTGGCTCAGAGGACTGGCCTACATTTCCAGTTTCAAGGCTAAGACTTCTAAATCCAGGGCTCGGGGGAGAGCAAATAAAGCAGACTACTCAGTTTGTGCCTGTGGACTGGCGCCAGTCTCTGCAATGAAATGGTGCAGAAATTGCGAGAAGTGAGAAAACTTAGAGCAATTTTCCGTTGCTGTGTCATCCAAGTGCATAGTCATTTCTCTAAGTAGTTGAGTTTTACCGATTTTATCCGTCTGTGATGACTGGAAAGAAAACATGACTTCTGTGACTATGCAAAATCACCAGTAGCTTCTTTATTATGAGATTTCCTTTCAAATCATTTTAAATTCAGGAAAGTTTATTATCCAAACTTCTGAAAAAGTTGAAAAATAGGACTACCCCTAAACATGAAAGAGTAAAACAAAATTAGACTAAACAAGAAGTGAAAACATAGCTCAGTCATTTAACAGCAGTTCTACCCAAAAACTGGGTTCACCTCTTAGGGGGTGTTGAGCCCAAAGACCTACCGAAGCTGAAGATCGGGAGAAGGAAGGATTTATTACTTGCAGCAAGTGAGAACACTGGGCATCTTTCCCAAATCAGTGTCTTCCTGAACAGCAAAATTGGGGGTTTTAAGCTAAGGGGACATGCATATTCATGAAGGGGCTTGAGTAGAGGAGGATTCAGCTTACAATTGGGGCAAAGGTCTACAGTCTAAACTTTAGTCCTGAGGGTCAAGAAAGGTCAACATCATCATTCCCTGGCTTCCGACCAGTCTGGGGTCTTAGCAAGTAGTTAACCATCCTCCACCTGGATGGCGGCCTTGATTCCCATAGAACAACTCAAAGATATGTATTAGATTGTTATGTATATCCCTTGAGGAGGAACTAGGACTCTGTTTTATTACTGCACTATTGTTTCTTGACTGCTTTTCTTCTGTTCTTGCTTTCCTTTGTTCCCTTAAGATCATTAATTACTAAGACCTGTTCAAGGAGAAGCATTGTGGCCAGGCTTAGGTGACAAAACGGTTTAGGTCAGAATGGCTTCTCTTATGTCAAAAAGCTGTATCTGGTTCTTTTCCTCTGGGGACCCCCTACCCTATCTGCCTACAGAATTGGTGGAACCAGCAGATTCCGATGTGAGAGATATAAGACCTACAAAATATGTGGACGAACTGCCAGAGACAGGGGCTGGCGGGTGCAGGGGGGAGGGTCTCCCAGATGAAACAAGTAGATAATGATACAATATAAAATGTAGTAGGTGCCAAGTGACACGGTGAGGCCTCACCTTTTTACAAAATCATCTGGCCACCCAGGCAGAAAAGCAGTGTATCAGGAATCATCCTGTCTGCCAGGACACCAATCTCCAAAAAGTGGGAAGGAGATGTAAGATGAAATAGAGATATGCAGGAAGAAAATGTTATAAATTCTATTTAATTTTATTATCTCATCCTTTTATTGTTTTTTAAAATATTTATTTATTTATTTGGTTGTGCTGCGTCTTTGGTTGTGGCAGGCGACCTACTTAGTTGCGGCTCCAGGGCTCCTTAGTTGTGGCACGGGAACTCTTACTTGCGGTATGCATGTGGGATCTAGATCGAACCCCTGGGCCCACTGCATTGGGAGTACGGAGTCTTTTTTTTTTTTTTTGCGGTACGTGGGCCTCTCACTGTTGTGGCCTCTCCCATTGCGGAGCGCAGGCTCCGGACGCGCAGGCTCAGCGGCCGTGGCTCACGGGCTCAGCCGCTCCGCAGCATGTGGGATCTTCCCGGACCGGGACACGAACCCATGTCCCCTGCATCGACAGGCGGACTCTCAACCACTGCGCCACCAGGGAAGCCTGGGAGTACGGAGTCTTAACCACTGCGCCACTGTGTCCTATCTTATCCTTTTAAATACGCCTTATCCGGGCTTCCCTGGTGTTCTGCTCTTGATCTGGGCGCTGATTACACAGGTGTTCTGTTTGTGAAGATGTTCTGTTTGTGAAGATGCACCAAGCTGTACCCATCCGATATATTCAGTTTTCTGTGTTTATTCTACTGCAATAAAATTTTGTAAAGGAGGGGGTTGGCCTAGGTTCAGCATCTTTAATGTCCTTTCCAGCTTCAACTGGGATAATAACTACCTCATTGTGTCAGGCACTGAACTAAGTGCCTTCCACATAGACTCTTGTGCAGTCCTCCGAGCCAGGAACTATGGTGAGGAAACTGAGGCCCAGAGACATGGGGAGCTTGCCAAGTTCATCTGTCGACTGAGGGGTGGAGGTGGCTTTGAACCCAACCACTCAGAGGCCAGAGGCCTTCACCTCGTCTTTGAAAACCACAGCCCAAGGGAACCAGGAGGAGTTAGGTGCAGCAAGGGCAACCCTCCTGGGAGTCTCCCACTGGGCGTCTCCCCCTTTGTCTCCACAACCCGGCTCCTCCTGAGCTTTCCTTCTGCTGGAGGGAGAAGGGGGCCTTTCTTTCCCTGTTTCTCTTTCTCTGAATCTGTGTCTTCCCACCTCCCCTTAGGCTCTTAGATGCTTCCCTTCAATTGACCATATGGAATTATGTTTTGAAATGTATTTATTATGTATTGAAGAATTTCTATGCTAGCCTACTCATAACTTTAAAAACCTAGTTAAATAGGTTCTTAAGAGTCATTCCTAAAAGAACAAATACACTAAGCTGATCTGTGCCCATAAAATGGTTGGGGGTCTCTCAATGCAAAAATGCTCTCTAATCACTCCTTTAAATAAGGCTCCCTGGCTACATGTTTTCAAGTGGGAATCTGAAATGGTAATTTTTTTTAAGTATAGTTGATTTACAATGTTGTGTTAATTTCTGGTATACAACAAAGTGATTCAGATATATATATATATATATATATATATATATACATATATATATGCTTTTTCATATTCTTTTCCTTAATGGTTTATCACAGGATATTGAATATATTTCCCTGTGATATACAGTAGGACCTTGTTGTTTATGTTTTCTTATACATAGTAGTTTGTATATGGTAATCTCAAATTCCTATGTTATCCCTCTCCCACCCCTGTGGGTCTGTTTTGCGCTTGTAAATAAGTTGATTTTAAAATGATCATTTTTAACATCAGAAATTTATGACCAGTGGATGGCCCAAGTCTGAAAAGTTATCTACCAGACTCTATATGGGGTATTCAGAACTTGTAAAGTAAGGCTAGGAAGTTAATGTCCTGGAAACCTGGTGTTGATTTAATTTGTAGCCACTAATTAAAATTCTGTAAAGATGCTTTGCTTTCACTATGGAAATGGCCTTAAATGTGTTTTTGTGTATACTGCCTACAAATGGAGCTACTATGTGTGTATCTAGCAAGGGTCTGAAAAAGGTGACTTAAGAAAGTCGTGTTAGGGGGACTTCCCTGGCGGTCCAGTGGTTAAGACTTTGCCTTCCAGTGCAGGGGGTACAGGTTCAATCCCTGGTTGGGGAGCTAAGCTCCCATATGCCTCGCAGCCAAAAAGCTGAAACATAAAATAGAAGCAATATTGTAACAAATTCAATAAAGACTTTAAAAATGGTCCACATAAAAAAAATCTTAAAAAAAAAAAAAAAAAAAGATTCCAAAGCCACAAAGCAACTGTTAGTGTTCGGTGACCTTCTGCACCGGCTGTCTTTGGGGCTTTGAAATTGATTTTCTTTTCTTTTTTTAAAATATTTATTTATTTATTTATTTATTTTGAGGGGGTTGTGTTGGGTCTTCGTTGCTGCACATGGGCTTTCTCTAGTTGCATCCAGCGGGGGCTACTCTTCATTGCGGTGCACAGGCTTCTCATTGCAGTGGCTTCTCTTGTTGAGGAGCACAGGCTCTAGGCGTGCCGGCTTCAGTAGTTGTGGCACGAGGGCTCAGTAGTTGTGGCTCGTGGGCTCTAGAGTGTAGGCTCAGTAGTTGTGGCGCACGGGCTTAGTTGCTCCACGGCATGTGGGATCTTCCTGGACCAGGGATCAAACCCATGTCCCCTGCATTGGCAGGCGGATTCTTAACTACTGTGCCACGAGGGAAGCCCCTGAAATTGATTTTCAAAAAAGAAAAAGTCGTGTTAGGGTAAAGATACCCTCTATTGATGAATGCTAGTTGGTGGGGTGTGGGAATGGGAATATATATATACAACCTCTGATAATTATAAAATTATTTAAAAGCTTTGCTAATAAAGAACAAGAAATAATTAAACAAGAAATTATTACAAACAAAATTTATTAGACAAACACATCAATAGATTGAGTCTAAGAATTTGGTTGGAAAGCCACTGGGCCTTTTAAAGCAGCAGAAGTCCAAAGTCACACACTTCGAGCATTACTCTGTTAAAATCCGAAGAAACAAGAAACGTCAGGAAGTATAGCACTCCATGCTAGTCCATAGACAGATAAGCCTCCCACCTCCCTCCCCAGTCCCTCTCTCCAAATGGAGTCTCCTGTGATTCTGGTACCTGAGAGGAATAGGATGTTTCCCAAGTCTTACGGAAATTCAGCTTCTTTGTTACAGCACTTGCCTCTGTGTATTTGAATTGCCTACTGGGATACATGGAATGTTGCTTTTGAGAAACTGAGAAATAGTTACTGAAGGAATGTTTATCGAAATGTAAAGTGAATAAAATAATATTCTCTACTATAGTAACTGCATTTTGAATCTCATTTGGCATCAGTTGTCTTTTAGAAAGTCATAATGCATTGTTTGGGGACACTTTTCTCCTTCAGAATAAAAGGAAAAGAGTCTAATTAACAAATTATAATTAAATAATACATATTCTCAAATCTTATGAGAGTCCCACGAATGTGAAGTCTTCATTTAATTTGGAAGAAAGGAATATTTTCTCATTCCCGATAATAACTGAAGTAGACATTTCAATATTATAATAATATCATGTGTTCATAATACCAAACAGCATGCTCTTACTTTACAAGAAGCCATTGATCATTAAATTTAATTATTAATGACACAGGCTATCAAGAAATAGCAAGGAATGGTATCCATATAGATATCACCGGGCCTAAAGTCCTCGAAAAAAGGTGAGAGTGAAACATACATGACCTAGTTGGGGAGGTCTGGTTTTCTGAGATACGGGCTACAAATCATATCACATAAAAAACTAAAGGAAGGGTATTCCAAACAAAGCTGGCAAGAGAATTTTACAGAACTAATTCTTAAGGGAGATAACAAAAGCAGCAGTTAGAATGCTCATCCATATATTAAGTTACTGCAGTTGAATCCATCATAAATATGCTTTTTGCTTCCATGGTAGCTTTTTACACCCCAAAATTACTTCTTTCACAGCTCCTAACGACCTTTTGCTTGTTCACCATGCCATCTTGGAGAGTCTGTGTGGAACAGAGTATCTTTCAAGTCAGAATCTTAGATGAAGCTCTAAAAACGTTGAGTTTGTGCTTTTAAAAAGTAGTCCAGGGCTTCCCTGGTGGCGCAGTGGTTGAGAGTCCGCCTGCCGATGCAGGGGACACGGGTTCGTGCCCCGGTCCGGGAAGATCCCACATGCCGTGGAGCGGCTGGGCCCGTGGGCCATGGCCGCTGAGCCTGCGCGTCCGGAGCCTGTGCTCCGCAACGGGAGAGACCACAACAGTGAGAGGCCCGCGTACTGCAAATATATATATATATATGGTCCAATTCATGACTGCAGCGTGTGCTGGAGGCGCGAACTCTCCCCCGGGTTCGATCACTACTGGGAGCCTATGATTTGCTGGGACAAACATATTAGCCAAGACTGAAGTTTTACAGTATCAAATACTGCATACCCAAATGGGCAGTCTCATGCATAGACCTCAAGATTTTAGTTGAGCCATTTGTCTCTTTGTTATCTTTATGCCTTTGGGGCCATAGCCGTGGTTTATCAAAGCTGTTCTCAAAACTTGCAGTGGGGGTTTCCCTGGTGGCGCAGTGGTTGAGAGTCCGCCTGCCGATGCAGGGCACACGGGTTCGTGCCCCGGTCCGGGAAGACCATCCCACATGCCGCGGAGCGGCTGGGCCCGTGAGCCATGGCCGCTGAGCCTGTGCTCCGCAACGGGAGAGGCCACAGCAGTGAAAGGCCCGCGTGCCGCAAAAAAAGAGAAAAAAACTTGCAATGATGTGGAAGTGCGTCTACTTCAGCTGACAAGTCTAGAAATAAAGCTGTTGCATTTCCCAAAAGAACTTCCGGTCTTCTCCGAAAAATCAGGTACACATTTTCTCAGGAATAGCCTGTGGAGAGACTGTTTGGAATGAGAGCTGCGCTCAAGTCCTAACCTTAAACGAAGACCTAAAAATGTAGAGTATTACGCATTTAAAAAGTAGTCCATTTCACGGCGGTAGTGTGCGCTCACAGACTCAGCTTTCTCCAACTTTGTTCGGTATTTGGAAGGAATCGCTGGGTTTGGGCCAGTAATCGAGTATGAAATGGGAAACAATCAGCTGTGAAAAGGGAAAGCTCCTTACCCTCCGAGTGAGCCACAGCCTTTGAAGATTCCATCCTAGGTGTGAGCAGCTGGAGGGCGGGTCTTGTCTCCCTCTGGACACCATCCCCGCCTCTGGGTTAGCCCCGCGCCGCCGAACATCCAGACCCTCAGAAAGAACCCTTGAACTGAATTAAGCCTGACCGAAAGTGAAGAACAAGGTCCAGAAACGGGAAGGTTTAAGGACAGCCTCCGTCTCCGGACACTTTTAAAGATGGCAGATCCTTGACCCCCCTTTAGTGGACCGCGTGAATTCCAGGGTTCAGCTAGGCGGGGAGGCGCGCGGCGGGGAGTCGGCAGGCGGCCTCTCCCTGCCCTCTGGCGGCGCCTCGCGGCAGCGGGAAGGGAAGGGGGCGCGCAGACACCCGCGCACCAGGAGGGGGCAGTCCCTGCGCGTTGGCGCCCCTCCGTGGGGTGGGGACCACAAGTCCACGCCAATCACTCGTGAATCTGGACGAAGTGGGGCCCGAGGAGCTCCGGGTTCATAGATGTGGGGCGTAGAAAGGGGTCAAGTAGGAGGGCCCGAGGAAGGGCGCAAAGGAGCCCCTGGCGGCGGCGGCCGTCAGCGGGAAGGAGGCGGCGGCCGGGAAGAGGACGTTGGCCGCCGAGTAGGAGGGGAAAGTCTGGAAAGGATGAGAGGCCGGGCCCAGCTGACC
>NW_020173770.1:5841330-5869991 GCF_003031525.2 Neophocaena asiaeorientalis asiaeorientalis | reverse complement strand
TCGGGGGAGCGCGTCCGGGCCTCCTGCAGGCGCGCAGTCCGCTCCCGCAGCTGCCGCCGCCCTGCGTCCTCCAAGTCCTCGTCCTCCGCCTCCTCCGCCTCAGAGCCCTCCAGGGGAGACGCCAAGCCGGCGCCTCGGCCCGCAGCATCTAGGGGAGAAGGGGACGGTGATCAGAAGCCCGGAACTACCCGGCCGGTCCTGGTCCCTAGACCTGGCCCTCGTCCTCCCCAGAGCAGGCAGCTCTCTCTGCCCAACCCTGAGCCCAGCCCTGCCCCTCTCCGGAATCGCGCTCCCTGCCCTCACCCCCACGACCGCTCTTAGTTGCAAGCCCTTTCCAGGAGGTGGGAGTTAGCGTTGTAGTGCTCGCTTTCTCTTCACCCACCTGCTACCTAGTAGGCGTCCGAGAAGTGTATTTCGAATGAATGAGTGGCACTCCGCATTAAGAAAGAATAACGACCTTATTGGACAACCTTATCGCTGTACATTAAGACATCTATATGTCAAGTGCGTTTGGGGCTGTCTCCCCAGTCCCTAGAAGCCTATTTTGGCCTGGAACTGCCAGCAATTAAAAAAGAAGTTATTAAGCGCCCCCTCCTCCCTTTTAAAGTGAAATTCCCTCTTTCCCATCTTCTCTCTCCTGCCGTGTTAATAGAGTTTCAGATTTGTGCGGGGCCGGATCGATAGATGTCATCTATTAAAGGTAAGTTTTAATCGAACAATATTAGGATCAGACAGGGAAAAGGGGGTTTGAAGTCGGTACCTGCAAGCTGCGGGCAGGAGATATGCAGGCGCCAGTAATAGAATATCGATCATGGGGGTGGGGAAAGGGGAGAGCGGCCCCTGTGAGGGGCGATCCGAACAATTACCAGGCAGACCGCCCAGGCCCAAGCGCAGCCGCCAGAGGCGCCCAGAGCCCCCAGACAATCACCGCTAAACTTGGGGAAGGGAAGCGGGGGAGCTGCCGAGACTTCAAGCCTCTCTCCCTGACCTGAGCCCCCGATCTTTGGCGTCCCTCCAGGGAACCTCGTGCCCGCGCCTCACCCAGCTTGGGCCCTGCTGTTTTTTGTCTTTCCTTTCAGACACAAACTTTCCTGGACCCCTCGTCAGGTGTCCTCCAGAGTCAGGAGTTGTTTTGTTTGTTTGTTTGTTTTTGCCGCACGCGGCTTGTGGGATCCCAGTTCCCCCACCAGGGATCGAACCCGTGTCCCCTGCAGTGGAAGGTGGAGTCCTAATCACTGCACCGCCAAGGAATTCCCAGAGTTAGGGGTTAAATCAAAAAGGGTTTTGGGGAGAAAAGACCAACAGCCTCCCGTCACCCCACCCCACTCCGGCCCCAGCCCAGTCAACGATTGGATCTGGGGAGAGTGAGCGTGCGGGGCAGCGGGGTCTCTGCAGCTGTCTCTGGATGGTTGGAAGTGGGCCCTGGGTGCGAAAACCGGACCTCACTGCCTACTAAGACTTCGGACACGTGATTCAGCCTCAGCTTCCTCATCCAGAAAATGGAGAGATGATGCTGTCTACCTAGTTAAGGATGCTGTCTACCTCGCAGGTTTCGAAGTTTTTGCTGACTTTTATCTCAGTCTCTAGCCCAGGTCCTGGCACATAGGGGGCAATTAAATGCCCAATAAATGAATGAGCCTGGACGAGGTGGGCGCTGGGTAAGAGTTTCCTCTGCGAGTAAATCAGAGCTGGGGTGCTTGCTTGCTTGGCGGGTAAGCAGGGACAGGCTTCGGTGGCAAATCCCTGACCCAGGATGCTGGAGGCCCCCTTTCTGCGTCAATTTAATTATGCGCCTGGTCCTGTGCGCCTTCTCCCCTTGGGGAAGACGCCGCTAAGGGCTACTCACCCGATCCACGGCTCTCCCTCCCACCTTCCCATCGTATCATGTAAGCTGGGGCTTTCCGGGGCCGGAGGCCGCCTCGCATCCTTACCAGGCGTCTCTCGCTGCCGGGCCGGGTCTCGGCTGGAGTCCTTCCTTGCTTCGGCCTCTGCCAAACTTTTCTTGGCTTCCCGGGGAGCAGGGCGCACGGCTGGGAGCGCAGCGCGGGTGAATTTCTGAGGGTCCAGGATGTCCAGAACCGAGAAGGAGATTTTGTGGTGGGAGGGAGCCGCCTTGGCCCCGCCGTCCTGCCATGCCAGCATGCCCGCCGCCCGCGGGCCGGAGGCCGGCGGCGCGGAGTCCGGGATGGCCGCGCTCGGGCTTGCCTTCGGCTGTGGCTCGGCCGCAGTTCTCAGCCGGTAGGAGGGTCGGGACGGGCCAAGAGAAGCGGTGGAGGGGGGGCGTGGAGAGAGCCGCGGGGGGCTGAGCGCGGATTGGCACTTGGGCTGCCCAGGCCCCCGCCAAGTGCAGGGCGCGCTCGCAGCAGCCCCAAGACTAAGGCTCGGGGACCTCTAGCCTCGGCGAGGGGGCGCCTTGGTGAGTCTGATGCGCGCTCCCGCCGGGACAGCGCCGCCGGCTCAGCGCTCCTCCGCCCAACCTGCGGAAACTCGGGGTGCGCGAGGGAGGGAAGTCCGGACGCTTTCGTCCCGGAGATCCTCCCAATACACCCACCCTGACTTGGGCTACGATTTGCACCCTTCCCCCAGCGCACCCGCCTTTGAATTGGAAATGCAATTGAGGCCAGCACTGATAACTTCAAGGCAACGCTCAGCACATCTCCTGCCTCGCCAGTGAATCACAGCAATGGCCTCAGACCTGATCACCTCAGATTTAAAAGCCCTCATGTTCTCACAGTTTACAGTTTACAAAGCCCTTAGACTTGCGCCATCTCGTTTGATCCTCTGAGCATCCCTGTGCGGTGGGCGTGGCCTGGCAAGACTATTATCCCAGCTTTAAGATGAGGAAATTAAGGTTCAAAGGTGAGAAGTGACGTTGCCCAGGGTCACTGTTAGTTGGTGACAGAGTCCGGATTCGAACCCAGGGCTTCTTTCCCGGACCATTATTCTTTTCAGTACGTCCTGCTCGCTAGGAAATAACGAAAGAAAGTCCCGCACTGTGTCAGAGGTTTTCCCTTCCACTCTGGAGGTCAGAGGGCAGCAGGGGTTTTGGAGAGATGTCTGAACCCCCACCAAGAGGACTTGCCGCTTTGGAAACCTTGCGGGTTGCGGTCTCAGAGCCAGGTGAGATGCCCTGGTGAGGGCAGGTGAGCCAGGTGAGGGTGGTTGCCCTGGCGTGCAGGGACGCCAAGCACAATGCCTGATGCCCTTCAGGCTTTCTTCAGAGTCACAGGTTTGATCACGTGCACAGATATTGGGTCTCTGGGAATCAGGCTGCATCTTTGACCCTCATCCTCCCCCTAGCCCCAAGAAGAAAAAGGTTAAAAGGTGTTTGCCTGGTTTGGATTTAAGGTCAAAGAACAGAGACAATTGTAAAAGCTTCCATTTGCCCCACCAAGTCCCGTGGGATGGTGTACATCAGTCCTCGGGGAAGCTTCCACCAGCCAGGCCCTTCTTAACATTCTTTTGTTCCCTTTTGTTGTTTGGGGAGAAGTCTGAGCGCTAAGCATTTATCTCAGCGGCAGATTCTGAGGCTTCTACCCCTCTGCCCAGAACTACCTCTAAGGCTGTTGTCCCTTTCTTCCCTGCCCCATGGGGTTTCCAAACAATGACTTGGCAATTAAGATTGTCCGGTCAGGTAGGAGTAGGAAGGGGAGGAGAAACCTTCTCACTGAAGTGCGTGGGGGAGGAGGGAGGGGTGTGTGCTGCTAATCCCCTCCGTTATTGTAGAGAAGGTCTTACAGGCCAGCTTCTAGGAGCTTTTCTCATTCAAACTTCGTGGCCCCTCCCAGAGGCGGCCACTGTATTCCCTGGGGACTTTAAAGCCCTGCCGAAATTCAAGCCAGCTTCAGTCCTAAAGCAGAGATGGATTGTGCTTTTAAAAGGAAATCAGAACAGGAAGTGCCCTGGCCAAGCCCAATGGACCACCTCCCATCAGAGGGAATGTGGGCCTTGGGAAAACCAAAGCAGGTGGCCATGGCACTAAACCGTGGTGCCCAGGAACATGGATTGCCAATCACAGAACCTTCCAGATCACAGATAGGGTACTTTGTTTTTTGTTTTGACAAGTCTTTCTCACCCAGTTCTCACTTGATTTAAAAAAAAAAACAAAAAAAAACCTTCTTAAACAACAAGATCCTACTGTATTATAGCACAGGGGACTGTGTTCAATATCCTGTGATAAACCATAATGGAAAAGAATATGAAAAATAATGTATATATGTATAGCTGAGTCACTTTGCTGTACAGCAGAAACTAACACAACATTGTAAATCAAGTATACTTCAATAAAATAAAAAATTTTTTAAATCTTTCTTTTCTTTCTCCCTCCCCACTGATCCCAGTCCCCTTTTACATTTTTCCACCCACATTCATATTTTTTCATATTTAGGTTCTTCAAGGTAGCTAGAAATAGATCTCTTTAAGGGAGCTCCAGAATGGACGTTTCTGGCATCCCATGGTCCCTCTTCTTATCTGTTCTGTAAGAAATATTGAAACCACTTTCACAGGAAGGTGGGCTGGCATTCCAGAGGGCACCGAATGCCCCCAACCAGAGGGACATGTAAGGCGCAGAAGCCAGGGCAGGCCAAACCTGGGTCATTTTCATTTCACTTTATCAATTGTCTCCAAAAATTTTGTTCAAATGATATGAATCATTTTTCCTTTGAGGTCCACAGGTGTTAAATACAGAAAAGGAGCAGAGAGTAGAAGCAACAAATTGGAAAGTCAAGAACACATAAAGGCCATGTGCTTTAAGACTGTGAATCTTTAAGAACTCCTGTTAGTTGTCTTTCTTTTTTCCTTGTCCTTTATTTCTGATATGTGTGTTCAGCGCAGCACAAGGTTATGTGAACCCTTGCACTCAGGACTTGGCATCTGGAGACAGATGCCACAAGAAGCGGTGTCTCCCATCGACATTGCAGGAATAGAAAATCCTCCCTCTTATTCACCCACAGCTTAAAGAGAAGCACCCCACCCAAAGAACAGGTTAAATTCTTCAACTTGGTGAGGGGAGAGCGTGCCTTGGGGAATTGTGTTTCTGGCCACCTGCTTTGTAAATGACTAGAAGGCAGTGAGACTTCATATAGGAACAATTTGGAGATGTGTTGACTTGCTAACGTCCTCATGCGTGTATTTATACACAAGGTGTTCCTATATAATAAGGATATCCATAGCCAGCAAGCCACTTTCCCCCTGTGCATGGAGTTGATTTGTGTTTTCAGCGTGGGCATTAAAATTCCGCCTGAGTGCTGTCTTTAAATTGCTTTGATGCTAGGTGGGTTCCATCCCTGACCTGTCCTGATGGCAAGTGATGGCTGTAACAAGCTCGGGATCAATATTCATAGCGGGTGTCCTGGGCTGATAACACTATCCAAGACAATGTTCACTATCAGTGCAGACAGCTGAGATATTGCGCCATTAGGGATGTCGTGTTAAATAACCTGATCCATTTCTGGGGCTATTTAATGAATTTCACAGTTTAGATAGTATCTTTAAGGAGAAGGCAAAGTCTATTCTGGAGGCACTGATGCAAATCAATGGTGCCAAGCTTCCCGAGCTATTCCACAAACAAAGTGGCCTATAATTCCAGCACAGCCTTGAGAAGCTGCTGCCAGAGCCGTGAACAGCGTTAACAATGGAGAGAATTTGCAGTACATGCAGAGGGAGAGCAGTCTTAGGAGCTGTGTTAAAGCACCTTAGATAAAATCTTATGTTCCTGAAATAAAATACAACTTAAATTCTCTAGGTAAAACCCTGCAGTTTGGGCCAGCCCACGGGGTAGGACATTAATGCCAAGAGACAGCTTCATAAGGCATATCTCGGTGACAAAGGGGGAGTAGTGAACTGCGTGCTTCTTTAACTGAAGTCTGGCTGCAGAATGGGAGGGGCGAGGCACTGGATGTTCAAAAGAAACTACTGGGAGCAGCAGAATCAGTTGTTAAATGTTTACTTGACTCTGTATCTCTTGTTGCTGGAGAGTTCATTTACAGTTAAAGGCTAGTTTACCATTTCCTCCCAGGGCTTTGAACTCTGACTGCCAAGCAGAGCAAGTATTCCTCTTAAAAACCTACTTCGGAGGCTTTGATTTGTGAAAGCTTAAAGTGTAGCCTTCCCACCTGTCCCCAGTCTGCAATCCAAATAAAAATGTTTACTTAATATATCTTGCTTTAAGAAATCGGTATTTCTTTTTGGAAATCAACAGGTTAAAAAAACAATCTATTTCTTTATTTCAGAAATTTGGAGGAAGCATCAAAGAAGGTGAGAAAACAATGGGAGTGGGTATTGTCCTGAAAGCGACAATTAGTATTAACAGTAATTGCTCTTCTTTCTTGGGCACTTGCTCTGGACCAGGCACTTGGCTAAGCTTTTGCTTATTTGGGGTTATTTCATTTAACCCTCCCCATGCACGACCCCATGAAGCAGGCACTATTATATCCTCAATTTACAGTCGAGAAAACCAAGCTTGAGAGCAAGTTTGCCCACGACCCCAGAGCTAGGAAGTGGTGAAGTTGAGATTTGAACCAGGGAAGTGAGATTTCAGAGCCTGGTTCGGTAAAGTTCTTCTCTTAAAGGAAGTCACATTCCTGCCCCAGGGTGAAGTCCAATTGTAGACATTTATCGAACGGCTTTCCTTCAAAGTTACACACAGAAATGGGATATGGAAAATGACCTCTGAGAAAATGACTAAAGCCCTGGCACTGCCTGGGAGGATACCGTGGTGCAGGTTTTGGGATGCAGTTTTGGAAGCTCTTACATTCAGTGTTTTCTAACGTTTTAAGATATTCCCAGGAGAAACCCAAGAGAAGGGAATTGCCAGGCAAACCAAATTGCTCTGGGCACCTGGAAAAGTAGAGACATGTCATTGGGAGAAAGAGAATGGGGGAAAAATGCCAAGTGACAAGCTGAGGACACATGAGGAGAGACTTGGGGAAGGACAGAGGTAGAAGGAACAGGGACACAATGCAGGCTCTTTCTGTGAGCATCACACGCCATGTTCATACCGTACAAAGAGAGGCACAGGCAGAATATAGACAAGGGAGAAAGGTAGGGCTTGGCAAGTATATGAAGCACTTGCTTCCCGGTTGAATGGAGATCTGTATGATCTATCATTCTTGGGTGATTTCCTGCAAGGCAGGGGACAAAGTCGTCTGTTCCCCACCTCTGTGCCCAAATTTCATGCCTTCAATCTTTTTTTTTTTTAATTGAAGTATAGTTGATTTACAATGCTGTGTTTTTGTCTGGTATACAGCAAAGTGATTCAGATATATATATTTTTTTCGTATTCCTTTCCATTATGGTTTATTACAGGATACTGAACATAATTCCCTGTACTATACAGTAGGACCTTGTTGTTTATTTATTTTATATATAGTAGTTTGTATCTGCTAATGCCAAATTCCTAGTCTATCCCTCCCCCACCTCATTTCCCCTCTGGTAACCATAAGTTTGTTTTCTATGTCTGTGGGTCTGTTTCTGTTTTGTAAATAAGTTCATTTGTATCCTATTTTATTTTATTTTTTATTTTTTAAAACTTTTGGCCACACCAAGCGGCGTGTGGGATCTTAGTTCCCTGACCAGGGATTGAACCCGCTCCTCCTGCAGTGGAAGTGCGGAGTCGACCACTGGACCGCCAGGGAAGACCTGTATCATATTTTAGATGCCACATGCAAGTGATATCATATGATATTTGTCTGTCTCCGTCTGACTGACTTAGTATGATAATCTCCAGGTCCATCCATGTTGCTGCAAATGGCATTATTTCGTCCTTTGTTATTCATGCCTTTAATCTTCTTTTCCTGGCCTCCCTGCTTGCAGCCTTGCTGCCCCAGCAGGCTGTTCACCTCACATGGCTACGCTAACTCCAGCCCTTGGAGGGCCAGCCCTGGCCTCCGTGAGCAAGCCAGCTGGCCGAGGACCCTGGCTGGCTGGAGTACCTGCAACTCACGTTGAAGGGCTGCTGCTCCAGCTGGTGGGTGTGCCCTTGCAGGAAGGCTGATCAGTGCTGCCCAGATCTCCACATTGCCTCAGAGAAACTGGAAATCTGAACTCTTTTTTTTTTTTTTTTGCTTTTTGCAGTACGCGGGCCTCTCACTGTTGTGGCCTCTCCCGTTGCGGAGCACAGGCTCTGGACGCGCAGGCTCAGCGGCCATGGCTCACGGGCCCAGCCGCTCCGTGGCATGTGGGATCTTCCCGGACCAGGGCATGAACCCGTGTCCCCTGCATCGGCAGGCGGACTCTCAACCACTGCGCCACCAGGGAAGCCTGGAAATCTGAACTGTTATGTGACATCTCCAATGCTGGTTCACAGTGTTGAAAATCAGGCCATCAGAAACAGGTCTGTGGGTCACAAGTTTGCCACTCCAGCCATGCATACGTCAAGTGACCCCACCTTCACTGTTTGGGTGTTTCCATGGCTCCTGTGGTTCGTGGGGTGAAGACTAAAGGCCTCTGCACTGAATGCCAGGCTCTTCACTATCTGTTCCAGCTGCTTGTGCAGCCTTGGTCCCTGGACAAGCTAGGTGCTGGGTAAGATGTGTATGGGTCCCCTGCCCATGCATGCTACCTTCTCAGAGACTCTGGCCAGCCCTTGGGTCCTGGCGAGTGGGCAGTGGGCTTCCATCCAGCCCGGGTGGACATCTCTTGCTTTTCGGGATCAGCATCCTCATCCCCTTTTCTGGTACTGGTAATTTGACTTTGCTCAGATATCCCCCTTTACATGTGGTAGTGGTGGGATCGCCAATCAAGGGCCCCAGGGTGGGAGTGGCCTCCTGCAGGACCAATCAGGCCCTCTCCCGCAGGAATCTTCTAATGCACACTAAAGCTGGAGAGACACTACTGGATCAATGGATCTCCACTTTTTTCTTTCACTGAGGCCCACCGTGATAAGACAGAACTGCTTGGCTCAGGTAGGCCTCCCTTGGTCTGGTTTCACTTTCCAGGGAAAACAGACTTTGGTCAGAATGAAGGGTCTCTGTGGGTAGTAGACACCTGCTAATCTTGCCTGCACGGTGTCTCTTCCTGCTTTCTTCCTCTTAGTCTGTTTGGGCTGCTAAAACAAAATACCACAGGCTGAGTGGCTTATATACAACAGAAATGTATTGCTCACAGTTCTAGAGGCTGGCAGTCCAAGATCAGGGTGCCAGCATGTTCGGGTTCTGGGGGGAACCCTCTTCCAGGTTGCAAACAGCTGACTTCTTACTGTGTCCTCACATGGTAGAAGGAATGAGCTAGCTCTCTGGGGTCTCTCTTTTTATTTATTTATTTATGGCTGCATTGGGTCTTCATTGCTGCGCATGGGCTTTCTCTAGTTGCGGCAAGCAGGGGCTACCCTTCGTTGCGGTGCGTGGGCTTCTCATTGCAGTGGCTTCTTTTGTTGCAGAGCACAGGCTCTAGGCACGCAGGCTTCAGTAGTTGTGGCATGCGGCCTTAGTTGCCCCGCGGCATGTGGGATCTTTCCGGACCATAGCTCGAACCCGTATCCCCTGCATTGGCAGGTGGATTCTTTTTTTTTTTTAATTCATTTTTGGCTGCATTAGGTCTTCGTTGCTGTGTGCGGGCTTCTCTAGTTGCGGTGAGCGGCGGCTACTCTGTGTTGCAGTGCGCCGGCTTCTCATTGCAGTGGCTTGTTGCAGAGCACGGGCTCTAGGTGCACGGGCTTTAGTAGTTGTGGCATGCAGGCTCAGCAGTTGTGGCACATGGGCTTAGTTGCTCCGCGGCACGTGGGATCTTCCCGGACCAGGGCTCGAACCCGTGTACCCTGCATTGGCAGGCGGATTCTTAACCACTGCACCACCAGGGAAGCCCTGGCAGGTGGATCCCTAACCACTGCACCACCAGGGAAGTCCCGGGGGTCTCTTTTATGAGGGCACCAGTCCCAATCATGAGGGCTCCAACCTCATGACCTAATCACCTCCCAAAAGCCCCACCTCCTAATACCATCACCTTAGGGGTTAGGATTTCAACACATGATTCTGTGAGAACATAAACTTTCAGACCATAACACTCTTGTTACAACGCCCTGCCTTTTGCTGGGGGCATTCCTCCCCCATTCTATGTGGCCGTGGTGAGGCTCTACTCAAGTGCCCCTCCTCGGCACCTAAGTCAGGCTGCATCATCACAGTACCTCTTCCCCCTGAACACAGACATGAGGGCCAGTCAGAGTTCTTTCTGCAACTATCAGGCCAAATTAAGGAAAATGTTCTTTACCATATGGTTTACCCAGGGCTCTGTGGCCTGGAACTGCCACAGCCCTCCCTCCCCACTGCCTAGAGAGAGCCTGGCCACACGGAGAGAAGGAAGTGAACCCAGAGAAGGGGGCAGAGCCAAGAAATGGAGAGTCAGAGAGCCCAGAACACCACCATTCGAGCCTTAGAACCAGCTACATCTGAAGCCATCAATTGCTAGACTGGTTACAAGAGCCAGTAAATTCCTTTTAAATTTAAGCCATTTGCCGTTGGGTTTCTGTCACTGGCAACCAAAGAGTCCTAGCTAATACAAGCAAGTCTGGAAGGATTATACACACATCTACTACAGCAAAAGAGGATTGGAAGGATTCATATTCAAGCTGAAATTCAGACATGATTTGTAGATTTGTTATTGGAAATGTAAGAGGCCAAGCTCTTACATCCCTGCACACTGGAGTGTTAATGTGCCACTTGACTAGCTGTGGCCCAAAAGTTATAAACAAGAATCTGTTGGGTCTGGATTCTGGGGCAGCTTTTGTTTTTCCTGGTATAAAGGGCAAGACTCAGTTGTCAGAGGCCCTTTTCCCTTTTCCTTTCCTTTCTTTCTTGAAATGCAGACATGATGCCTGGGGGTACAGCAGACATCTTGACAGCATGAGGGTGAAAGCCTAAGGATGGTGAAGCAGAAAGTTGGAGGTAGACTATTTCCTGATGTTTCTGGGAACTGCTGTACCTGCCCAGGGCTGACTTCCTCTTGGCTTCTTTATTTATTTTTTTTTTAACACCTTTATTGGGGTATAATTGCTTTAAAATGGTGTGTTAGTTTCTGCTTTATAACAAAGTGAATCAGTTATACACATACATATGTTCCCATATCTCTTCCCTCTTGCGTCTCCCTCCCTCCCACCCTCCCTATCCCACCCCTCCAGGCGGTCACAAAGCACGGAGCCGATATCCCTGTGCCATGCGGCTGCTTCCCACTAGCTATCTACCTTACGTTTGTTAGTGTATATATGTCCATGACTCTCTCTCGCCCTGTCACAACTCACCCTTCTCCATCCCCATATCCTCAAGTCCGTTCTCCTGTCCTCTTAGCTTCTTGATATATGAGAAAGAGTAAGTCTATCTGGTTGAGCAACTACAGGTGGATTTCTGTTACATGCAGCCAAAACAGCTCTAACTTATACAGTGCTCTTCTGTTACATCCAAAGAAAGGTCATGGACTTTTGGGTTAGGTCTGAGCCCACACTTCAAGAGGTCTGTTGCCTTGGACCAACATGTCATTCTTCAGGTGAGAGACTCGGGTCCCTGTATTCATTTCCTATTATTGCTGTAACAAATTACTGCAAACTTAGTGGCTTAAAAAACACAAATTTGTTCTCTTACAGTTCTAGAGGCAAGAAGTCCTAAAATCAAGGTGTTCTCAGGGCTGTGTTCCTCTGGAGGCTGTAGGGGAGAATCCATTTCTTCGCCTTTTCCAGCTTCTAGAGGCTGCCTGCATCTCGTGGCTCGTGGCTCCTTCGTATTCAAGCCCAGCAGCGTAGCATTTTCAAATCTCTCTCTCACCTCGGCATGACGTGTTATCATGTCTCCTCTGACTCTTCTCCTGCCTCCGTCTTTCCTTTATAAGGACTCTTGTGATTAGATCGAGCCCATGTGGGTCATCCCAGATAATCTCCCATTTCCAGATCTTTAGCTTAATCACATCTGCAAAGTCCCCTTTGCCATGTGAGGTAACACACTCACAGGTCCTGGGAAGTAGGACGTGGGCATCTTCAAGGAGCCATTATTCTGTCTCCATAATCTTAGATATAGAAAGTGATTTGCCCAAGGTCATGCCCAGCTAATGGGAGAGGGAGAACTATGCGTGGACTCACCACCACAGGCAGAAGTGCCCTTTCTCCTCTTCCTCTTTGGCATGAAGCTAAAACCCAGCCATGCTTCAAGGTCCATTTCAGGCTGCCCCTCTGCTCAGAAACCACAGCTGCCCTCCACAGCCCACAGAGTCCATCGTCTTGGCTTTGTCTGTCACTCACTGGCACTCTGCACACGTTTGATCAGTAATCTTAAACGTGTACATCTTGTTCTCTGCCCAGTCTTGACTCAAAGGCAAAGATCACACTTTAAACCTTTTTGGACCCTGGGACCCACTGAGCCCACAGCGTTGAAGTTCTATACATGGGTGATGTATGGCTCACTATGGTCGTGGTAGATTAGCCAGACTGACTCACTCAGTTCCCGTACCACAGAATCTGGAATGCAAACACTGCATTTCCCAGACTCCCTTGCAGGTTGCACTAGGTTCCAGCAAGCCAGACATGGTGAAAGTGAGATGGTGACCATAGGTGGAGAGGGAGAATTCTCTGAAGGTATGGTAGGTGGATTTGGTTCTTTCGGGGCAGTAGTATCAGGTCGCTGTCATCTTAAGAGCCAAGTGATGGGGCAGTGGTCTCAGTGGAACAATGAAATTGGGCATTTCTCAGAGCTGCACGGCTCTTTGCTGTGTGGTACTTGAGCTTGGTTACTCAGTCCCCCTGGAAATCTGTAAGCTCCTTGATGCCTTGTATAAACATACCCCTCTAGCTGGAGAAGTTTCTATTGTCTGCAACTAAGAACCACGATTTTTTTTAAATTTTATTTATTTACTTTTGGCTGCATTGGGCCTTTTTTGCTGTGTGCGGGCTTTCTCTAGCTGCGGCGAGCAGGGGCTACTCTTCATCGTGGTGCTTTGGCTTCTCATTGCGGTGGCTTCTCTTGTTGCGGAGCTCAGGCTCTAGGCGCGCGGGCTTCAGTAGTTGTGGCACACTGGCTCAGTAGTTGTGGCTCACAGGCTGTAGAGCGCAGGCTCAGTAGCTGCGGCGCATGGGCTTAGTTGCTCCACAGCATGTGGGATCTTCCCAGACCAGGGCTTGAACCCATGACCCCTGCATTGGCAGGCAGATTCTTAACCACTGCGCCACCACGGAAGCCCAAGAACCATGATTAATATGAGGTCTCATATTCATTTCTCCCCCAAACAGATTGTAAATCCCCAAAGGGCAGGAACTATATTTTATATTTCTCCTGTAAAATCAGCGGAGTACACAGTTTTCCTAGTAAACTTATCAACATGACACGCACGATTCATTGAACTGGGTTAAAGTTCTAATATTCTGATGAATTCTTCATCCCATCTGTGAATCAAGAGCCTGAAACAAAATGGCCACCCTAATATGGTCTTTTTTTGAAAACTTAAAGTTAAGTCAGGCTAAGAGAAGTCAATTTTTAAAAAAATAAATTTATTTATTTTTGGCTGCATGGGGTCTTTGTTGCTGTGCGCAGGCTTTCTCTAGTTGCGGCGAGCAGGGCTACTCTTCATTGCAGTGCACGGGCATCTCATTGTGGTGGCTTCTCTTGTTGCGGAGCATGGGCTCTAGGTGCACAGGCTTCGGTAGTTGTGGCACATGGGCTCAGTAGTTGTGGCTCGCGGGCTCTAGAACGCAGCCTCAGTAGTTGTGGCGCATGGGCTTAGTTGCTCCGCGCATGTGGGATCTTCCGGGACCAGGGCTTGAACCCGTGTCCCCTGCTTTGGCAGGCGGATTCTTAACCCCTGTGCCACCAGGGAAGTCCCAGAAGTCAAATTTTTTGAAGTTTCAGTTTAAACACTTGAAAGGGTCAGAAGGGCAGTTAAGGAAACTCTTCCCCTTTTCTACCAACTTTTATTTATTACAAAAATGATGTAACATTAAATAGAATGTAAAAATTCATCCAAAATCTCACTGGGCTAACACATTGAAATATTCCCATTTTCTTCTCAGCCATTCCTATGCCTTATTTTTGTAGGCAGAGGTCTACATACAATTTTGCATGCTGCTCTTTTTTTTTTTTGGCTGCACCACTCCGCGTGTGGGATCTTAGTTCCTCAACGAGGGATGGAACCCACGCCCCCTGCATTGGAAGCCGAGTCTTAACCACCGGACAGCTAGGGAAGTCCCTCTGCTTTTTCACACAATGTTATATCGTGAGCGTTTTTCATGTTGTAACCTAGTCTTCCTTTTTTCATGGCATAATATTTCTGTCAGTAGCCATCTTGTCACTTCTTGAACAATTCCGGTCCCTGAACATTTATTTTTCTTCCACCTTGTTCTGGCATCATAGCTTACACTTCAGAAATGTCTTTAGAGATTCGTTACCTTATCATTGCTTCTCAGGCGCGCAGCATCGTCCAGTCTGTGGGCCCAACTATCTCCATTGCTGTTAGGAGTGTCATCGGGCCACAGGAAAACACCAATGAAGGTCTTGCCTGTTCTCTTTAATTTTTGTTACTTTTCCGGTTGCCTCCTCGTCCCAATCTGCCTTGCTCCAATTTTAGGGAGGTTGACCCTTTATCCACTGATCTCCAGGTGAAAAGGCTCCCATTTTGGGAGCGCGTGACTCGGGAGTCGGGAAGCAGCGCCCGTCTTGCCGGGTTTGCGCCCGGCCACGCCCCACCGGCCCAGCTCTGCCCCGGCCCAGCTCTGCTCTGCCCCGCCCCGCCCGCGGGACTACACTTCCCAGGCAACCCTGCGCGGCGAGCGCGGCCGCAGCTTCCAGCAGCCGGTTGGGACGCGGGGGCCGAGGCGCAGGCGGGACGCAATGGCTGCGTGGGGCGAGCGGCTGGCCGGCGTGCGCGGGGTGCTGCTCGACATCTCAGGCGTGCTGTACGACGGCGGTGAGGGCGGCGGCGCGCCGATCGTAGGCTCTGTGGAGGCGCTGGCGAGGTGAGTGGGCCGCGCAGGCCGCCTGGAGCGCCCGGCGCTGTGCTCAGCCGGGTCCTGTGGGCCGCTACCGGGGGGCGGGGCGGGGCTGCTGCTCTGGCCCCGCCCCGCCCGGCGAGCGGAGGGCTGGTCCCGGGAGGATCGCGCTGCAGCCGCCGGGTGTGACAGGCAAAACGGCGTCCCTGGATGAGCACCGGGGCACTGCTGGTTAGAGTTGCGCCCCTGTCCAGCAGCGCAGCCCCATTCCTTGCCTTTGAGCGCTTGGAATGTGGCAAGTCTGAATTTAGATGTGGTGTAAGTGTACAACCCACACTGGATTTCGAAGACTTAGTGAGAAAAAATGTATAAAGTTCATTATATTGTTTTATATTGGTTACATATTGAAACGATAGTAATTTGAATATGTTAGCTTAAATAAAATATATTAAATTAATTCCACCTTCTTTTAACCTTTGTTAATGTGGTTACCAGAAAACTTTAAATTACATACGTGGCTGGCATTGTAATTCAGTTGGACTGCCTTGACTGTCTGCTTAGACGGTAGGAGGGCGTCTTGCCCACCAAGTCTTGTGCACAGAGGACACTACCAGGACCACTGTTGGCACCACTGGGCCCTGGGCTTTGTAATTGCCACTGGCATCGCAGAACCAGAGGGTAAGAGGGGGCATGGGGTGAAGTGGAGGAGGAAGTGCCTTGCATCTGAAGGGAACAGTGGCTGCAAAGCCTAAGGCGGAGGAGAGCTCGGAGGAGAGCTCGGGAGAACTCAGCAGATCGCATGTACTCACGGAACTGAAGAGAGAGTGGGGACTAGCGAGGGTGCTCAAGGCTACAGCAGGCAGGGACCTGAGGGTCACAGAGAGCTGTCTGGATTCCATACTGGGTGCAATGAGAAATCACTGAAGATTTTAGGCAGGAGTGTCGTGTGATCTGATTTATGTTTTCAAGACATTTAAATGTAGAAAGTGAAACCATATAAGTAAATGAAAACAGGAGAGATTCCCTTTGAAATCTTGGAGTAGGAGAATACCTTTGTAGCTATGCCTCAAAATCTAGAAATCGACAACAGCAACAAATCAACAGCCCAATAGAAAGATGCACAAAGGATATAAACAATTCATGGGAAAGGAAAACAAATAGAAACACAAAGGAAAAGCATAGGAAAGATGCTCAGCCTTACTCGAATAAGAGAAGTGCAAATTAAAACTATCCTGAGATGCCTTTTTTCATCAATTTGAGAAAATTGGCCAAAATCCACAACTTTGGGAACGCATTCTCTTGGTGAGAGTTTGTGGAAGCAGACGCTGTCTTATATTGCTTGTGGAAGATGCATTTGGCATGATCTATCAGCGTACTGCCTCATACATGAGAAATGGCATAGGTGGGAGGTCATTCATGGCAGTGCCTTGAGAAATAGCGAAAGACTGGAAACAGCTAAACTGTCCATCGCTAGGGGAGTATTACAGTCTATCCTTCTACACAGTGGAATTCCATGCTGCATAAAAAAGAAAGAGCATGCCTGCCATGTAGACGTGCTGTCAGTGAACACAGGATGTGCACTGTGCCATCTTTTGGGTGGAAAAGGCAGAAATGCAAGTGTGTATTCCTGCTGGTGTGTTTGTATAAGGAAACCGGAGGGAAGAGCTTCAACCTGTGAAGAGCTGGAAGGCAAGTGATTGGGGAGAACTAGGTGGTTGGGGGTAGGGATGGGAGCAAGGCTCTTCCCTCGGTAACTTTGTATATAAACATTTTTTAAAGTTTTGAACCATGTGATGTATTTCCCATTCAAGATATCAAATTTCAAATATTTTGTCAATTTTGTCTCAGAAAGTGCTGGAAAAAAATACTGCACCAGAAAACAAAATATTTTAAGAAGATCTCTGGCTGCAAAGTGGAGAATGAGCTGGCAGTGGGGCAGATGGCCGGGCTCCAGAGGAAACAGGGGAACAGCCAGTTGGGAGACCCTTGTGTGGTCCAGGGAGACATGATAGGGCGTGGACTAGGGGGTGGCAATGGAGATGAACAGAAGGGGGTGAATTAGATGTTTTGGGAGTAGGACCAATGGGACCTGCCTATGTATTGGATATTGTGGGGAACAGGGAGAAGATGAAATAAAGAATGGCTCCGGTGTTGGACTGGAGCACCTGAGGGGATGGAGAGGGGCGCAGAGGGGTGCAGGCAGGTGCCATGATGGCCCTTGACACAGTGCTTGGCACACAATACACCCCATAAGTATGACAGTTAAACGTCACATCCCATGTTTGTTTGTTTGTTTTTGTGAAAGAGACAAACTTTATTGAGCCCTCAGCCCTAATTCTTTTTCTCCTGCACAGTTTTGGTTCCCCGGAGACACCCAGTCCAGTGGGCAGCAGTGAGACCCACTTTCTGGCCAGCAGAGGCATCTCTGAGGATGGTAGAGGCTTTGCCGATATGGTGGTGGTTGCCACCTCCAAAGGGATGCTCAGCAGGGTTCATGGCCACCCCCTGCACACATGGCCAGCAATTCCTCTTTGCCTTATACTTGTGGTAGGCACGGCTGGCCTTCAGAATGGGTTTGTCAACGCGGCCACCTCTAGCCACCACACCGACCACAGCTCTGTTGGTGGAGGAGATGACCTTCTTGGAGCCCAAGGGCAGCTTCACTCTGGTCTTCTTTGTCTCAGGGTTGTGGGAGATGACAGTCACATAGTTCCCAGAGGCTCTGGCCAGCTTGCCCCAGTCACCAGGCTTCTCCTCCAGACAACACACGATGGTGCCCCCAGGTACGGTACCCACCGGGAGCACATTGCCGATGCTGAGCTGGGCCTGCTTGCCACAGTACATGAACTGGCTGGTGTGGATGCCCTCGGTGGTGATGAACATCTCTGTCCGCTTCTTAAAACGGTATGGATCCCGGAAGACCACCTTGGCAAGGGGCACGCTGCAGCCCGGGTCGTGGATAGTGTCCTTCACGATACCCTTGATGTAGCTGTGTTGCTTGGCAAAGTCCATGGTGTGCAGAGACGCGGCGTCTTTCGGTGCTTCACATGCACGCGGAACGTGGAGCTGGTGCCCTTCCTCTGCCCACAGATCCCGCGGCCCATGGCAGCAGTCTGCTGAGGAGTGCGGCGGAAAGAGCACGTCCCATGTTAATATAGGAATTCCTGTTACACGTGCATTTAATTTTTTTTAAATCAGGGCCACTTAAAAAAAAACAACTTTATATTAAAGTACACATCTGTTCTTCTGTTGAGGGGGTGTAGTTTCCTGTTTTCAGTTATTTTGAATAATGCTGCCATGAACATTCTAGAACATGTCTGGTGAATGCATGGATGCATTTCTGCTGGGTACAGGCCTAGGAGTGGAATTGCTGGTCATAAGATAGGCATATGTTCATTGCTAGAAGATGCTGTCAAATCGTTTCCCAAAGTGGTATATGTGAGAGTCCCCGTGGCTCTGTGTCCTCACCAACATGTGGGTTTGTCAGTCCTTTGCATTTTATTTATTTATTTAAACTAATTTACATTTTAATTCTTAAAAAAGTTAATTAATTAATTTTATTTTTGGCTGCTATGGGTCTTCATTACATGCAGGCTTTCTCTAGTTGCGGCGAGCGGGGGCTATTCTTCCTTGTGGTGCGCGGGCTTCTCATTGCCGTGGCTTCTCTTGTTGCAGAGCACAGGCTGTAGGTGCATGGGCTTCATTAGTTGTGGCTCGTGGACTCTAGAGCGCAGGCTCAGTAGTTGTGGGGCACGGGCTTAGTTGCTCTGCGGCATATGGGATCTTCCCGGACCAGGGCTCGAACCCGTGTTCCCTACGTTAGCAGGCAGACTCTTAACCACCAGGGAAGTTCCGAAGTCCTTTGCATTTTAGCGGGGTCATTTTTGCCTCAAAAACCTGAGAAATAAAGTAGGTCAAGGATATGGACAGAGCCTCGGTCCCTCCCCGTCTGCCTTCTGCTGAGGAGCACAAAATGGATTCAGCAGTGGCTTTGGAATAGGTAGGGCTGATTGTGAGCCCTTGTTTCCAGTCAGCAATGTGGGTCTGGTGTGCACCCATCCTGGGCCAGTGAGGCTCCAGGCGTCTCCCAGCACCAGCAAAGCTGGCTGCTCTCAGAGAGTGCTTCCTCTATGCTGGGCGTCCCTGTTTATGTCATGTAGTCCCCCTAACAGCGTCGGGGTGGGAGGAGGTTATCTCCCTCAATCAGCTGAAGCCACTGAGGCTCAGGGCTTGCTAGGGTCTCAGCTGGGATGGCCCAGGGACCATGGGAACCCAGGTCTGCGCGACTCCTAACCGCTGTGCTGGACTTAGAGTCCTTTGAGGGAGAAGCGGGCATTGGAAAAGGTCAGGGGCTTCTTTCTAGCAGTCTCCCCTGGGTGATGCTCCCCCCGATACACTGTCCAACTAACACCTGCACAGATTCCAGGCTGTGACTCGAAGGAGGGTGATCCCTGGTCCTTTAACCTCTGTGGGTTTGGCGCTGGCATCTTCCAACAGATCCCCAGGAGTTGTTTGTCTTGATTTGCTTTAATTCAACTGGTTTATCTAGCTGGAGTGTCTTTGGTAGCAACTACACTGTATAAATCTAGCAGCGGTATAATAACCGGATATACTGACAGTCCTAAAATACATCCCAGCCAGTTTTGTAACTGAGGGAGGGGAGAAGTGCCTTCCCCATAGTGTGTGTCACTGTTTCCAGTGAGGGGACATAGTTCTCATTATATCAGGGGAGTTGATCGTCCTGGAGGATGAGGCCTGGCCCCTCTGAACCCTCCCTGGGACTCCATGCCACAGGACCACGTCCCCATGCATTTTCCTGCTCCACCAGGCCTTCCCGAGTGACCCTTGTGGCCCCTTCTCTCCCTCTGCCCACTTCTCCCCCTTGCTTCCAGTTATACAGACTTTCGGGGGCTTTTCACTGACCAGCCCCTTAGCAGCCCAGCACCCGCAGTGCCTGGGCCCTCCACGCTGCGGCAGCCTCTGGCTCTCACCCACGTCCCTTTTCTCTCTTCAGCTCTTGTGCTGGCTCTTTAAAGGCTAGGCCCCTCCGCCCAGGCCTGGCCTCCAGTGGCCAGCTGATCACACTCAGGCCCAAGGAAGCCGCCCATGCCCTCCTGTGGGGCCCCCGGAGCCCAGGATCCAGACCCTCCTGGCAGTGAGTGTATGTGGGCAACTTCCCCCAGTAAAATCCGCCTGCTTTTGGAGTTTCCCTGGGGATGTCAGACTTGGGGACACGGCCCTTTCCCGGGCCAGGCCCTGCTGGCCAACGTGAATAACGCCAGGCTTCCACCACTTTGTGTAGTTTTTGCAGCCACTCTGTGGCCTCCTTGATATGCAAGGCTGGCTTTGAAGTCACAAGGGAGCTCAGAGGAAGTTCCCAGGGTGAGAGCAGCGCTGCAGAGGGGCAGCTTGATGGGGGTCCCGGGGCCCAGGGGGGCGTTTGCCTCCATGGCATCTCCCCAGCTGCCGTGGGTTCCCAAACAGCACCTTCTGTTCTGGGAACCCCGGAGGGGGTGACTCACCACTTCTCTTCCTAGACTTTCTGTGGTGACAGGTGTCCTCAGGTTTTTGGAAAGTTTCCCACCTGTTTGGGGACACAGAGCACATGGGGAGTATTAGCTCTGCTTTTTAAAACAATACCGACCACCGTAATAGCAGTCACTGATGATCAAGCTACCTTCAAAACCAGCCCTTTTCAAAGCCGGAACAGAGGCTCAGAGAGATTTGGGAAGTGGCCAAAGTGGAGAAAGTGGCTGGGCCAGGGTTCCCTCCCTTCCTGCCCACTGTCCCCCGCCCTGCCCCGGTCCTCCTGACTCCAAGCCCCAGTTTCCCCGCAGTAGCACACTGCTTCTCATTAAAGATGCACTTGTTCATTCATCCACTCGCCCAACAAATATTTATCGAGCGCTTCTTTTATACTGAAAACACCGCTGTAGGCATTGGGACAAGGGGCAGTGAGTGCGGCAGATGGAAGTCTCTACTCTCGGGAAGCTGACCATCCAGTATGGGGAGAGCAGCGTAAACAGCACCCGGAAAGGCTAGTGTCAGGTGGAGAGAGATTGAGCCGCCAGGGAGATGGGGAGCCCGTGATGTGTGAGCTGGGCTCTGAAGCTGTCATCTGGGCCAGGAACGTCCCAGATTGGAGAACAGGAGGTCCAGGCTTCCTGGAGCCGCTGGGCACAGTGCTGGCCAGGTGGAGCCCTCTCACTGTGCTAGGACTTGTGGGTGGGCGTGGTCATGGGACATCTGTAACCGGCCTGGGTCCCCCCATCAGGCCCTTTATTGGAGTCCATTCTTGGGCAGTTGGGCTCCCCGAGGGGAGCCATTCAGAGGCAGGGCTGGGCACAGCGGGGGCTGCAGGGACCGGCCCCCGGGCCGGTCAGCACAAAGGGGAGCCCCAGAGACATCTGCATGTGAAAGGCGGGTGGGCATTTACTGCATCCTGTCTCGGGCCACTAAAGCACATCTGCTGGGCCCAGCGCGGGCCCAGCCTTTTTGCGGGCCGGCGGAAGGAAGCAGGCTGGGCCTCGGCCCAGGGCAGCCTCATAAAGCAATTCCCACCCGGGACTAACGGACCCGCGACCCATCCCTCCAGTGTGCGCCAGGAGCCCCGGGACCCTGTGAAAACCCAGGCCCCTCCCAGCAGGTCTTAGAGCCAGAGGAACAGGGCCCGGGAACTTGTCTGAAGTGTGGCCTAGGACCAAGGCCCTCCTGGATGCTCGGCCACCCTGGCTCCATCGGGCCCAGGAGTGGCGGTAATAATAGTAGCTACCAGGACTGTGAGAGAGCTGGGAGCCTCCCTGCGTTGCCTCGTCCCATCCCCCGTGTGGCCCAGCACCTGCCAGAGGGAGCTCTTAAGGCTATCAGAGGGGGCGGGCCGTTTGTTTGAGTTCGTTTAGGCCAACAACAGCTTTCCTGACTCACCCTGGACCTTGGACAAGGTGTGTTTGTTGAGAATGCCCTGTCACTTGTGCTGCCGTTTCCTCTCTGCAGGTGAACGAGGCTGACTTCAGAGTTGGGGGCCAGGTGAGAGAACGATGCTCTCTTCCCAGGCCGAGTACTGGTTTCATAACATCCACAGTTTAGGCTTCCCAAGGCAGACGTGGCTTCCTTCTTGTAAACCATCCCACTAACGCAGGAATGTACTAAGTAAAAAGTCCAAATCGTCACCAGCCCCGTTCTCGTCGTCCCCCCAGGGGGACCCTGTAGCTCCTTCCACGCATTTTCCTCTGTGTTTCCCCCAAAGCGCAGGGGATTTTAAGAAGCCGCCCCTCCCCTGGCTGGCTCTCGTCCAGTTCCATGGTCCCCCCATCACACCCCCCACGACCCTCCACTCTTTGGGGCAGCACTGATGCTCAAAAAACATGTTCTGTTGGTTCACAGGTCACTGGAGGCTGGAGTTCCCCGCAGATCCCGAGCCAGTGGTCTCAAACTTATGTCGCCTCAGAGCATTTATCTCCTAAATGAAATCTGAGGTAGAATCCCCCCAATTTTAAAAACAAATAAAAGAGCAATGTTTGAATGGTGTGTATTTTCTCTGTTCAAATCTGTAATACCGATTATGAGGTCAGTCCGTGAAAATGATGAAAGTGTCTTTTTAATTTTTTTTTGGCCACACCCCACGGCAGGCGGGATCTCCACCAGGGATCAAACCCGCGCCCCCTGCAGTGGAAGGCGGAGTCTTAACCACTGCGGCTGCTTCTCACTAGCTATCTATTTTACATTTGGCAGTGTATATATGTCTATGCCACTCTCTCACTTTGTCCCAGCTTACCCTTCGCCCTCCCCGTATAGCACAGGGTGATCAGCTCCGTGCTTTGTGACCACCTAGAGGGGTGGGACAGGGAGGGTGGGAGGGAGGGAGACGCAAGAGGAAAGAGATATGGGGATATATGTATATGTACAGCTGATTGACTTTGTTATAAAGCAGAAACTAACACACCATTGTAAAGCAATTATACTCCAATAAAGATGTTAAAAAAAAATAACAGTACTAAAGTCTGGGGCAGTGGACAGCTCAACAGTACATATGTGAATAATTTTATATTTGTGGCTGGAAACAACCTGCGTGTCTATCAAGAGGGGACAAGGGAATAAATTATGGTTTATCCAGACTGCGGAATATCCCCCAGCAGTTAAAAAGCGTGAGGTAGCTCTGTTTGGTGTTGACATTAGTTTATATGAGGTGAATGTTGCATATAGCTGGTGAAAAAGTTACAGAGTAATGTGTGAAATACCATTTTTGTTCTGAGACTTAAAGGAGACACAACCGCCCTCAGGTAGAGCAGTAACAGAACTGTGACCCTGACTCGCGTGGAGGGAAACCGAGGGACATTGTTGTGAAGCCACCCACGGCTCCACTGTCACGACAAGGGCTGTTTCTGGGTTTCTGATCTCAGCCTCGCTGGGCAGGAGCCACCCTATGGAAATCAAGGGCAGCCAGGCTGGGGGTTCTGGAGCAGAGTTAACGGTTTATGCCAAAGATGCTGCCTCTGGTAGGAAGGCCTTGGCTGATTAGGAGGTGAGCATGGCACGGGTCACTCATGGGGCCCACAGGTGGAGTCCTGATCCCCCAGCCCCCCAAGGGTATACAGAGAAGCCGTACTGGCAAAGCCCTGCCCGGCCCCTGCCTGTAGCGCTGTGCAGGGTGACTTCCCGCCACCCTGGGGCTGGCAGGATGCAGCCCTGTTTATAGAGGAGGAATAGGGCTTGCTCAAAGCCACCTCAGGAGGAAGGAGAGTGGGGGCCAGACCCTTAGCAGGGCAGGTGCTGCCCCTAAAGGAAGGTAGGTGTCAGCTCTTGTGGGCGAGGACCTGGGTTTCGAGTCCCAGCTCTGCCCTGTGGTTGTCATGTGGTCTTGGGCAAGTTCCTTAGCCTTTTTGTGCCTCAGTTTCCTCTTGTGGGGAGCTGTTGTAACTGCTCTTGGGGCTCCCTCTGTCCTGGGCGCTCTGGGATGTCTGCCAGGATGAGCCAGCACCAGTTTACCCCAGGTTCCGTTTGCTGGGTTGAACTTTGCCCTCTTTCTTAATGGTGGCCCTGGGCGAAGCTCTCTGGGCTCCATCCAGCAGGCCTCCCTCACCAGCTGGCTCCTCCGGCTGTCCCAGTTCCCTGGGCATCTGTCTTCTTGTCCGACTACCTGCCTCAAGGGCCCAGATGTCCCCAGCACCCAGCCCCGAGCCTGCTAGAGGTGTGGTTGTCATTGTCACCACCATCGTCTTCACTGTCATTCACTGAGTATTTGCAACATGCCAGCTGCTTCAGGACAGTCCTGTCAAGTAGCTACTGCTGGTGCCCCATTTTACAGATGTGGAAACTGAGGTTGGAGAAGGTTAGGTGACAAGCCTTGGTCACACAGGGACAAGGTGGCAGAGGTGCTGAGGGTGTGTCTGCTTCCCGAGCCAGGCTCCCACCTTACCTGAGAATGCCTGGCTCCGTCCCCTGCAGCGCCCAGCACTTGACCAGCCTGTGACCACGTCAGGGGAGGGCTAGCTGGTGGGGAGTGGACCAAAAAACCCATGGCTCCCAGAAATGTGCCCTTAGGTTCCTTGTATCCCTCTGGGCCTCAGTCTCCCCCTCTGCGAAAGGAGCCACTAGGTTGGATAATCTCCAGGGTCTCCTCTGGTTTCTAGGCTCCCATGCACTTCATTCTAAATGGAATTTATTAGTAACTAGTAAGGTGATGTTGCGGGCTCCGCGTGTCCCTGAGCTCAGAGGCCCAGGCAGGTCAGAGAGAACATACTGGGTGGCGGGTGAGGTAGCCACGGGTGTGGAAGGTGTGCCACGTGTTTCGTAAGGGCCCTGGCTTCAGGCTTGCCCGACGTCTGTTTGACCTCGTTGCTGTCCCACTGAGGTCACTGGCTGGCTAGCCCGGCCTGAGAGGCTCAGCCAGGGCCACCTCCATGCGTCACCACTGCTCTTGTTCTCTTCTCTCTGTCCAGACTTTGCACTCTGTTTCTTGCCTGGACTCTGACGACACAGTCTGCCCAGCAGAGTGTCTGATGGAGAGTGGGAGGGACCTCCAGGGACCTAGCAGCTGGCTGTCAGCCTGGCCAAAATGTCTACTCTGGTGGGTTGGTGGAAAGAAGGGGGAGATGCAGCAGGCCCAGCCAGAGCTACTGGCAGAGGCCTTACCGGTGTCCCTCAGCATTCGTGGCCCCGTGGTGATGCCGGCACATGATAGGGCTCATGGCGCGTCCTCTGTGCCCCACCCTGGAGAGCCAGAAGGCTAGACGCTACTGTTACCCCATTTCATGGTTGGGACTCAAGACTCCCAAGAGTCTGGCCTATGGATGCCTGGCCAAGGGCATGTGCAAGGTGCAGGTGCCGGACCCCAACTGGGGAGCCAGACCCCATTCTCATGGGGGAAAAGCCCTTCTGTTGCTGCTCCAGCCAGAAGGCATCTCCCTGCCCCGAAGCTGAGGCCCTACATCAGGGCACATGGGGAGCTGGACCTGGTTCCTCTCAGAATCAACGTGGGTGCCCCTTGGTGTGTGTGTGACTATATTTCTCTTTCTTTCTTTCCTCCTTCCCTCCCTCCCTCCATCCCTTCCTTTATGACTGTATTTTTCTACTGCAGAACTGCCCCTGCTCTGTTCATGGGCTCCTGTTTGACCTTCTATTTTTAAAAAATTGGGTTCTTAGAACAAATATGCACTTTGCGAGTTTCAATTTTCCAAATGTGTGTTTTCAATCTCTGTGGCTTTCTAAAAGGAAAGCAGCCACAGACCTCAAAATCAGACAGTGGCCGGCGCTGCCGTGGAGCTCTGCTAGGTAACGAGATCTTGATGCTGGTGGATGGGGAAGCTGAGACTGATGTTCTCTGAAGGTCTCGGCTGGGCGCTGCTGCCCGAGTTTCGGTTCATAATGTCCCCCCGAGGTGTTGTGGGTGTTCTTTCCTTCTCTGAGAAACTGAAGCATATCTGCAGCTGTGGCCATTTCAGTAGTAACAGGGGCCTCTTCCCCATCAGGTAGCGTCTTGAGTTGTAGCCCCAGGGGCAGAGCGGGCCTGGGTCAGGGAGGCAGGAATGAGGGGAGACGCCCCTCTCCTCCCCTACACCTCCCTTCCCTCCTGGTATGAGTTTCTTCTGTCTCAGGAGAGGATTCCAGGCTACTTGACATAGAGGTGGCTCTGGTAGGAGACCAGAATTTCAGCCCAGGGTGGGCCTGTGATGAGCAAAATCAAAAAACACAAACCCTGCTTCCTCTCCGATGGGGGAGAAGTCACGCATCCCCTCTGGGTGCTAACCTCATTCGTCACTTCACGTTTGACCTGCCAGCCTGCAGCCTCACCTTCCCACCCAGGAACCCACCCAGCCTGAGGGTTCCTCCCCGTTGCCGTCCTGTTGGGTTCCCTCCCCCGGGGCGGGGGTGAGATTGGGAGTCGCCATCAGCCCGGCCTCCCAGACCCTCCACACGTGCCCCCTCTGTAGGACCCAGCCCGTGCCTCTCGGAGCCCCACGTGGGCGCAGGTGGTGAGAGCGGGGGAGGGGAGGTTGTGGCAGCTGCCATGCGCCTCGCTGCTTGGTCACAGGGTGGCTGGGGCGAGGTGGGTGAGTGCCCTGCCTGCTCTGGGCAGTTGGGTCAGGTAGAGCGGGGAGGGAACTAGGTTGGGGGAGCCTGCCTGCCAGCCACTGGCCGATGTTCTCGGCTTACATTCCGTGAGCACTTACTGTGGGCCAGGCCAGAGCAAGTGCACTGCAGGTCTCACTGGAGCCTCACAATGTGAGGCTGTTATCATCCCCATTTTCCAGATGAGGAAACTGAGCCACAGAGAGAAGAAACAGCTTGTGGAGGTCCCACAGCCATTAAGTGGCAGAACCGGGACCAGCCCACAGGCATCAGACTCGGAAGCACTTCCTGGTCGCCTCTCGGCCACCTGGCCTCCCGCTCAGTATTAGAGCATCTTTCTTAGGCATTTGTTCCTCCGCCTGCAGAAGGCGTGACTCACTCCTCACCCTTGTGCCTAGGCCCATCCTCCGGCTCCACTGTGCTTTCTCTTCTGGAACCCTTTAACAACCTTGTCCCAGGAAGGATTAGAGACGGGCGCTGGAGCAGTGCCGTCCACAGGCGGGATCAGCAGTGAGCGTGGGGTTTCTTCCTGAAGTTCTCTGGAAAGCAGAATGACTTGGTTGCATTACCAGGTGGGCCCATCAGATCCAGAGTTTGGATCAGTTAAGTGCTTCTCATAGAAAAGCACTGCTGTGCTTCAAGGACTGTGAAAGCCAAGTGGAAAGAGGACGGGCTCTGCCCGGGCAGGGGCCGGGGTCTGGGGGGCTTCCTGGAGGAGGGGACATATGAGCCAGGCTTTGACGGATGGGTAGGATTTGGCCATAGAGGAGGGTGAACGCAAAGACTCAGGGTGATGAGAGGGCCTTCCGGGTCAGATGAAGGTGACAGATGGCTGGGGTGGGGTGGGGTGGGGACCGAGCTAGGAGGGGCCTTATCCAGGGCAGCCTCCTCGCCCCCTGCCCAGCCCCTCTTTGGCGAGCCCAGAGGGCATCAGGCTGTGGAGCAATGCCAAGGTCAGTCAGGATGTCCAATAATCGTCCTAGCACTCTACCTGCTACGAGCGATAATGAGAAGGTCTCCATTATTTTCGGATGAGCGCCCCTGGCAGATGCCGACAGCCAGCAGATGTGTGAGGTCTGAGGTGATTTGCAAGGGACCAACCAGTTCATGTGATGCTTGGTAATTGCATCAGGCGACGTCGTCACTCAGAGCTTGTCCTGGCCTCCGGGATGAGGTAAAGGTCAGTTCAAAGAGCCGTTGCGGCCACGGGAAGTAGGGGCAAGTACCCACCCTCTCAGGGGGTCTGGGGAGGGTGCAGTGGACTGAGGCCGTGGTCTCAGAGGGGCCGTCTGGCCAGAGCCCGGCTCTGGGCTGCCAGGACCCTGCGGTAGGCCCCCTGTGCCCAGGGTTCTTGGGTGTCAGGGGATGGGGTGACATGTCATGTTCTGGAGCTGGGCCCAGTCCGATGTTGAAATCCTTTGGATTCACTCCCCTCGGGAGGCCCTTTGCAGACTGTGCCATGGCCCTGAAGCCACGCCTGGCTCCGGCTTTCCTGACATTGGATTCGCGTGTTCCAGGCCTCCCAAGTCTGAATCTGACCTCTGGCAGCAGACCCCTCCAAGAGATGCCGAGGCTTTGGTTCCTTGGCTGTCTTAGTCTGCCATAACAGAATACCACGGCCTGGGGGCTTAAGCACGGAGGTTTAGCTTCCCACAGTTCTGAAGCCTAGGCATCCAAGACCAAGGGGCCGGCAGGGTGGGTCTCTGGCGAGAGTCCTCTTACTGGCTTGTTCGGTGGCCACCTTCTGCCGTGTCCTGACACGGCCTGTTCTCTGTGCTTGCAGGGAGATCTCTGGTGTCTCTTGCTATAAGCACACTAATCCTGTCATATCAGGGCCCCACCCTTCTGTCCTCACTTAACAACCTTCATTACCTCCTGAGGGAGTCGACATATGATTTTGTGGGAGGGACACAGTTCAGCTCATAGCCCTGGCCATTCAGGGCCTCCCCTTCAGTGCTGACCCACCTTCTCACACTCTGTCCCCTGTGCACGCACATGTGTGCCCCATGCACACCCTTCCGCACGCTGGGAAGGTTTCAGTGTCCTGCCCAGCAGGGCTGAGCTGGGCCTGCCCCGGCAGGTGCCTCCCTTACTGGGGAAGCACCAGCACCTTCACCCCCTGGACCAGAGCCTGGGCCGCCACCTTGTGGCCAGCTGCGGGCCCGTGGGCTCCGCTGCTTATAAGCCAAGCAAACTTCTG
>NW_020173770.1:5797702-5841173 GCF_003031525.2 Neophocaena asiaeorientalis asiaeorientalis | reverse complement strand
GCCCCGGAGCCTCTGTTCTGTTGTCTCTGGAACGGGGACCGTGGCTCTTGCCTCCTCAGCTTGTTTTCTCAACATGTGCTTAGGGCCCCCTGTGCTCCAGGCACCGGGCCCTGGGGGGTGCATGTAGGGGACACAGGGTGTTTGTAGGGGGCTCTTCCCTTAGGGGGTGAGGATGAAATCAGATCATGGATACTGAGCCCCAAGGCAAGGTCCAGTGTAATGTTGTATTCATGCTTTACTATTTTAATAATAATAATGAATACTTCTGTGTTTTTTTTTTTTGCGGTACGCGGGCCTCTCACTGCTGTGGCCTCTCCCGTTGCGGAGCACAGGCTCCAGACGCGCAGGCTCAGCGGCCATAGCTCACGGGCCTAGCCGCTCCGCGGCATGTGGGATCTTCCTGGACCCGGGCACGAACCCGTGTCCCCTGCATCGGCAGGCGGACGCTCAACCACTGCGCCACCAGGGAAGCCCTACTTCTGTTATTTTTAGTAACTAAGAAAAATGAAGAGAGAGGACCTGGGACTTGTGCCAGAAAGTCAAAAGGGGGTGCGGTCAGGGGCACGAAGGGACAGACCCACAGGGAGGGGCCTTCCCCAAGCATTTCCTGCCACTTTCCAGGGACTGATTCAATCCTAAAACTAGTACTTTGATTTTAAAACATGTGTTTTGGATGAACTTATGTTGTATTTCAAAGGAGAACAGTGGCTGAAGTGTCCTGAAGTGAGTTCTGTTATTTACTCGTTTTTTTATGGGCATCGAAGTCGTGTTTGGAATAGCAGATGTGAGGCACTGTCACCTCACTGTCACACCGGTCGCTCACTGTTCTGAGAAGGTCACATCATAATCCATTAGGAATAAGTAGTCCCCCGGCACCCCCTGCCTTCTTCTCTCAACTGCTCCATTAACTTGGGTGCGATCGTACATCCCGGGTGCCAATCAGTGAAGATCTGCCCGTAATGTACAAGGTGATGCTATTAGTTACAATGTATTAACTGCCTAATTTAAAAATACAAAAGCTGTCTTTATGAAGGGCAATTAACCACTAAATGTAATTGATAATTCATAACCCCCTGATTAGGAAAGACAAATACTAAGAAAGAATTGATTACGACATTGTCAGCCTCTCTGCGTTCGCCTTGTCAGTAGATCTGCCAATTTTTTTCCAAATCGCACCTGTCCACTCCAGTGCTCAGAGGGTCTGAAAGCTCACTGTAGCGTGGGAATGCATGTCTTCACCACTGAATCCTGTCTGTTTCCGTCAGGGCACCCTTGGGGGAAGCAGTAGGCGTGGTCCTAAGGAAGGGTCCCCCTCACCAGCTGTCATCTGGACTTTCCATACCTCAGTCATTCAGCAAACACTTATCGGTGGCCTGCCGTGTGCCAAGCCCTGTGTGAAGCGCTGGGGGTGCTGAGGAGCGCCCAGCAGGCCCCATTCCTGACCGCATGGAGCACATGGGTCCAGGAGAGAGACGGTGAACAGATACAGAAATGAGACGACTGGAGATACTGATTAGTGTTAGAAAGAAAAACCTGGATAGAGACAGGGTAGGGGCAGCGTCCCACAGGATGGTTGGAGACGGGGACATACAGACCCTCCACCTTTTCCCTAGGGTTTCTCGGGCCTCTTGACTTGCAGCCTGGTGTCTTCCATGGCCCCCCACCGTGCTCTCTGCAGACGCCAAATATGAAGGCTCCCTCGCTGTGGCCCGGGGTTCATCCAGGGAGGGCTGTGCGCTCTGGGCCAGGCCAGAGGTGTGGCCAGCCCACCTCTTCTCACTCCCCCCGGCCCACTGGCCCCCTTGCTCGGCCCCCACGCCGGCCTCCTCTCCTGCCCGGCCACACCTGCAGTGCTGACGCTTACCAGGTCCCCCCTTCCTTCTGCCGGCCGCTCTGCCTTTGCCTCTTTGCTTCCCTTCGGGTCTCAGCTCCGGAGCTCTCTCCTCCCCAGGGAGGCCTCCCCGACCTTCCCACCCTCCCTGGCCACCCTGTCTCTTCACCTGTTTGGTCCTTCCCAGCACCTCTCTGTTCTCAATCCCCGATTCCCCCTTCCTTTGCGTGGTCTCCGCCCCACCTGCCGACTGAGGGCTCTGGGAGTCAGAGAGCCTGCCTGCGGACACCGTGGCGTTTCTGTGCACCCACCCCAGCCAGGCATTTAGTAGGTGCTCAGTAGCTGCCTGTAGACGGGTTGAATGTTATTTCATTGGCGTCTCTTCAGGCATCAGCTTTGTGGCTTTGCATTCGGTGAGCCTGCCCAGGTGCAACTGGGATACGGAGCCTCCTGTGAGCTCAGACGGGAAGGATGTCGGTGCCGCTGACACTCTGCACGCATCCCAGGCTCACCTCACGTTAACTCGCCCGTGTGCCTGGTGACTCTGTCTGGCAAACCTTTGTTCGGTGACAGTGATGAGGAGCTACACCTCAGCTTGGCCCCTTGACCTTTGTATTTGGGAAAGTGTGGGTACAGAGTCAGCTCAGTTGCTAAGTGGAAATGCTCGTTGTGATGGGAGGTCCAGAGGGGTGGCCAGGATGCTCGGAGGCGAGCCCTGCGAGGCTGAGCGGCATGGTATGGTGGAGGAGGTGTCGAGTGCGGGAGAGCTGGCATGTGCGTGGGCAGTGTGTCCCAGGGGAGGGTGGGGACGTGTCCCAGGCAGAAGGGGAGGTGTGGGCAGAGGCCAGGCGGGAACCTTGGGGAGCCTCAGCTGTGTCAAGCACAGTGAGGGTGAGAATGGTCTGCTCCAGCTCCAAAACCCCCGGGGTCAGTCGAGGCCCAGCTCAGGGGCCCGTGGCGACCTGGCCTGCGCCCTCGGAGAAGCGCCTGTCCAGCCCCCTCCGCAGCAGGCCATACTGCCTGCTGACAGCCCCTCCACCTGTCTCCCCACTTCCAGACTGAAGCGGTCCCAGCTGAAGGTGAGGTTCTGCACCAATGAGTCGCAGAAGTCCCGGGGGGACCTGGTGGGGATGCTTCGGCGTCTGGGCTTCGACATCTCAGAGGACGAGGTGACCGCCCCGGCCCCTGCCACCTGCCTGATCCTGAAGGAGCGAGGCCTGCGGCCACACCTGCTCATCCACGACGGTAGGCCTGCCGGGCCCTGGGACCTGGTTGGGGTGAAGGCGCCTCCTTTCCAGGTGGGGGCTGGGGAGGGGCTCCTTCTCGCCTGAGCCAGACCACTGGGCAGGACACAGAGGTAGCACGTGGCTCCTGTTGACACCTGTGGGCTCCCTGCTGGGGACCTGGCCCATCCATCCTGGCCTCATACCGGAGGGTGTTTGGAGGCAGGTTCCAGGTGGCTCCTCAGAGGAAAACCCTGAATTTGCTTTCTGTGATCTAGGATGAAGCACGGTGGCAAGGAATTGTCAACGGGGCAAGATTTTAGCCTCTGGGGTGTGTGTGTGTGTGTGTGTGTGAGAGAGAGAGAGAGAGAGAGAGAGAGAGAGAGAGAGAGAGAGAGAGAGAGAGAGAGAGAGAGAGAGAGAGAGAGAGAGAGAGAGAGAGAGAGAGAGAGAGAGAGAGAGAGAGAGAGAGAGAGAGACACACACACACACACACACACAGAGACAGAGAGAGACAGATGGGGGGGATGAAAAGCTAGACTGAGGTCCACAGGTTTCTGAACTATATTTGTGAAAACCAGCCCTGCTGTCTGGCAAACTGCACAGGTTTCCTTCCTGATATTGGTCTGAATGAAGGAAAAGAGCCCCTTGGACCCTCAGCGGGGAGTTTTGCTGGGACAGAGAGGAAGGAGCAGTATTACCTGGTGCCTTCTGAATATTTAAAAAGAAGAGGGACTTCCCTGGCAGTCCACTGGTTAAGACTCTGCACTCCCGATGCATGGAGTGCGGGTTCAATCCCTGGTCGGGGGACTACAATCCCACATGCTGCGCGGTGCGGCCAAAAAGATAAAAAGAAGAGACATAGCAACGCTTCAGAATTCAGGACACTTTTCTTTAGTTGCACTGAGCCTTCTTCCCTCCTTTGCACTTGGTGTTTTGATTTACCAACCTCTGGCAGAGACAAGAATGCTCTTCCGCCTCCGGACAGGGGTGGGCCTCCCAAGAGATGGAGGGAGCTCCCTGGAGGTCTGGGTGTCCAGTCCACGACTCTGGCGCCAGTCGAGGGCGACATGCCCAGCCTTTAGAAATCATGTTTCTCCAAATGCTTCCACTGTGATCTAGGATCCCTGCCAGTGTCTTTAGAACAGGTCCTTAAAGAAACAGAAAAACTTAAGAAAGAAAATTCTCCCCTCCCCAGGGTGAAGGGGAGAGGGAAACTCAGAGTTTGCCTTGAAGGCATCGTTCATCAGTGAGTCCAACAGGCAGATGTTAGAGCTTGAGAGGCTGAAGGGCAAGCCAGGTGCCCTTCCTCACCTGTAATCCTGCGTCTGTGTTTTCCATAGGTGTACCTGACTTTTCAGACTTTGAATCTTTTTCAAGTTTTATTGTCGATAAATCTTCCCCCCAACATTTTATTACGAGAATTTTCAAATGTACAGCAAAGCTGGAAGAATTTTACTTGGAATATCTGTGTGCCCTTAACCTTGATTTTTACCAGTGACATTTTGCTATATTTTCTTCATTATATATCTACCCATCCCTCCAGCCATCTATCCATCTTTATCTTTTTGATGCATCTCAAAGTAACTTGCAGGCATTGGTACACTTCCCCTAAACACTTCACATCGTTAACTAGAGTTCAATCTGTTTAGTTTTTTCTTTTCATGTAAAATTTACATGCAACGAAATACAAAAATCTCAAGTGTACTTTTGCTGAGTTTTGAAAACTGCACACATCTGTGTAACTCAAACCCCTATCAAGACCTAGAACTCGCATGCCGCAACTAAGACCCAATGCAGCCCCCCGCAAAAAATATATATATTATATATATATATTAAAAAAAAAAGACCTAGAACATTACCATCACCCCAAAAGTTCCCTAAGGCCCTTCCCTATTAGTCCCCATCCCCAACCCCTATAGAGGCACCCACTGTTTGGATTTTTTTCCATTATAAGTCAGATTACTGTGTCTAGAATTTCATATAAATAGAATCACACAGCATCTAGTTTTTGGGGTTCCCAAGACCACCCTCAGGCTTGATGATTTGCTAGAAGGACTCACAGGACTCAGAAAAGCTGTCCTACTCACAGTTATGGTTTATTACAGCGAAAGAATACAGATTAAACTCAGCGAAGGGAAGAGATGCGTGGGCAGAGACCAGGAGAATCCAGGCGCGAACTTCCGGGGGCGTTGTGCTGGGATGCACTTCATTCTCCCGGCAGCGCGATGCGTGACAGTACGCCTGAGGTGTGGTCACCCAGAGAAGCTCACTGCAGCCTTGTGCCCAGGCTTTTTATTAAGGGTCAGTCAGGTAGGCATGCAGCGCCCGTGTGACTGACCTTGGCTACTCTGTCTCCAGGCCCCCAGGTGTCAAACGGATGCAGCATGGCCCAGGGCCCCAGACACACGAAAGCACTCTTTCCAGGCAGGATATTCCAAGGGCTCAGAGGTGATCTCCCGGGAGGTGGTGGTGGGCCTGATCTGAAGACAGCCTTTCTTTGGATGTGCAGGGTTTGAGCAGCCCAGGCCTACTGAGTTAACCGTTCCTTGTGTGCAGGGCTTCTTTCACCCAACATACTGTTTGGTTGCATGTGTCAGTAGGTCTTTTCCTCTTGATTGGGGAGTGGCATTCTATTGAGTGAACATCCCATGGTTTGTTTATCCGTTCCCCTGTTGATAGATACCTGAGTTTTGGGTTTTTTAAAATTTATTTATTTATTTATTTTATTTTTGGCTGCGCTGGGTCTTCGCTCCTGTGTGCGGGCTTTCTCTAGTTGCGGCAAGCAGGGACTACTCTTTGTTGCGGTGCGCGGGCTTCTCCTTGCCGTGGCTTCTCTTGTTGCACAGCACGGGCTCTAGGCGCATGGACTTAAGTAGTTCTGGAATGCAGGCTCAGTAGTTGTGGCTCGAGGGCTCTAGAGTGCAGGCTCGGTAGTTGTGGCTCACGGGCTTAGTTGCTCCGCGACATGTGGGATCTTCCCTGACCAGGGATCGAACCCGTGTCCCCTGCATTGGCAGGTGAATTCTTAACCACTGCATGACCAGGGAAGTCCCCTGCCTATGGTTTTGAACTAAGGGAACTTCTGGGGTAATGCTGGTGTTGGAGTGGGGGTGCCAGGGGCGGGCCCATCATCTTTCAGGATCCTAACACACACTCTGTGTGGAGCCAGAATTCCTTCATCTGTAAAATGGGAATAGCACCCCTTCCTTGCCCACCTCTCATGTCAGCTTGACGATCAGAAAGAGCATCTGAGAAAGGGCCGGGCAGATGAGGCAGACCCACGTGTTCCTGGAAGGAGATGCGAGGTGGACCATGTCAGCCAGGGCTTTATCCTTCTCTCTCTCTCTCTGTCTCACCAGGAGTCCGCTCGGAATTTGATCAGATCGACACGTCCAACCCAAACTGTGTCGTAATTGCAGATGCAGGAGAAGGCTTTTCTTATCAAAACATGAATAAAGCTTTCCAGGTGCTCATGGAGCTGGAGAATCCTGTGCTCTTCTCACTGGGAAAAGGGTAAGTCAGCTGCAGGGAGAGTCGTTTATGGCCACTTTGGGTCATGCTCTGTGCGTCTCTGACTTAACAGAATCAGCAGAGAAGATGGGAAAAGTGGGTGTGGGGTGGATGCAGGGTGACTCCTTCTTCCTTCCCTCCCCTTTTCTTGCTTTTTTTTCCCCTTCATTTCTATCTTTTGATAATTTTTGAGGAAATTCCCTGTCTTTAGGAGCTGGTTGGTCAAGCTTCCCTGCGGGTCCGAGGCTGGAAGAGGCCAGGGGCAGGGGAGGGTCACTGCAGAGGAGACCCCTGGAGATCTCAGGGGCCTGTGTTGACTGTCCTGACTTTAGGTGCATTTTCACAGGATACAGCACAAGACTTGGATGGATTGGGCCAAGGGGGCACCTAAGTAGTAGAAAATAGGCTCGAGGGCCTGTGGGATGCTCTTGTCCGGGCCCCATATCTCTGGCCGCACAGCACAGTCTGTGTAAAGTTGTGATTTTTGTGACCAGCGTTTTTGTCCGAGTCTTCAGCCTGAGCCTCACTGTCTCGTTTAAAAAACCATGTTGGTTATTTTTCTTACCATCTTTTACCACCAAGACAGCACATATTCACTGAAGAAAAATTAGAGAATACAGATGAGCAAAAAGAAGAAAACAAAAAGGATTTCCAGTCCCACCGCATGAGAAAACAACTGTCAACGTATTGATATACGTCCTTCCAAGTGGTTTCCTGTGCAGAGAGATCATTACACATGCGTGTATTTACATCGGTGTCAAACTTGACCTACTTCTGTCACCCATTTTTAGTTGTTCACCAAACATTTTGTGAACCACTTTGCATACAATAAGTAGATGTCTCTGTGGTGAGGTTATTCCTATCAATTGTTTTTACAGTTTTTTGGTTTTTTTTTTCTGTGGTACGCGGGCCTCTCACTGCTGTGGCCTCTCCCGTCGTGGAGCACAGGCTCCGGACGCGCAGTCTCAGCGGCCATGGCTCATGGGCCCAGCCGCTCCGCGGCACGTGGGATCCTCCCGGACTGGGGCACGAACCGGGGCGCGAACCCGTGTCCCCCGCATCGGCAGGCAGACTCTCAACCACTGCGCCACCAGGGAAGCCCCTACAGTTATTTTTTAAAAAATAACTCTCCTATAGTTATTGTAACCAACGCCTGCTGATGGACATTTGTGTTGTTTCTAGTTTTCTACCAAAGGAAGGCTGTGATCAGTATCTTTGATGTGTATTTTTGAGGTTCTTAATGTATGTTGCCAAGCTGCTTTCCAGAAAGCTGTGCAGATTTATTCTGCCCTCAATGGAAGCAACACTAGGATTTTAGAACCATGAGGATGCTGTGGAGCTCTATCCCAGCTTCTCGTGCGGGGCAGGAATTCTGTGGCCGTCTCTGGGGGAGCCTTTCTCAGTTTAGGTGCTTCTGGTGATTGGGAACTTCCTTTCTCTGCCTGCTGAGCAGGGCAGCTATTCCAGGTGACACCAGGGGGCTTTTTATCTGGCCGCCAGCCATTGCTAAGCACTTTATGTAGTTCCATGTTTAATTCTGACCACAACACTGTGAGCTGTAGGCAGTGTCATTGCCATTTTACAGATGGGCATATTGAGGCATAGGGAGGTGAAGTAAGCCATGGTCCCCCCGTCTGTAAGTGCCAGCATGGCCAGGAGTGCCCTCCAGAGCCTGTGCTCTGTCGCCTCTAGGCTACAGTCAAGAGCAGACATTTGGTCCGCACAGATCTTAAATTTTTTTGAGGATGTTTTAAAAATTGGGAGATTTTACGTAAAATAACCAGATTTCTGGATCCTTTTGAGAAATCAGAAGATCTGGCAGTCCTGGCCCCACATTCCCGAGGGCACCGCAGCTTGGCTGGAACCCCTGGTCCGTTAGTTCCGGTGCACCATGGACCTGACCATGTCCTCCTGCCCCTTCTCCGAGTGTCAGAGTTGGTTGCCGTTCATCTTGTACCAATTGTTGTTTTTCTCATAGGAGAGAAATATCTTTTCATGGCTATGTCTCTTTCAAAATAGGCAAATGAAAGATTTAAAGAAAGAGAAGAGAGGATATACTTCTTTTCGGAGCTACAAATACTCTAGTGTGTTTATGATGAAAATAAAATGTGTCCTGTATTAGTCAGTGCTCTCCAGAGAAACAAAACCAACAGGATGTGGAGATGTATATACAGACAGTCCGTGACTTAGCGATGGTTCGGATTATGATTTTTCGACTTCGTGACGGTGTGAAAGCTCCGCACGTTCAGTAAGAATCAGACTTCGAATTTTGAATTTTGATCTTCTCCCGTATGCAGTATGATGCTCTCGTGTGATGCTGGGCAGTAGCAGCAGGTGGCAGCTCCCAGGCAGCCACTCGACCACGAGGGCAAACAACGGATACACTTTACGACCATTCTGTACCCAGATCGCCATTCTGTTTTTCTCTTTCAGTACAGCATTCAATAAAATACATGAGATATTCAATGCTTTATTATAAAATAGACTTTGCATTAGATGATGCTGCCCAGCTGTAGGCTAATATAGTGTTCTGAGCACATTTAAGGTAGGCTGGGCTAAGCTATAGTATTTGGTAGCTTGGGCTTTCGGCAGGCAGACTGTCAACCACTGCGCCACCAGGGAAGCCCTAAATGCATTTTTGACTTACAATATTTTCAACTTATGATGGGTTTATCAGGACGTAACCCCATGGTAAGTTGAGGAAGATGTGTATATAAAGAGAAGTTGATTGTGGAGTCTAGGTATGTCCAGAATTTGCAGCATAGGCCGGCAGGCTGGAGATGCAGGAGAGAGTTGCAGTCTGAATGCCAGGCTGTCTGCTGGCAGGTTCCTTCTTGCTCAGAGAGCTCAGACTTCGTTCTGGTTGTGCCTTCAACTGACTGAACGAAGCCCGCCACGCTCTGGAGGGCAGTCTGCTTTGCTCGGGTCCACTGATTTAAATGTTAATCTCACCCAAGAGACATCTTCACAGAAGCATCCAGAATACTGTTAGACCAAATATCTGGGGAGCTTGGCCCAGCCAAGTTGACATAAAATGAACTGTCACAGTCCCTTCCAAACCTTACCTTCTTCAGTTTAGGTCATTGCAAACCACAGAACCTGGCCTGCTTAATTCTTTTACACTCCTGGCTTGGTCCTGTAGGCATCTCTGAAGTTACCAACCCCTCACTAGAGAACAACACAATTAAGGAGCTCTGTTTTAGTGACTTCCCTGGTAGTCCAGTGGTTAAGACTCCACACTCCCAACACAGCAGGCACAGGTTCGGACTCTGGTTGGGGAGCTAAGATCCTGCCTGCCACACGGCGGGGCCAAAAAAAAAAAACAAAGAAACTCTGTTATAACTCATTTATGTTAAAATTTTTTTCTTTAAAATTGTCTCTAATTATTAAAAGTTACTATTCCAGATAAGGGGTAGTAGTCAAAATAGGTATGTTGTTGAAAACGAAAAAAAAATGCGATCAGTTTCTTTTAGCTTTAGTAATTCTGTAACAAATTCAACAGTAGGCAAGTGTCTGTTTTCCAAATAAGCAATTAGTGGGGTCTCTAGCTGCTGGGGATTCTGGCTTAGGCTATGGGTTGGGTACTCAAAAATCAGAGAAAGGGACCAACAGCTTCTGGGCCTAGATCATAGCTTCCTGGGACAGCCCAAGGAACCATGAAGAGCTGCTGTCACATCCACGTGGGGGTCATTGACGGTGAGGGGCTGTCCTCCACTGGAGTGGGGCTGTGCGGAGTCCCCAAGGAGGCAGGGTGGCGGGGGCACTGGGGCACAGTGTCCTCCTAGAAACGGTGTGATTTACATTTGGCATCTGTTTGGACCGAGAGTGGGAATTGCCTTTGTAATTTCTTCTGTCATGCTGCCCTCAGAAAATTAAGCTGTTTACGCGACAGCCTATGGAAGGTTAATGGCTCTTGTGGGAAAGGTCAAGTGGTCGTTTTGAAGGGAGTTTGTGCTGCATAATCGGAAGGGCAGAAGAAATAAAGCATAAAATCTATCTGACTGCTTCTCTCCGGCTTTTCCCTGTCTTTCCAGAATCCACAGTTTCTTCTTTGTGGCCAGAACACTTAGGTTCTCACCAGACCTGCTGTTGCTTTTATTATGCCAGTAACAAAAGATAAATATATCAGATCTCTTGTGTTTCGGGAATAACCTGGGCCTTTATAATAATAAAAAAAAAAGTTAACTTAGGTGCTAGTATTTACTGTATCTCTAAAAATGTTTTCAGCTAACAGATGGCCTTCAAGGTGCCTTTGAGCCTGAGCTGAGCTCTGGAGCCCATGCGCCACAGCTACTGAGCCTGCGCGCCTAGAGCCCGTGCTCCGCAACAAGAAAAGCTACCACAATGAGAAGTCCGCGCACTCAACGAAGAGTAGCCCCCGCTCGCCGCAACTCGAGAAAGCCCACACGCAACAACAAAGACCCAACGCAGCCAAAAAAAAAACCCCCACAAATACTAAGCTCTCCAATTTTGATTTATGGAAGTCAGTTTTTCCTTTAGGTTCTAAAAGTCAGTGTAGCAAAGACAGGGTTTTAATTGCGTATTTTCTGCTGCATGTTCAGTTCTTCCCACCAGAACTAAATTTAAATTTAAGAAAGCGCAGGTATCTGTCACTCTGGAAAAAAGATTTGGGGGAAGGCTGAGGCGGGCAGAAGGGGTGCCGCGTGGGTGTCCTCGGGAGGCCTTACCGAGGGAAGGGGCCCCCAGCTCCTGCCGCCTCCACGCCGCTCCGAGCTGAGGCTGCGCTGGCCCAGAGGACCCTGGAGCCCTCAGCTCCAAACAGAGCTGTGTCTATCGCGACAGAGTGGCCTGTTTTATAATTGTTTCCTTGGTGCCTGGCTAAGCCTCTCCTATGCCGGCCACATTCTTTTCCTCAGCTCCATCCTCCGTGCCTGGCTTGCTTCAACATGCCTGTCCTCGGGGAGGCCGTCCCAGTCCGGCCCCTCCCGCAGCGGGCATCTCATGGGGGGCCAGGGGACGAGGCGGTGGCTCCCTGAGAGCCTGACAGACCCCTGTGCGCCTAGAGCAGCGTCCGGCCCTTGGGGCCCTCAGCAGGGTGCCGAGTCCAGGAGGCTCCAGGCCTGGGCTCTTGCATTCCTCCCCCTTGACCTTCAGGTCTCAGCTTTGACGTGTCCTCTGGGCCACCTCCCCGCCTTCCTGTCCCCAGCCTGTCCAGCCCTCCTCAAGCAGAGTGCACAGAGCATGGGGTTCCACCTATTGTCACCCATGTCCTGCCCTTTTATATTTGTCTGTGGACTTGTCTGCTTCCCCCCCGAGACCGAGAGTCCCTGGGGAGCAGCCTGGGTCTGAGAGCGTCCCCTGCAAAGGGTGTGGGGCAGCTGCGTCCTAAATGTTTTGGGGGACTGAGTTAGCGGATGTCACTGCCCCCCGGCAAGCCCAGGCCTCAGCACCCGGCATTTCCCTCTGCCTCTTGGGCAAATTTTGCTTTACTTGGCCATTCCTTCAAACCCTGGACCTAGGAAACCCTGGACCCATGACCTGAGGAAAGCGTCATACCAAAGTAGTTGATCGTGGAAAAAGAAAAGGAAGCACTATTTTGAGGCTGTATAAATGCAAAATAGATGTCCAGATTCCAGATTTAAGATAAATGAGATTAGGGACCTCTAAGCCTGTGATTTAGGGTCACTCTTTAAAAATGGGAGCATTGGCAGGTCCTAGCTTGGTAAGCAGCGGTGGTTCTCTCTTGGCTACCAGGTACCTTCCTGCATGTGTGTGGTATCCCAGCCGAGCCACATCCTCGTGGCACGGCCCCAAGAGCACAGAGCCTCGGAACCTGGCTGAGAGGCCCAGGGTCACTTGGAGACCGAGTCCTGTCGTGATGGGAGATGCCCTCATGGCGTCAACAGTCGGGCTCCAGGCTCTAATCCACCCGACAGGAGTGAGTAGCAGGGGACCAGCCCTTGCCAAGGTCAAGGGTTTGGCTACAGCCCTGCAGCCCAGCCTGTGTCCAGACGGAAGCTTCCAAGGTGGACAGTGGAGGATTCAGGGTGGGAGAGCACTAGTCCCACCTGAGCACCGGGTGAACGCTGCGGACAGCAAGGCTCCTGCAGCCCTGGAGGCCTCAGGTGGGCCAGAGAGGGACAGGCAGAGTCCCTGGGAGCCGCAGAGCTGGAGGAAAGGCACAGCCCTGGGGCAGCTCCCGAGCTGTGCTACCATTTCCAGTAGTCACACAGCAGGCTTCAGCTCCCACAAACTGGAAAGACCTGTGTTCATCCTTTCTTCTCCAGCTCATATCTCTTTTTTAAAAAAATTATTTATTTATTATTCATTTATTTATTATTTTTGGCTGCGTTGGGTCTTCGTTGTTGTGTCCCAGCTTTCTCTAGTTGTGGCGAGCGGGGGCTACTTTTCGTTGCGGTGCGCGAGCTCCTCATTGCGATGGCTTTTCTCGTTGTGGAGCATGGGTTCTAGGTGTGTGGGCTTCAGTAGTTGTGGCACGTGGGCTTAGTTGCTCCGTGGCATGTGGGATCTTCCCGGACCAGGGATGGAACCCGTGTCCGCTGCGTTGGCAGGCGGATTCTTAACCACTGCGCCACCAGGGAAGTCCCCCCAGCTCATATCTTATTACCCATCTCAGTCTGGGTGAGCAGTTATTTATAACAATATTGTCTAACATTTTTGGAGCAGTCTCTGCGTGCCAGGCATCATGTTAGGGACTTCGCGTACATTATTTTGCTCAAGCCTCACAGCAGCCCATAAGGGTAGATACTGGAGTTTCTTTTTGCCCATTTTACAGATTAGGAAACCGAGGCCCAGAGGGCTTAAGCAACCCAAAGTCCCACAGTTAAAAAGAAGTGGAAAGAGGATTTGAAACCCTGAGGTCAGCGTGCTTCACTAGCCTTCTCTTTGCTTTTCCACATACATGTTGTTTATTTGTATCGTTTTTTTAGATTCCACATATAAGTGGTATCATATGATATTTGTCTTTCTCTGTCTGACTTCCTTCACTTGGTATGATCATCTCTAGGTCCATCCATGTTGCTGCACGTGGCATTGTTTCTTTTTTTATGGCTGAGTAGTACTCCATTTTGTGTTTGTGTGTGTACCTATATATGTATGTGTGTGTATATATATCACATCTTTTTTATCCATTCATGTCTGTGGACATTTAGGTCACATACATGTTATTTAACGTCTCCCAAATTTGAAGGTTGAGGGGAGGGAGAAGGGTAGCTGATGTGACGGGTCTGAAAACATGGTGACAGTCCTGGGTTTCCATTAACCCTGTCTTCAGAGCAGCACAGAGTCAACTGCCTTCTCACTTTATAATCGAATGGCTTTGCTCAGAGAGAACTGGGCTTGGTCACCGTGTGTCCCAAGGGGTCTGCGTGTGGCCTTGGGTGGCCAGGCAGTGGCAGCTGGGCCTTAGCACAGCGCTCACAGGAGGGAAGATGTGAAACCGTCTTGGGAGGCCCTGCTGTGAGCCAAGCCGTCTTGGCCCCAGTGAGACGGGGAACAGATAGTTGTCTTGTCCTAAAAGCATCTGGCGCCTGGAAGACCTGGCCCCTCTCCTGACCTCCAGCTACTAGGAGATGCGGCAGGTTGCTGTGGAACTAATGGAGTTTTCTTCTCCAGGCGGCAATTAGGGGTTAATTATTAGCAATCAGGGGTTCACCACATGCTCTGTGGACCAGCTGTCCTTTCGAGAACACAGGTCACTTGTGTTTCTCTGTGTTAGCAACTGGATCCAGCTGCCCCTGGGGTCCCCCACTGTGGCGAGGTCCCCACGAGGCTGGCAGCAGGGGGCCGTTCTGACTGAGAGTTGCTGACTCACCGTCTCTCCCCCTCTTGTCCAGGCATGGTGGCCACCCCTGGGCTCTGTCGAGCTGACCTCCGTCGGTCACTCTCAGCGTGGTGTCTGGACTGACCCTGGCCGGTGACTCAGCTCTCTTGAGCTCCAGAACCGGGACAGGGCAGTTTCTCTTGGCACTTCCCAGGCCCCTGGGCTCAGCTCCCCTCGTCCCCTTTTGCTGTTTTCTAGACGCTACTACAAGGAGACCTCTGGCCTGATGCTGGATGTTGGTCCCTACACGAAGGCGCTTGAGGTACCTGCCCTGGGTCTGCCCGAGCCCTCTTCACGTCTCAGGGCCCTCGGGGATGTTTCTGGCCTTTCTGGAGAAGAGGGTGTGCTCAGTGTTCTGAGTGCCTTCTATGTTTTCCAGCTCGACCCCCACCCCACCCCATTTGAGGCTCCAAGCCCGGCTCTCCCCCTCCTCTGGAGCTTGGCCTCTCGGCTGCCCTGGTCATCACTCTGCCCCCCAGTCTCTCCCTCTCCTCCCCACAGCCCGTACTGCCTGCCGCTGACCCCGCTGGCCCTCCCAGCACGCTCTGTAGCTCTCCTCTCGGATTCTTGGCTTCTGGATGTGTGTGAACCTGCTTCATTCCTGACCCTCCTCTGCAGCACCCTGAGCTTGATGTGTCCTGATTAGACTCCTTCCCAGTTCCCTCCTCGAGTTTCCAAGTCTGGGCTCAGATGGGGCTCCCGCTCTGACTCACGCCTAGCCAGCTGCCCCAGCCCGGGCTCCTGGCCCAGGTCAGCCCATGTCATGTCCCATACTCACTGCTACATTGGTCCCTGCCTACTCGCACTCAGGTGGGAGGGCCGGACAGGCTGGTGGATGGGGCCCTGGACCTTTTCCCCTGGAGGGCCTATGACAGAGCTGGGGGTGGTCGGGGGAGAAGGGAAGGGAGGAGAAGCAAGAATGCAGATGAGAGCACTGTCGGGGTGGCCTGCTGTGGACCGCCTGCTGCTGAGGTCCGGCACTGGGGCAGGTGGCAGGGTGCCTGGTGGTGGGTGCCCCCAGCATCCCGGGCAGCCCGATGTGGAGTTGTGACACTTGCCTACGAGGTGTGCCTCTCGGCCCATGTGTCTTGCCGCTTGGAGGTCCCTGGCCTGCAGGTGCACATTTGGGGCATCTCTCCTTGATTCCCCGGAGGGAGGATTTCACTGCAGAGCAGGTGTTCACCTGTACTTGCTCCCAAACCCATGCCATGTCCTTCTGTCTTTCCCCAGTATGCCTGTGGTATCGAAGCTGAGGTGGTGGGGAAACCTTCCCCTGAGTTTTTCAAGTCTGCTCTGCGGGAGATGAGGGTGGAAGCCCACCAGGTAAGCCAGTGGGTCCTGAAGCACGTGTGTGGGGGCAGCTATTGAGGGAGGCCCAGAGTGCTCCCGGGGCGGCCTCGGCGCCGGAGATGGGTTTGAGGGCTCAGGCAGCCTGCGAAGGTTCCCTCTCGCCCCCCGTGAGAGCTGATCTGACTGGAAAGAGGGAAAAAGACAGCAAAGGAGGCCCATTGAATGTTTTCCACCTGGTTAATTAGTATCAGTATAAGAGTGAGAAAAAGAAATGCCTGTGGCTCTTTTCAAGCGACTTTTGTTTCTTCTCTGGAAGGATAAGGATTGACAAGTCCTATCAATATATTAAAAATATTTCATGGAAAGACAATGCACAGCAAGATGAAAAGAACATGTTGGAGTAAAATCATGCATCTGGCCACCTTAACATTATATCTGTTTTTGAGACACGTTGCCTTCCAAACATACATCTTAAAAGGAAAAAAGGCAGTTATGGTTTTAGTGTCCCCAGTGCCCATCCTCCCACCTCCCCTTCCCAGGTAGAGTGAGTTGGTCCCCTCCGGCCGGCGGGTTCCTGATGGCATTGTTGAAGAAACAGCGGGCACGTGTCTGCCGGCGGTCAGGGCTGTCCTGCTGTCTGTTTTGGACGTGGCACCAGGGGACAGTGTCAGCACCCTGTGGTGAGGCTGGTGCCCCCAGGATCGCCGTGCTGCTCCCTTATTCTGGGACCGGAATTTCCCATGTGTGTTCCAGTCTAGAGCACTGGTCTCTCACGGTTCTTAGAGAAAGACAGCACAAAGCCATGGAAGTCTGGAACCTCTGCGCCCAAACCTCCCCTGAGATTCACAGATGCCAGAAAATACAGTTCTCGGGGGTCCCCAGGAAACACCTAGAAAATGCCCTGTGAGGCTGGTAGAGAGGAGAGGCTTGTGTTTTGAACGTGTGAAGACTACAGGAATAAATAACTTGGTTTTCATGACTTCATTTCACAGTGACAGTTTTTTAAATTTGTTTTATTGTGACAAATTCCAAATATATACAAAAGCAGAGACAAGGAAACAGTGATTCTCCTCATATATCCATCACCCAGATTCAACAGTTAAAAGATTTTGTCACATTCCCTTCTTCTATCCCATTTCTTTCTCTTGAAAAATTTACTTTTTTTTTCTGTTGTATTTTAAAGCAAATCCCATTCTTTTTTTTTTTTTTTTTTTTTTTTTTTTTTTTTTTGCCGTACATGGGCCTCTCACTGCTGTGGCCTCTCCCGTTGCGGAGCACAGGCTCCGGACGCGCAGGCTTAGGGGCCATGCCTCACGGGCCCAGCCGCTCCGCGGCATGTGGGATCTTCCCGGACCAGGGCACGAACCCGCGTCCCCTGCATCGGCAGGCAGACGCTCAACCACTGCGCCACCAGGGAAGCCCGCAAATCCCATTCTTAATGTTATCTTATCCTTTCAAATTATAGTGTGCCTTTCAAAAAAAGATGGTTGTTTTTGCCCATCATTAATGCATTTTTGACAATGCATTAAGACATCTAACCGTGGCAAAAAAAAAACCACACAAAAAAGCTGTTCAGCCTCATCACTCATTCAGGACATGCAAATCAAAACCACAGTGAGATCCCACCTCACACCCACTTGGATGGCCACGATAATTTTAAAAGAAAAAGGAAAATAACAAGCATTGGCAGGGATATGGAGAAACTGGAACCCTCATATAGGAATACTGGTAGGAATGTAAAGTGGAGCACCCACTATGAAAAACAGCCAGTATGAAAAACAGTTCTGTGATAATTAAATGTAGAATTATTGTATGACCCTGCAATTCCACTCCTAGGTGTATATCCAAAAGAATTGAGAACGGGTGTTCAAACAAAACTTACACATGAGTATTCATAGCAGCACTATTCACAATAGCCAAAAGGTGGAAATAATGCAGATGTTCATCAACAAATGAATGGGTGAACAAAATGTGGTTTATTGTCACCGTGGAATATTTCAGCTATAAAAAGAATGAAATACTGATAAATCCTACCATGTGTATGAACCTTGAAAACATTATGGTAAGTGAAAGAAGCCAGTTGCAAAAGGTCACATTTTATATATTTAACATTTATATGAAATGTCCAGAATAGGCAAATCCACAGAGACATAAAATAGATTAGAGGTTGCCAGGGGCTGGGAGTATGGGGGAATGGGGAGTGACTGCCCGTGGGTATGAGGTCTCATTTTGGGTTGATAAAAAATGTCTGGAACTAGCTGGTGGTGATGGTTGTACAACATTGGGAATGTACTTAATGCCACTGATCTGTATACTTCAAAATGGTTACATTGGTAAATTTTATGTTATTTTATCACATTGAAAAAAAAACCAAACCAAAAAAACTCTACCTAACAAAATCAATAGTAATTCCTTAGTATTATCTAATACCAGTCCATATTTAAATTTTCCTGGCTGTCTCAGAAATGTCTTTAATGTAGATTAAAAAAAAAAATCAAATCCAATCCAAAAAAGGGGGTTTTTTTTTTTAAACCCCTCCTTTTTTTTTTTTTTTTTTTTAAATTTATTATTTATTTTATTTATTTATTTTTGGCTGCATTGCATTCCCGTTGCTGCGCGCGGGCTTTCTCCAGCTGCGGCTCGTGGGCTGTAGGCACGCAGGCTTCAGTAGTTGTGGCGCACGGGCTTCGTTGCTCCGCGGCATGTGGGATCCTCCCGGACCAGGGCCCGAACCCGTGTCCCCCGCATTGGCAGGCGGATTCCCAACCACTGCGCCGCCAGGGAAGCCCTAAACCTCTCTTTTTAACATTTTTATCATGGAACATTTCAAATATCTGTGCAAATTGCGAGAGTAACCTCATAAGCCCCCAGGTACCCATCACTGAGCTTCAGTAATTATCAACTAATAAGCACTTTTAAAAATTGTTTTTAACTGTTCATTCTGAAGCAATTTCCCACGTACAAAGAGGTTGCAAAAATAGTACAGAGAATTCCCCTGTGTCCTTACTGCAGCTTCCCCAAAGGCTAACATCTTATATAACAACCACAGGACAATTATAAACTCAGGAAGTTAGCCTTGATGCAGATGTTGACTAGCCCAGGGACCCTCTGTTTTTGGACACGTTATATTTGGTGTCACGCCCCCTAGCACCTTTTATTCTGAGCAGTTCCTCAGTCTGTCTTTGTCTTTCAGGACTGTGGCAGTTTTCAAGAGTACTAGCCAGTTCTTTCGTAGAATGTCCCTGATGTTCCCTCATGATTTAATTTCAGGTTATGCATTTCTGGCATATGTAATTCTGGTTATACATTTCACAGACAGTGCCGTGCCCTCTGGTGTGTCCCATCAGGAGGCATGTGCGGGCGCCCTGCGCATTATAGGCTGTGGTCACTTTGATGCCTGTCGGAGGTTCCCATTTCTGCACTGCAGAGTTACTGTTGTCCCTTTGTGACTAATAAGTATCTTATGGGGGAATACTTTGACACTGTGTAAATATTCGCTCTCCCGGCATTCTTTTCCCCTCCTAATTGCAGCATCCTCTTACCTGCAACAGTTGTCACCATGGTGCCAAATGGCGGTTTTCTACTTCCATTTTTCCCTCTATATTTATTGATTAGCATTTACTGTAAGAGAGAGCTTTCCTTTTTCTCCCATTTACTTTTTTATTTATTCCAACATGTACTTAAGGATATTTGTTTTATTCCACGAGTCACAATCCATTCCTGTTGTTACTTTGTTGCCCAGATTGTCCCCTATTTGGCCATTGGGACCACTTTGAAGATTAATAACCCCTTGTTTAATCTGTGCTCCCACCTGCTCCTCTCACCTAGATTATTTTGAATCATCTCCCAGAAATCATATCATTTCATCTGTAAGTATTTCTAAGTGTCTCTAAAAGATAGGAATTCTTTTTAAAAACATGGATGATGCCATTATCACAACTAAGTAATACTAACAATAATTCCTTAATATCATCAAATATCCAGCCATTACTCACATTTCCCTGATTGTCTTACAAGTGTTTACGTCGTCGCTTGCAGTTTCTTTGAATCAGGATCCACATGAGGTCCTCGCATTGTGATTGGCCGGTGTGATCTTAAGTGTCTTCTAATCTATCCATTCCCACCCACCCGCGCCAACCCCACCCCCGTCTCCCTTTTGTACTCCTTGCAGCTTTATGGAGAAGAAGCTGGCTTGTTTGTCCTGTAGAGTTTCCCACAGTGAGGATTTTGTTGATTGCGCCTCAGTGGTGTCCTGTCTCGTGCTCCCCTGTTCTCCCTGCTTCCTGAATGTTGATAGTTAGATCTAGAAGCTTAGGCAGAATCTGTTTCAGTTTTTTTGATGACTGCTTTCTGGGTGGTGTTGTGGCCTCCCTTAGGAGGTTCAGAATGTCCGGGTGTCTCCTTCGGTGGCGTTAGCAGCCATTGGTGATTGGTGCGTTAACCCCATTCATTCATTAAGGGCTGCAAAATGGTGATATTTGAATTCTGTCATTCCTTCTCCATTTCTTCTCTGGATTACCTCTGTATAGGAAAACGCCCCACGAACTATGCGTTCCCCTGAAGTACAGTTCATATAGGAAACTACAGATAAATGCCTATTTCTTTCTTGTAATTTATTAGTTTTCAGAATGATTGATTCTCTAACACCCTCCCAATACCTTGGAGGTTTAAAACTACATATATGACTATAAATAGACAAAAGCATATTTGACGTGTTCCAATCCATTGCAGTTATTCGTATTCAAAGTACTGCATCTTTGACCAGTGGGAGCCTCTTCCAGCTGCCCTCTGAGTCCTGTTGTCCTGACCCCAGAGGTCTCTGAGGTGCTTTACTCCTGTTATGACAGGATAACACCTGCCTTGCACACTTCCTGCCCTAGGCCTAGAGTCTGCCATCCTTCCAAGGAGCCACGCTTACCTTTAGTGGAAAATAGTATTCAGAAACCATAGTCGGGATATTAACCGTTCTTACTGTTATTGGGTTGGTCATCATTTCCAAGACTTAGTCTACAAGGGTTGAAAAAATATGTATCTTTAAAGATGAAGTGCAGGGCTTCCCTGGTGGCGCAGTGGTTGGGAGTCCGCCTGCCGATGCAGGGGACGCGGGTTCGTGCCCCGGTCCGGGAAGATCCCACATGCCGCGGAGCGGCTGGGCCCGTGAGCCATGGCTGCTGAGCCTGCGCGTCCGGAGCCTGCGCTCCGCAACGGGAGAGGCCACAACAGTGAGAGGCCCGTGTACCGCAAAAAAAAAAAAAAGAAAGATGAAGTGCATAATGAGTTCATACTGAAACTTCTGATCCAGATTTAGGCCTGTGGGTTTTTACTGGATCACCCATCTTGTGTCTGTATTTCCTTTTTGCCATGTCAAAAATCCTGGCTCACGAGAATGCCGACATAATCATTTGTTTTAGCCCATAATACACACAAGAATCTTGAATCTCAAAAACATTATGCTGTGTGAGAGAAGCCAGGCACAAAAGAGTGGGTGCCACCACCAGTTCTATCAGTGCCACCAAGGCTGGGTCAGGGTTGTGATTGCCGTGGACTGGACTGTGAGACACAGCATCACTGTGGCTGCTGATTCCTGAATATGATAAGGCTGATTACCGGTGCTGTTCAAGATTTCTTTTTTTGACAGTTCTTTTTTGGCTTAAAATATATCCCTCTAGAGATTTACAGCCAAAATACTGTTTTTAAAGCTACCATCTTTCCGCTGGGTAAGTGTGTCACCAACAGGACCCTCCTTGAAGTCACTTTACTTCCAGTTTTTAAGGAGTTGGTTTTTCAACATTTAAACTTGTTTCGTAGTTATGTAAAAATTCATGTGGTTCCGAAATTAAATCCACGGAACAAGATACATTCAAGGAAGTCTGGCTCCTGTCCTTTTCCTTCTATTGTCTTCCCACCCATCTCTCATCGTAGCCATTTTTATAAATATCATGGCTTATCTTTCCATTTTTAAAATATGACCCACTATGTATACATTTGTATCCTACTTACAGGGTGAATTTGCGAGAGATAATTCTTTTTTTTTTCAAAGATTTTTTTTTGATGTGGACCATTCTTCAAGTCTTTATTGGACTTGTTACGATATTGCTTCTGTTTTGTATGTTGGTTTTTTGGCCGCAAGGCATGTGGGATCTTGGCTCCCCGACCAGGGATCGAACCTTCACTCCCTTCATTGGAAGGCGAAGTCTTAGCCACTGGACCGCCAGGGACGTCCCTGAGAGAGTAAATTCTTAAGATCATTTGTTATAGAGTGGGAGGAACGCCACTGTTGTAATCTGAGATAAAAATCTGAGTATTTAGAATTACTTAAGCACTGTGGCCACAACCATCTCCCGGCGCCCCCCCAACCCCCTGCCGTCCCCAATCAACAAAACAAAAAGCTGTCACTGCCTAGAAATTAAGACCAGAGGAACTGAATATTAAGAGCTTATCTTTGGTTGTCTTTGTAGAGTTGACCTTGGTTAATCCCCTCCCCCCCTTTTGTTTGTTTGCTTATTTGTTTGGTGTTTTCCAGTTACTTTCACGGTCAGTGTCTTTTACATTCTGAAAGAGAAACTGCGCTCCCCACACCCCAAAGAGGAGCTGAGGCCCTTCTGGGGGTCAGGTTGATCAGGCTTCTCATTTGGCGGATGCCGGGCCGTGCAGTCTCTGGTGGCGGGTCAGGAGCTTGGATTCCTGGCGTGTCGGCTGAGGCTGGGGTCCCTGTGCTGTCCAGGCATCGCGAGCATCTGTGGCCCTGGGTCGCTAAGGAATTGTTTTCTCTGGCGGCTCTGAGCCCACGTGGCAGAGCTGAATCTTATTTACCTGCCACATTATCACGCTGTCTCTGTCTCCCCTCTTGACACACAGTTGAGCGGTGGTTGCATGTTCTTAACACCCCACCTCACCGTTTTTCTAAAATGTTAATTTAGAACATTTTGAAATACTGCTTGAGCCTCGGGATGTGTAGACATTTTAAAGCAGTATTTCAAAATAAGGCCATTTTGAACGAACTGTGTGTTATGCACAAGGTAATAATTCTCTGCTCCTGCTTCTCTCTTTTTAACGAAAAATGGCTTTGAGGGGCTGTCTTGCTGCTGAAGTGCCGGGCTGTGGCAAACCTTAAAATTTTCAAGCTGCTTTAATCAATAAAGTTATCACCAGTCATTTCCCTCGGTAACTGCTTCTTCCCAGATCCAGACTTGCTTCTTGCTGCTGAGGAGTTTTCCACCTGCGCTCAGAATGGATATAACTCCCCAAATCCAATTTTCATTTTAACCTTTCCTCAATAGCCTAGAAATAACAGATTGCTGGTATTACTCTAATAGATTGGCAATTCAAACCTCTTAGCGGTAACCAGGCCCTTTCTAGGATTCAGTAATAAGGCAAAGAATAACATACCCTAAAGGCTACTTCAAGAAATACCTAATTCTCATGGTTTAAGGCTTCCGAATCGGTGGGTGGTTTTACAGCTTCATACTAAAGCCCGAATGATGTGAAGGTTTTGGCAGTTTTCCATAATCATAAGAAATTCCGTCAGTTACGAATTGTGCAGGTTTAGTGGAAATTGGGTCTGCTCAGACCAGAGTGTTTAGTCAGTACCAGAAGCCAGCGTGCAGGCAGCCTGGAAGCTGGGGGTGCCCATTTCACAGATGAGGAACCCGAGGCTTCGAGAGGAAGGACCTTGAATACTTTGAGCACTTGTGCTGGGCACACCCAGGATCTGTCACATACCCATTTACTTCGTGAAATCCTTGCTCCAATCCGCTGTCGTAGGTACTTTCATTCCCGTCTTAAGGTTAAGGTTAAGGATTTCTCAGCCTCGGCACTACTGACATTTTGGGGTCAGATCATTATTTGTGGTGGGGGGTACTGCCCTCCTCCCCCAGCTGTGAAACCACAGATGTCCCCAGACGTTGCCAAATGTCCCAGGGGAGCAAAATCGCCCCCAGTTGAGAACCAGGGCACTGAGGAGTAGTCACAGGAACGTCTCCTGCTGAAGCCAGGGTTACTCTGCCGCTGTGGGGTGAGGCCAGGACCCAGCCCCCTCCAGGTCTCTGCTGCTCCCCAGTTCTCAAGGAGAGGCCAGCAACACAGCAGAATGCTTAGGTTAGAAAAAGCGTAGTTAGCAGTGCAATATCATTTTCTGTTGTGAAAAACATTAAAATCTGTCTTGTTGGCCCAATATAGAAAGTAAAGTTAAGCAAGATCTTGGGTGGTGAAGGTGAGGACTCTCAGGACAGCCTATCAAAAAAGGGGGCGAGGTTTGTGGGTTTATCCAAAGAGGGCCGGGCATAAAACATGGACTTTGCCCCATCATTTTGCTCCCTGGTTCTCAGGGCATTAATTATAGCTATGGGGTTATGGGGACAGTCTGTACCCTCAGTGGGGAGGCCTTGTGGGTGGGGAGTGAACGTCTGCGTGGGGACCTCCTCTCCCTCAGGTCTGTGCGTGGAAGGCCTGTCTTCTCCCCTTCGTGGGCTGGGCCCTCCGCCTGGCCCATCTTTCCCACAGCGGTGTGCGTGGTCTTTGGGTGTCAGTTCAGGGACCACTTGCTGGGACGGTGTGAGCCCCGGGACAGAGAGAACCTGAGCGGTGCCTCAACCAGCCACGGGCGGGGGTTTCCAGGAAATGCCAGCTCTGGGGCTGCCTTGTGCCCCGTCTCGGTCATAAGGGAGCTTTAGAGCCTCGTGTCTTAGTTTTCCCTAAGATACTTCCTCCCCTAAAGCCTTTTTAGTAGATTTTATTTTCTTCTCCTCAAAACAGGTTTTTAATCTGATTGTGAAGTAGCTCATGTTTGTTAAGGGGATGAATAAAGTTCAGAAAGTACAAGGGAAAAAAATGTTCATCCTTCCACTAACCTGCGATGACACAAATCATGCTTAGCCCTTCCAATTTGTTGGTGTCTACATATACTTTTTTTTTTTGGCTGCACTGCTCGACTTGCGGGATCTTAGTTCCCTGACCAGGGATCGAACCCAGGCCCAGCAGTGAAAGCGCCAAGTCCTAACCACTGGACTGCCAGGGAATTCCTGTATATGTACATTTAAAAAGAAAATTATTTATTTATTTGGCTGTGCTGGGTCTTAGTCGCTGCACGCGGGATCTTCGTTTCTGCGTGCAGGGTCTTTAGTTGCGGCATGCAGGATCTTTTTAGTTGTGGCATGAGGGCTCTTTGTTGTGGCATGTGGGATCTAGTTCCCTGACCAGGGACCAAACCCGAGCCCCCTGTGCTGGGAGCCGGAGTCTTATCCACTGGATCACCAGGGGAGTCCCTGTGTATACACGTTTTTAACACAAAATTGGATAATCCCGTATCTGCTATTTGAAACCCAATTCCCGTTCCCCTCCCCCGCCACCCCGGCTTAATATTGGGAACCATTTCCTTTGTGCGAATTCAGGCACCTCCACAAAGTAATTTTTGTGGCTACAGAGCATTCTGTCATAGGGACCACCGTAATATTCTTTAGCCGAGGCTACCTTTCATCCCCTCGCTACCGTAATGTGCTTCCCCAGCCCGCTGTTGTTGGACATTTAGATTACTTCCAATTTCCCTCTTGTACATTAACCCTAGTGAACACCCTTGTATGTATATGTCCTTTTGTATATTTTAAATTATTTTCTTAGAAATCCTAGAGGTACAGTTGTCAGGCCACGATGCACAGCGTTCGTTTCTATTTCAGGAACGCCGTGTCAATTCAGCTTCCTTACCAGCTGTATATGCAGGTGCTCATTTTCCAACAGCCTCACCAACACCATTGTTTCTTACTTTTTATAAAATAGTTTCCTCGAGTTTTGCTGTGTTGGTATTATTCCTTACGAATGTGTCAGACGGTGGGGGAAATTCCTTAGTGACGAGCCACCTCCGGGTGTCGGAGGGGGCCCGGTTTCTCTGAGCCTGCAGGCTGAGGGTCTAGGGCTCTTCCCAATGCTAGGTGTCATCTCGAGGCCTCTCCAAGTGGGGGTGTCTGTCCCTCGGGGCTGAAGTGCAGGCCAAGCCCACTGCTCTTTCACCAACAGCCCTGCTGTTCGTTGCCCCATGGGGGCAGAAGTGTTCCTCCTGGCAGAGCCCTGGGAATAATCAGAAATTTCGTGAAACGTGGGCTTTCTTGGGAAAGCTCTTTGGCGTTGGAAGTTGCGTTCCAGACGTCGCCGCCTGTTGGAATGGGTTCTGCCCCTGGCACCTAGGATGGCAAAGAGGAGACCATGGCGGGCAGACGAATATTTAAGAAGGATGAATGAATCTGCATTTTGAACCCAAACCAGAAAACCTGCCTAAAGGGCTCTGGTGCCGCCTCTGGCTCTTGGATCTCTGTTCTGTTGGAGTCCGACCTCTTGGTGTGCATCCCCAGCTTCCCTGAACCATATTGCAGTCAGAAAGGAAGTGCAACCCAGACCTGACAGGTAGGGTTTTTTTATTTCCCCTGACAGCGCACCTCTTGACCTCTATCTTCTTGCCAGTGATTTTTTAAATCCTAAATGATTTGGCAATAATTGCTCCTCCTTTCGTGGTTATTGCCCTTCACCGATAGTAAATCTGTGAAATCCCCAGGGGCTGGAACGCGTTTTGGTATGCGGAGCCCACAGGCTGGCCCAGACAGGCTTCACTGCGGCGGGCGGCCGCACACCCACCGGGTCCCCGCACCCTGCCCCTGCCCTCACACGCGGCTCTGGGCTCTGCCTGGGCTTGACCAGTGGCTTATCGTGCAGAACCATAGCTGCTGCTTCTGGTGTTCTTCCTCCGATGGCCCAGATTTCTCTGGTTCCACTTCCGTGGGCCACACCGAAAAATGCCCTCGCCCAGGCAGACCCAGCAGTCTCTGTTCTGAGGGGGGAGGAATTTCTGCTTCATGCACAAGTGTGCATGCACAAAATTTTATTTTCCCCAGAGCATGGAAGATGCCAGGCATGACGTTTAATCATAGGAAGACGGTTTCATTTCCAAGGAACCTTCTAGAAAGGTGGCCCCCGGAACCCCTGGCAGCAATGGACAGGGTCCTAAGCTGGAATGCTGTGGACGTTTAGAGGCTGACCTAACAGTGTCAGGACAACTCTTTGAGAAGGGCAAAGTAGGGTCTCACACTGGGGCTTGTGGCTGGTCCGGCTGCCTAAGCCAGGTGCCCACCTGCCCCAGCCCTCTCCTCCCAGGTGAGCTGTGTGGTTGCCCAGGTGACCCTGGCTTTGCAGATACCCTTAGACTCACGTGTGCGTGCAGCAGTCTCATGGCGGGTCCCACTTCAAGGAACACGCGTCGCCACTGGCTCTTTCTCTTGGGTGACTGATGATTTCCACACAGCTGCATGGGAGCTTGTAGACACGAAAATTAAACCCATTTGGATTTGGCAGTGTTTTCCCCAGCATCACTCATTCTAGGAAAAAAAATTCCAATTTTACCATATCTGGGTACTTGCCCCTGGCACTATTATTTACTTAATGTTTCTTTAAATTGATTCATTTTATAAACTTAAATGTATTTTTAAAAAAACTTTCGATCTCTACTATAAATGGAAGACCAGAATCACTCACCGTAAATAGATTACTCTAAAAATAAATACAAAGGATTACATTAAAAATGTATGTCCTTGGGCTTCCCTGGTGGCGCAGTGGTTGAGAGTCCACCTGCCAATGCAGGGGACACGGGTTCGTGTAAAAAAAAAAAAAAATGTTTGTCCTTATATATACTACCAAATGTAAAATAGATAGCTAGTGAGAAGCAGCTATATCACACGGGGAGATCAGCTCGGTGCTTTGTGACCACCTAGAGGGGAGGGATAGGGAGGGTGGGCGGGAGACCCAAGAGGGAGGGGATATGAGGATATATGTATATATATATAGCTGGTTCACTTGGTTATACAGCAGAAACTAACACAACATTGTAAAGCAATTATACTCCGATGAAGATGTTAAAAAAAAAAAAGTTATATCCTGTTCTACCTAAAATCAAATAGCATATCACCAGTATGCATAACACACATTGGGAAACATGGGTTTAGGTGGAGGAAAGACCAGAGGAAATTAGTGAGAAGTATGAAGTTTAGAAGATTCACGGGGACAAAGTGCAGTTTATTTCAGGTACCTCGTATGTCCCTCAGGGGCGGTGGCTCCCAGCAGTTGGCAGAATTCTCAGCCCTGGTGGTCATCAGCCACCTGCTCAAGCTCCCCCGGGGGCCAGTGTCCCCCAGTAGCTCCTCTGCTGGAATGTGATTAAGTGACAGGGGTCTGGTACCTCCGAGGCAGCCCATGCTTATTGTTAGAAAAGCCTCGTGTTTGCCTGAAACTACCTCCCTGGCATCTGGGGCCGCACCAGCTCAGTCTTTGTCCTCGTCCACAAGCTCCTCGTGATTCCTCGTTATTTGAAGTCCTGTTTGGGAGATGTTTCCGAGGACATGTGCTTCAGGCTTAATGTCTGTGCTTTTGGGAATTCGTGTGTGGCCTGCCCTGGTAGAGGATTAACACACATGTGGTGTCTTCTTCGGAGAAGGCTCTCACCCCTTCCCCTATACCCCCTAACCTGGTTGACCCCTCTTGCTCTTCAGATCCAAGCTCAAAACCTCACCTCCTCCAGGAAGGCTTCCCTGACCACCACCAGCCCCACAAGGTTAGACGTGACAGCCTCCTGCACTTTTCCTCCCTGTGCTTTATCACAGGTCCCGGCTCTGTGTTTGTGAAATTACCTCATGAACATCCGTCTTCTGCCTTCCACTGGGAGCTTCACAAAGGTGGAGACTGTGTTTCTGACTCACTGTGTCCCCACTGCCTGGCCTATAGAGGACCTGATACAAAGGAGCTGAGGCACTGGAGCCCTGTCGTAAAGACTGTGGACTGTCTCCAATAGGGTTAGATTAGGAGTTTCCTCAGCAGAACATTTCCTAATATTTTTTCCTTTTAAACATGTATAGATAACTTATTACGTCCAGGCACTGTCCTTGATGCTTAACTTACGTGATTTTGTTTAAACACCACACCAATTGTACCCATTTTACAGACTGAAGTGGATCACAAGATCACAGGGCTAGCAAATAGCAGAGCTGGGATTCAGGCCCAGTTGCTCTGGCCGCGTCTGCGACTTGAGCTCAGTCTGTCCATTCTGCTGGTCGCATAGGGCCTGCCTCTGGATTCACTGCCCCCCACCCCTCCCACTCCGAGCTGGAAGGCAAATTCCATCTGGACTCCTCTCCTCACAGGCAGAGTCCAAATTAATGTGTAAGAGTCCCCTGGTTTGCAAATGCTTCACAGTCATCACTTTTTTTAAAAAAAAATTAATTAATTCATTCTTTTTTTGGCTGCATGGGGTCTTTGTTGCTGCACGTGGGCTTTCTCTAGTTGTGGCAAGCAGGGGCTACTCTTTGTTGCTGCGCATGGGCTTCTTATCGTGGTGGCTTCTCTTGTTGCGGAGCACAGGCTCTAAGCGTGCGGGCTTCAGTAGTTGGGGCACGCGGGCAGTAGAGCACAGGCTCACTAGTTGTGGCGCACAGGCTTAGTTGCTCTGTGGCATGTGGGATCTTCCCAGACCAGGGATCGAACCCGTGTCCCCTGCATTGGCAGGCAGATTCTTAACCACTGTGCTACCCGGGAAGTCCATGGTCACCATTTTTAGTTTTCTTGGTTTCGGTTTATGTATTTATTCATTGGTTAGCCCTACCTAGCGTCTGAATTCCAGAGGAAAGTTGTGGAATAACTGTCAGTTTCAAAATTTCTATCCCATCAACATCAGGACACTCACCCTGCTACGGGGAGCCCGGTTTGTCAGGCCTGTCTGACCTCCCACCAAGGACATTTCTGATCGGACTTGGGAGCGTATCTGGAATGCATTTGGTGTCTGAGGCATTAGACTTTTCTTCCGCTAGCAGGATCGTTTCCTGAAAATATTTTGAAGCTTTTCTTTTAATCAGTGTGGCAGTTGAGTCAGGGAGGCTGCTCCTTTTTTCTTAAAAGAAGCACATTTATTTATGTAAAGATTATGAACCAATTTAAACAGTAATATTAATACAGGTTGATATGTCGAATGGGCACCCACTGGTGACTAAAGTTTTGGCAACACGGATGCGGACTATGCCACCCACTCCCGCTCGTTTGGTTGGCGAACACTGAGCAGTTCTGTTGGCTGGACCTCCTAAGTGTCTCCAGACATGCACAGCCATGCCTTATTTCAGAGCACTGACTCACTCAACAAACTCGTGTTGGTCATCAGCTGAGCTCCAGGATCAGCACAGAGCCTGCCCTCAAGGAACTCACACAGTTTTGGAGGAGAGAGATAAGTGAAGGGAACATTATAACACAGGAGGTGTATACAATTCAAGGGGGTAATCACAGAATGTTTTGGGGACTCCCCAAACCCAGCCGGGGGTTGAAAGGTGGTGGTCACCTGAGCTGAGTCCAGACAGACTGTTAGGAGTTGGCCAGTAGAAGAACAGAGGGAAGCGGCAGAAAGGTCACCCTGTGCCCATGGGTACCCTTTCTGGTGCTGTCCATTCCGTTTTGTGTAGATCCGTATTTCTATTTAAGTACCGTTTTCCTTTTGCCTAAAGAACTTCCTTTTACATTTCTTGTGTGTGGATCTGTTGGTGATGAAGTCTTTTAGCTTCAGATATCTGGAATGTCTTTATTTCATCTTTGCTCTGAAAGATAATTTTGCTGCATATAGAATCCTAGGTAAGCATTTCCCCCCTTTTCAGTACCAAGGTGGTGTTCCACTGTTTGCTCATTTGCATGTTTTCAACGAGAAATCTGATGTCTTATCCTTGTTTCTCTCTGTACATGCCTTTTTTTCCCCTCCAGTTGTTTTTAAGATTTCCTCCTTGTCGCTGACTTTGAGCAGTTTGATTATGTTGTGCCTTGATACCGTTTTCTTCATGTTTCTTGTGCTTGGTACTGATTGGGATCTCAGAGCTGCGGATTTGTCATTTTTGTTGACTTTGGAAATTTTTCAGCCATTATTTCTTCAAATATTGTTTCTGTCTCCCCCTCTCTCATCTTGCTTCCTGGGACTCCAGTTACACCAGGCTGTTGGAAGTTTTGTCATAGCTCACTGTTTCTCTGTTCATTTTTTAAAAATTATTTTTTCTGGGGGCTTCCCTGATGGCGCAGTGGTTGAGAGTCCGCCTGCCGATGCAGAGGACACGGGTTCGTGCCCCGGTCCGGGAAGATCCCACGTGCCGCAGAGCGGCTGGGCCCTTGAGCCATCCGGTCCGGGAAGATCCCACGTGCCGCAGAGCGGCTGGGCCCTTGAGCCATGGCCGCTGAGCCTGCGCGTCCGGAGCCTGTGCTCCACAACGGGAGAGGCCACAACAGTGAGAGGCCCGCGTACCACACACACACACACACAAAGTTATTTTTTCTCCCTGTGTTTCATTTTGGATAGTTTTTATTGCTGTGTCTTCAAGTTCATAAATCTTTTTTCCGCATTGTCTAATCTGGATTTAATCTCATCCAGTGTTGTTGTTGTTGTTTTTTTCAGTCCAGACATTGTAGTTTTCACCTCTAGAAGCTTGGTTTGGATCTTTTCTTTTACCTTCCATGTCTCTCTACTTAACTTTGGGAACGTGTGGAATACAGTTACAGTAACGGATTTAATGCCCTTGTCTGCTAATTCCCACATGTGTGTCCGTTCCAGGTCTGTTTTGGTTGATTTTCCTCTTCGCTGCGTGTGATATCTGTCATCTTTGCACGTCTGATTATTTTTTTAATTGGATGCCAGACACTGTGAATTGTACCTTTTGTGAGTGCGAGATATTTTTATACGCCAATAAATATTTTTGTGTTTTGTTCTGGGATGCAGTTAAATCACTTGGAAACAATTTGATCCTTCCAGATCTTGCTTTGAAGGTTTGGGAGGCAGAGCAGCGTTTAGTCCAGGGCTAATTCTTCCTCACTGCTGAGGCAAGACGCTTCTGAGAATGCTACTCAGTGCCCTGTGAATTATGAGATTTTCCAGTCTGGCTGGTGGGAACAGACACTAAACCCAGCCCTGTGTGAGGTCCCGGCACTGTTTTGATCTTTGGTGTGATTCTTTCCCTGGCCTCGGGTGGTTTCCTCACTTGCCTGTGCTCATTAGAAGTCTACCCAACACTGCATCATTCGGGGGGACCCTCTGTAGAGCTCCACAGTTCTCCGGGTAGCCCTCTCTTCTCGGACGCCCCGCCTTAATCTCCCAGCTCTTAGCTCCGTGTCCTCAATTCAGGGAGTCTGGGCTGTACCTAGTTCTTCCTGTCCGTGCTCACAGTCTGGAAACTCTGAAGGCAGTGAGCTGCGGCATTTGTAGGATCCATGTCATTGGTTTCCTGTGTCTCAGGAATCCTCCTTCATTGCCTGATGTCCAGTGTCTTGAAAACTGTTATTGCATTTGGTTTGTCTGGTTCTCTAGTTGTTTCAGGCGGGAGGGGCTGCCTTTTGAAATGATATCCAGGCTGTGAGCATTTCGTGTGTGTGTGTGTGTGTGTGTGTGTGTGTGTGTGTTAGAGTGTGTATTTTTGTTTGCTCTTTCTTCTTTTTGGTTTTTTTTTGTTGTTGTTGCTTTTTATAGGTAGTAAATTCAGCATGGAAAGCAAAACCTAAACTTGGACTGCAAAGATTTGCCAGAAATTTACTTAGTTTTCACAGAACCAACGGTTGGCAAAATAACCTGGTTACAGAGTATTTAGCTGAAGGTAAAATTCAGCCTGTGCTCGACTAGAGGTGAGATAGCGTCAGCCTCGCCGTGTGTCCTGGTGGCACTATATCACTTTAATACCCGCTGATTGATTTTAAATTGCCCAGATATGCACCATTCAGAGCCGCAGCCCATGATGGGCAGTGGGAGATATATGCAAGTGCATTAACTTTTAATCGATATGACGACGACACTCCCTCGTCTCCTTTGTATGGTGGTGGTTTTAAGCATGAAGCCAAGAGGTTTATTATGTCAAAAAAGATGGGGCAGCACAGGAAGAAAACTGTCTTGACATCACTTCTGAGTGCCTTTCACTCACTGCATGATAGGCCATCATGATCGGGGACGACATCGTGGGTGACGTCAGCGGTGCCCAGCGGTGTGGGATGAGAGCGCTGCAGGTGCGGACCGGGAAGTTCAGGTAAGTGCCCCGCGCCAGCCTGCCCGCCGTCTGCCTGCCTGCCTCGTGGATTCCTGGGGTGACCAGGTTTTCGTTTGTTTTCTTCTCCAAAATGAAGGGGGTTACTTTTTCCCAAGTGGAAGAGCAGTATGTGGGCATCTGATGACTTTTTTTAACTGTCCCCTACGGACGGGCCTGGATGCCTTTTTGTAGCAGAGAGTGTTAGATAAAAAGGGTCTGAGTTTCAGAACCGAGATTTGAATAGGGTGTAGTGCGGAGACAGCAAATGGAAGGCTCTGGCCAGCCGTCGAGCCTGCTTCCCACAGAGAGCCGGCTTGAACTTGGGCCACACTCCTCTCCTCAACGTGGCTGATGCTTCACTGTGCCTGGAGGGGACAGCTCCTGGGCGCCCAGCTCCTCTGGTCACCTTCTCGCTCCTTTTCCTCCACCGTATCCATCTCTCACCTGTAGATGACGGGTCTGTGGTCAGGGATGAGTCAACGACACTTTGGAGTTGAACCTCTGTCTCCAGAGTGTCTTCTTTGCTGGGTCAGAAGTCAGCCTAGCCTCGGGCAGGTTGCTGACGGGCACCTGTCGGGGGCGTGTGGATGTGCCCTGCGGTGTCTGGGCCTGGCTTGCTTAGCCTGAGAGTATCTCAGACATCAGTGTTGTCTTGGCTTATTCTAGATGGTTTTGATTGTCGCCATTCAGAGAAAGTACCATTTTGTGTATGCTAGAGAGGCTTAGTTAAAACATGGTCACCCTGGGGTGTCTGGATGTCGGGGGAGGGATGGATTACATCAGTCCTGGGTGGTCTGCTTAGACGGGGTCAGAGGAATAGATTAGAGGGCCTGACCCTCACTCCGAGGCCCGCTCCTGTGTGAGAGACACACGCGGCCTTTGGGTTTGGGTCACGTAGGTGGATACAAGGTGAGTGAGGAAGTCTCAGTACTCCTAAGGTCCAGGGCCAGAAAGGCCCTTCCATCCACCTCTTGGACCTCCCAGGGTGCCAGAGGCCACCTTGAAGCCCCCAGCACACCCGAAATATGGACCTCCTTTCTTCCCCAGGTCCTCAAACGAGGGTTTCCTGGGTTTCCTGGGCTCTCTCCGGCCTAAGGGAGTGAGGGAGACCCCACCCGAAACCGCATCAGCATTCTCTCCCAGAGGCCAGCCTGGAAGCCTGAGGTCCCAGCGCCCGCTTCCCCCGAAGCTGTGGAGCAGTGGGACTTAGCGCCCTGTGGTTGATGCTCTGCTGTGCGGTGCCGCCCGGCCCCTGGTGCCGCCCCGTCAGTAGCCAGCCTAGCTCAGTGAGCACCTTTGACCCATGAGCACAGGAGTGGCACCTCCGTAACTGAGAGCACGGTGGTGAGGCAGAGGTGAAGAGTGAGAGCCATGTAGCTTTTTGCGCTGGGCTGCTTCTTCTGGTTTCTTAGGGAGAAAAACATGTCTGTCTCGATTAAATGTAGCCACAGCTGGGGTCTTTCTGGCCCAGCCTAAGCCATGGCCCTATAAACTGAGAAGGTACTGCCCCTGCCCCAGGCCCCAAGCGTGCCACTAGGTCGCTGGGTCACTGAGGAAGGTCCGCACACACAGTCGGGAAGCCCTCGAATGGGCAGGCGGGCGTGCAGGCGGCTGTGTCCTACCGTACACCACCGGGGTTGGCACTTTTCTGAGTCCCCCATCACCCCGTCTCCCAGAGAGACAAACCCCATCAGCAGTTGGCCGGATCATTCCAGACTGCCTTCTCTGTGTGGATAATGTAAGGATAGTACTTTGGTTTTTTCTCTTTATAAAAACGGTACTATATTATTTCACAACCTGCCCTTTGCTTGAACAATGTTTTGTGGCATCTGCCCGTGACCGTTCTTCATCATTTTAAATTGCTGAGGAAATGCTGTAGGTAAGTACTGTTTAGCGCGTGGTGCACAGGGAGCCCTCAGCAGCGGGGACGTGATGCCGGTGCTGTTGGTGACATCTGTTGCTTCCCGGTGCAGCCCCACCTGGCTCTGCGTGGAGAGGGTGGGGCTTAGCGTCTCTTTTCGTGGAGGTATTTAAGATTTCAGACCCTTTGATTTGTATGTTGTGAGGTTGTAAATCTGCCTTTGTTAGCAGGCAGGGCGGAGGGAGAAGAGCCTCAGTGCAGGTTAGGTGGTGATGGAGCCACCCGAGGGGGAGGCCGCGTGGCGGGACAGGAGGCTGGGCTCCGTGCCGTCAAAGCAGGCGGAGGACCTCTCTGCCCCTGGCCGATCTCTAGAGCCTCACTGTCTAGTGCGGAAGCCACGAGCCGCAGGTGCCTGGGGAGCACTTGAAATGTGGCTGTTCCAGATTGAGACGTGTTAAAAGTGCATGTACACGAGAGTTCAGACTTAGCGGGAGAAAAAGAATGTGACAGACTCATTCGTGATATCTCACACTGACTGCGTGTTGCAATCCTGATGCCTTGTGTTAATTTCACCTGCTTGTTCTTGTTTTTGTTCACGTGGCCACTAGAAGGTCCTAGCTTGCCTCCACGGCTCGCATCCATCGGCGCTTAGTGCATTTCTGGTGGGCAGCGGGGCCCCTGCACCGCCCCCTGCTCCCTGCAGATGGCAGTCTCGGTGCATGAGATCTCCATGGCACCTTGCACGGGCCTCTCTGTAGACGTAGCCGGCTTGGGGCCAGTGAGCAGCCTTGGCACTTTGGTACCCTGGTGACTGGGCCAGCGTCACCCAGCAGCACCTAGCTCCTCCCTCTGGGGCTGCCCTGCCTGCCCCTGTAGCTCTCCACCCCTCTGGCCACCTCTGTGAGCCGGCGGCACTAGGTTTGAAGCTCACTGTGGCCCATGTCTGCACCAGACGTGAGCCGGGCAGGGGCAGGGTCTGCGTCCTTACTGTGCTGGGCCTCCCTCTGAGTGGCCCTGAGTGGCCTCACAGGAGCCAAGGGGCACTGGATGGGTCAGCAGGGCATCAGCCCTGTGCACCGTGTCCCCTGTTGGTGGCCTTGGTCCAGCCTTGACTGAATTGGAGGAGTGAGGCGGGTGGAGGATGACCTTGTCACTGGGCACGGGTGGCAGAGAGCCGTGCGGTGAGGGAGCTTGGCGCTCATACCTGGCCACATGGCTTCTCCACTGGCTTGAGGCCAAGGGCCGGATGGGGAGGCTGAGGCAAGTGAAACCGGGATGTCCTGCCCGTCCTGGCACGGGAAAGGGAGGGAGGCTGGAGGGGGCCGTGTAGGGCCTCTGGACAGCCCCGCTGCAGGTGCCCCTCAGGCCAGCGTCTTCTAGTCGTGCGTGCGCGCACACACACACACACACACACACACACACGTGAGGTTGTCTGAGGCCACGGCATTGCTGGGGGTGTGGGATTTGGACTTTCCCATGGCTGTGAGATCTCCCTGTGACCTTCCATATCTTCATTCCCCTCACTTCTTTCTATTTTTTCTTTTTTAATTTATTTATTTTTGTCTGCGTTGGGTCTTCTTTGCTGCGTGCGGCCTTTCACTAGTTGTGGTGAGCGGGGGCTGCTCTTGGTTGCGGTGCACGGGCTTCTCACTGCGATGGCTTCTCTCGTCGTGGAGCACGGGCTCTAGGCGCACAGGCTTAGTAGTTGTGGCTCGCAGGCTCTAGAGCGCAGGCTCAGTAGTTGTGGCGCACAGGCTTAGTTGCTCTGTGGCATGGGGGATCTTCCCGGACCAGGGTTCGAACCCGTGTCCCCTGCATTGGCAGGCGGATTCTCAACCACTGCGCCACCAGGGAAGCCCGCTTCTTTCTACTTTTATCAGAAAATGGCCCAAAGAGAAAAGTGTGAAGTCTCAGAGTGGGGAGAGGTTACAGCGGCCCCTGAGCTTTGGAAGGAGGGCTTCACAGGGCCTGCCCCACCAGGACCAGCGGGAGGCTCAGGCCCCTTGCAGGAAGGAGGCTGGATCCCTTCCAGCAACCCCAGTGTTTGGAGCCAGAGAGGCTCCCGAGGCAGACAGCTTGCAAACACACCCCCGCCCAGCCGGGCAGCCGAGCTGTAGACAGAGCCATACAAGGTTTTCTTTTCATACCTGCTCTACGTGAATGTCCAGCCCAGCCAGGGTGTGGCCCTCACCTGGCTGGCAGGTAAAGGCCTTTCGGGCGTTTTCCCCACCTGCCCCTTCCTGGCATGTCTGACGCACTGGGCCTGCTGGCAGAACCTTCCAGCCTGAGGCCAGGAGGCTGCTGTTCCTCCAGTCTCCTCAAGATGCCATCCCGACTCCAAGGGCCCTGTGACCATCGCTGGCACATCCTCACGGTCACAGTGAGTCCCGGAGACCCAGAGGGTGCTGGCTGCCCCGCTGCCAGAGGCCTTTCCCGTTGAGACGGCTAAAGCCTCGCCCAAGGCCACCTAGCGAGGTTAGGCAGAGGCTGGGCTGGAGCCTTCTCTTACCCCAGGTGGGTGCTTTTGCCACTGCTTTCCTACTGGGAACATCCAGCCCTTGGGGCTCAGCTTCTGAGGAGCTGCAGGAGTCACGGTCCCAGGCTCACTTCAGGGCACAGGCAGGGCTCAGTGTCTGAATAACGGGAGGCTCGTCTGGGAGGACTGCTGTCCCCACCCCCAGGCACCATAGCCCCCCTCCTTCTCTCCTAAGGACAGGCCTCATCTTCCATGGGGGCTGGGGCCAGGCCCTGTGTACCCCCATTCTGGCAAATTCAGGTGAGGGACGTCCTTCTCAGGAGCCCGATGCCCTGCGTGTCCCCAGTGGAGGAGGAAGCGGTCGGGACATCTCGCTGTCCCTTCATACCTGCTTGTGTCCCCACCTGACCCCCCTCCTGGAGACATGCCAGAAGTGGAGCGAGGACACCCTGAACGCTTCCCCCGTCACCCTGTCCTCCGTTCCACGCTGCAAGGCACAGCTGGCGCCTGGTTCTCAAGCACGGTGGCAGGCGTCACTGCCCAAGGCCCACGCTGGTCATGCTGTGTAAATAATCCGGCTACGTGGAGCCTGCTTTGGGTATCCTCTTATTTGTTATTTACTCACGGGTGGGAGATGTTTTCTGAGTCCAGAACGTTCCTGACGAGCAGTTTGCCGTTTTGGACTCACGAGGGAGTGGGCCTGGATTCCAGGTGTCCCTGGGCTGGGACTGGCGCTCCGCCCGCACCGAAGCTCAGCTGGGGCTGGGGTGCCCGTGGACAGCGGGGCTGGCGGGTCTGAGGTTCCAGGCACGCTGCACAAGGCTGAAGGATGCGGGGTACAGAGAATGTGATGGTGGAACCAGACGCTGGAGTGGAGCTACCCAGAGCCCGACAGGGCTGCACTCGTGACACAGCTGCCGCCAAAGTGTGGCCCTTGACCCCGTCTCTCGTCACTCTGCAGCCAGTGACTTCAAAGAGTTCCCTTAAGAGGAGGCTCTGGTTTCCCTTCGGAAGGAAATGGATTTTTCTTCTAGTGCCAGGTGGTATTTGAGGGAAGTGAGTGATCCTGGGTGTTAATTTTTCAGCAGTCACCGTTGTCACCGTGAGGCTATTGCAGGCTGGGGTTGTGGGTGGTAGCCCTCCGTCCCGCCGAGGAGCATTGCCACGTGTGCACCAGGAGGGAGCTCCTGCCCGCGTAGATGAACACTCCCGAGCCTCAGGCCTCTGGAAGATGCTCCCAGCTGGGGAGGAGGCTCCACGTAGTTTCAGGGAAACAGGAGGTGACCAGCTACTGCCTGGCTGCAGCCCGCCCAGCTGGGGAGAACGGCTTAATGCTGGGCGTGGGGGCTCCCCCCTGGGTCCCTCGGACTCCAGTCCTGGCTGCCAGTTGGGGGAGGGCTCCGGGAACCAATCTTCGGGGAAATCGATTGTGGAACGTTGGTGGGCCAGCCGGTCAGCCCAGCAGGCAGCCTCGGTCTTGCACGGGGGTAGAGGTTGTGGGAGGCACCCCTGGGCTTTGAGAGGTCCCTTAGCTCACTGGGGGTCACACAGTGAAGGGGGGCACACCCAGATTTGAGCCTATATGCCTCCTTTTGGGATTTTTGCTAACTGCTTTATTGAGAAATAACTCGTATGTTGTACAATTCAGTAGTTTTTCAAATGTTCACAGAGCTGGGCAGCCGTCACCGCAGTTGGGCAGACGCCACTCCATCATTCTGAACCCTTTAGCCATCCTTCCCACATCCCCTGCATCCTAGGGCTTTGCGGGGGGCAATGCCAGCCCCCAGCGGTTCAGTCTGCCTAGACCCTGGGCCCTGTGGGAGACTGAGGAGGGACCCCTGGGGGCCTGGGGTGGGAGGGCATTGGGCAGGCAGAGGTAGGCACCGGTGGTGGGGTCAGTGGGGGTCAGGGTGGGATCGGCAGGGCCAGACCCACTCGTCTCCCCATCCCCTCCCACCCACCGCTTTCCTGGGTTGAGTTGCTTCCTCTGCACTGGTTTGGCTTCCCTGCCCTCTGACTCGCTGCTCGCTGGGGGACAGAACTAGTAGCACTTTCTGGTCCCTGACTCTCATTATCCTTCTTGGTCCCTGACCAAGGCTGCTTCATGCCCAGGGCAAGAGGGGAAAGGTTTCCAAACTGTATACAGCCCTGCTGGACTCCTCACCCTGCTTGGAGAAACCAGCCGGCTGAGGCGGGGGGCTCCAGGCTGAGGGGGGCATCCCAGGTGGAGGCCAGGAGGTGGCTGCAGAGTGAGGCCACAAGGCCCTGTGGGGGGCCCAGTTAGGACCCCGTCAGCAGCCTCCTAGCCCGAGGAACTTGCTTCCTAGGAACCTGCAGGTACTCGGGGGGTCCTGGACGGCTCACGGGGCGGACGGGGTTGGAGGAAGGCCCAGCAGGTTCTCTAGTCCCCCTGAGCCCAGCTAGTACGTTCCAGGAGCCCCTCAACAAACCTCGGGAGGTGTGTGCTCTGGACCTGCCGCTCGCACTTGCTCCTCAACCGTGTGACACCCTGAGAAGGAGGCCGGGGTCACGGTCCCCACTCGGCCACAAGCTGGCGAGGAAGACGTGAGAACAGGGCAGTGCCTCCCAGAGGGTGTCTCACATGCCAGAGCCTGTGACAGGTGCTCACATTCATCTTGCTTCGGCTTATCTAAAGCTCACAACCGCCCTGGAGGCTGCCTCTCTTCTCACTCCACTTTATACGTGTGGAAATGGAAGCCCAGAGAGGTAGAGTAACTTGCCCGAGGCCACACAGCCCACCAGTGTGGGAGTCGGGATTCGAACACAGCTCTGCCTGACTCCAGGTCCTGTGTCCTGAGCACTCTCGCACCCTGCCCCCAGTTAGCCCAGTCTCGCGGGAGCTCCGAGCCCGCGCTGGGTCTCACCGACCAAGAGTGGCCGCCGTGGGGCTCTCAGGACCGAGTGGGTCCCTCCTGTCCTTGTTCTCTCTCACGACACTCTGCACTCAGCCCCGCTCGAGGAAAGGGGCCTCGTGAGGATGAGCTGTGACTTGAGCTGGTCTGGCCCCGAAGTCGGTCATGTGACCACACCCGAGGGCCTGGCTGCGGGGGGTGACAGGTGGCAGCCCCAGCAGTCACATGTTCGCTGGCTTTGTGGTTAAAGCCAGCTAACCCTGAGCTCTCCCCTCGCCTCTTGTGTGGGGGTGGGGTGGGGGAAGGGGTACTGGAAGGTGCTGGAAGGAACCTCATTTAACCTCAGAGGAAGCTGCCCATGAAGGTGCGTCAGAGCTGTCCCGAAATAGAACGGGTTGCCTGGAGAGGGGTGAGTCCTCGTCACTAGAGATGACCCGGGGAGGCTGGCAGACCTCCGGCTGGGGAGGCCGAAGACGGCACTGCAGTGGCCAGAGGCCAGGGCTAAATAAAGCCGCACACCCATTCTGAGTCTGCTGACATTTAATGGGCACTTGTGGGCACCAGGTCGTTTCTGTACCTCTGGTGCCATTTCCCCATTGACAGACCCTGAAATGTCAGTGTCGCCACCTCCTGCTCGCAGTTGCGGAAACTGTGGCCCAGGCAGGGCAGGGGCACTTGTACTCGGTTATTCCAGCTGGGCCTGCCGTTCAAGCCTGACTTCCCCCTCTAGGTCCTGGGCTGTTAGCATCAGAGCTGGAGCCCAGCGGTTAAAACCACAAGTGTAGATGCAGGTGTATAGGTGCACGAGTAGCAGAGATGGGAAGGAAAGACAGCTGCTTGTTACGCAGGATTTGGTTATATCTTTGCATCACCGGGTGTCTCCCAAATATTGTATGATGAAAGTATAGCACTCCCATCAGAACAACAGTTATCTTTTAAAGTACGCTTGTGCCACCCACACCCCCATAGTTTTGTGAATTTGGGGAATTTTTTAGAAGAAAGACCACCTGAAAGTACAGCACTGTTCCTTTAAGAACAGAAACCAACCCAAGTACCCTGAGGCCCCTGAGCCCGCGCACAGCTCTGCCCTGACCCCCGAGGCCCAGCCGGGCTCCCCGCTCACACGCAGGACCGTGAGCCTCTGGACACAGGTGTCCTTGTAGTGCAGTCCCATCCCTGGCCTGTAAGTGGGCGCTCCAGCCCCTCCTGCCTCCCTGCATGGTGCAAGGACACCCTCTGAGGTGTTTCATCCGGAAGGGATCAGGGTGAGGGCTCCGGTCCCTGCGACTGAAATCAGCACCTTCTCTGGGCCACCACGCATACGCAGCCGTCTGTGACCTCCTCCCCACAGCGTAACCCTACACGCTCAGGTCCCATGCCCTGGCTTACACGCACACACGCACGCATGCACACGCACGCACGCACTTGGACTTGCGGGAGGGTGGCCACCCGAGGGCGGGATCCCAGCCGCCCCAGCACGGGATGGGCGTCCAGGGCCGTCGTGTCTGGAATCGCGCACGGTGGGCCCCAGGCTGGGGGTGGTGGGTGAGGGTGTGTCCGGGTAGAGGGGCCTGAGTCAGCCCTCGCTGGACAGAGGGGCTCAGAAGGTGGACTCAGGACTCCCCTTGCTGCAGGCCCAGGTCCGCCCGGATGTGTCCAGTCCAAGCCCACCTGCCCCTCGTCATCTGGGAGCGTCCTATGACCCGGGGAGGGAGGGGCCTGGTGAAGACCTGAGAGGGTTGGGCAGGGGGTCAGCCTCCAAGATGTGCTGTGCCCTGAGGAGGATGCCAGGGGAGCGTGCACAGGGCTTGTTTTCTCCTCCAGCCTCTCCCCTCTGTGTCCTTCCTCCTGTCCCCACTCCTGTCCATCGTCTGCGCCCCTGGCTTTGCTGCCTCTTTCCAGATCCTTCAGGGTCAGCGCTCATTTTCCCTTCTTCCTCACGCCACTTTCCGCTGGGGCCGCTAGAGGGCGCCTCGATGCCAGGGCCGGGATGCACACCCGCTCACACCTGCACACTCAAGCACACTCACACCCAGGCCCCCTGCACACACGGGAGCCAGGCCTCCCCAGCCCTCCCCCCTCCCCTGCCACCCCTCACGGAGAACATGGAGGTGCTGGGCCTGGGGGTTTCCTGCAGCTGTGGCGAGACCCTCCTGGCAGCGGGATCCCAGGCCCCAGGCAGGTGGAGCCACCCCCCACCATCCTCTCCAGGGTCTTTTTCCTTTTCCAGCTCCCCTGGCACCAGCCCAGGGGAGGGGGGCCTGAGAACTTCCAGTGTTCCTGGCCAGGGGCCTCCTAGCACCCCTGTGGGCACTGGGGAGACTGGGCCTCCCAGCCCCTCAGGCTCCCCTCCTGTCCGTCCCCACACCCCCATCCTTGGCTGGCCTGAATCCTGCTGTCCTTAAGGTCTTCTCTGATGATGGAATTCCCAGGGTCTTCCTAGCTAGAAGGGCCTTAGGGGACCCCCGGCTCTGTATGGGCAGCTGAGTGTGGCAGAGGGGCTGTCTCAAGGTCAAGGGGATCCTGTGGCAGTCTGGGGTCTGTGTGGGTTCCCACTCCAGCGTCGTTTCTGTTGTACCCCAAACACACCTCGCCTCCGGTGAAATTATCTGGCCCTCTCTTGAGTTCCCACAGTCTTCTTATTTCCAAACCCTTTTTGAGATTTCCAAAGAAGACAGATTCCATGTATCCTTCTCCCAGAGCCAGACCCAGGTCCAGGTCTCGCCGGTTATTCCACTAACTCCTCTATAGACAGGGGGATCCAGTCCGGGGGCAAGCAGCTCCGTGGTCCTGTCTCTAGACTCTGATCTGGGACACTAAGGCCTTGCCTCGACTATCATCGTGTTGACCGTGTTGCTGTCTCTCGTGTGTGTGTGTGGCCTCGCTGCACAGCATGTGGGATCCTATCCTCCTAGTTCCCCGACCAGGGATCGAACCCGTGCCCGCTGCGGTAGACGCGCAGAGTCTTAACCACTGGACCGCCAGGGAAGTCCCAGCATTTTGAAGATTTCAGGACAGTCATTTTGTCTGATGCTTCCTTGTGAAATGACCCAGGTTACGCATTCGGGGCCAGAATATCCCAGACGTGATGCTGCGTACATCTCAGTGCAGCATATTAGGAGGCTTGCGGTGTCAGTTTGCCCCAAATGACGATGATGTTAACGTGGTTTGATTAAGATGGTGGCTGCCATAGAGTTGCATAAAGTTATGGGTTTTCTTCCCTTTGTAATTAATAACTGCTCGTGGGGAGATACTTTGAGTAAAAATCGCATGCCTCATCGTACTTTCATCCACTAGTTTTAATGTCTGTTGCTGCTTCTTGAGTTATTTATTTCTATGATGGTTACCAAGTAATTCCATCATTTGTTCTTACATTTGTTATTGATGTTTCACTGTAGGGAAGAATGTTTTCTTCTCCCCGCTTACTCATTTATACCAGTGCAGACTCATGGATTCCTATTTAACCCAGTGGGTTATAATCTGTTACTACCATAATCGATTTTGATGCTCAGACGGTCCCTGGTGTGGCCAGTGGCAGCCTCT
>NW_020173770.1:5791165-5797691 GCF_003031525.2 Neophocaena asiaeorientalis asiaeorientalis | reverse complement strand
CGATTCTCCAGCCCTTCCTTACTTTCTGGCACAAAAGATGTTTCAGGCTTATCGTGTTCTGTCTCTGTATCAGCCCTGGAGTCAGCCATTTCTCCAAGGAGACCCCGTTCCTTTGAGTGGAAAGTGATATTTAGAATGAAAGACCAGGGCGCTAGATGTTCTCTTGCCTCTGGATGTCTCTTCTCTCAGAGCCTCTCTGTGGACAGAGGTGGGAAACATGCATGTGTAATTCACACGTCCATCCCCCTGTGTCTCCGTTCCTGTCGGTACCCATAGAAAACCATGGGTTCACACCGATGCCTCTGATTCTGGTCCAGCACCACAGGGCTCATCCCAGCCTTGTGCCTTTGCACATTTGTACCTTTGTCCGCCAACGGGGAGAAGACTGCTTCCGTTATTCTCTCTCTGTTTTCCTAATTGCTCAGTCCCCCTGTATGTGGCCAGTCTCTGGCCCTGCTGGCCTGCCATCCCTCTCACTGCCCCCTCCCATGCCAGGGCGCCGGGCTGCCTTCCGCAAGGGAGGAAGACCCCAGACCTTGCTGGCTGATCTGTCTCCCTCCTCTCACCCTTCCTGTTCCTTGAGTGAGAGGACTGGGTTTTTGCCAATTTCGTTGTCCCCCAACACCCCGGCCCCAGTGCCTCGCATGTGGTGGACACTCCGGTCTGTTAAGCTGAGTAACAACGGTCTTCCCCATCGGGAGAGGCCTTTCAGCTTCCCAGACCATTTTCACGTCTGTGGTTCTCACCCAAGCCTCCTAGGTAGGCAGGGAAAGTCTTCTGTTTTCCGGGGAAGATGCTGACTCGCCCAGGCTTGCCTCGCCTGCATGGGGGTGAGAGGGGTGGGAGCAGCCGCCCACCGTGCCCAGGGTAAAGGTGTTCCGGGGCAGTTGCCAGCATGTGTGTCAAGGTTGTCCCTTTGCCCCCATGAAAGCCTAGCTACGTGGTGTAAGAGTATCACCTGGACTGGTTCTCCTGTGGCGATCGTGTGCTCCGAAGACAGAAGACCTCAGGCTCAAATCCTGGCTCCGCCACCTACCTGTTGAGCCTCAGTTTTCTCATCTGTAAAATGGAGACTTGGGGGAAGTATCCAGCACCTCGGTGCAGGAGGAGCTGAAGGAATATACAGGTGCAGGAGGCAGGTAGGTCTGTGAAACCACATGTGTGCAGAGCGCAGAGAACTGAGCCTGCTGGCCTGACCCTCCAGATGCCCGGGCATTCCTGGGGGCAGGCTTGGCCAGGCCCGCGCTCCTGGGTCGAATCACAGGGTATCACGAACCGGGGCGTTCAGGACACCGCTTTGAAAATTCACGCCCACGTCCTCAGATTTCCAACCCATTCTCCCAGATGTGCTCCCAGCCTCCCCTTTTGTGGCAGAATGGTTGGCAGAGCTCACAAGTTTACGTAGTCGGATGGGGGGAGGGAAACATGCAGGTGCAACCACGTGAGATTTTTCTTGCTGCTCACGACCTTGTGGCAGCTGGGCAGAGCGTGGCATGTCCTGGGGCCGGCCACTCCAAGATGATAGATGCTGGATTAGCAAAGTTGACCTTTCTGTTAATAGGGCGCAGTTGGCTTACCGCAAGGGGAGGAGGGGCCGCTGCTCCCCCCCCCACATGCAGGGAGACGCATCCCACCCTTGCCAGGCCGCCTGCTCCTGCCACTCAGAGGGCACCCAGGAGGCGCTCAGCTTCGCAGGCACGGGCACTGAGTGGCCTGGAGGGTCCCCAGCCCAGCGCTGGGCACGGAGTGTGTGTCCTGGGGACTTGGGGTGCCCAAGGAGGACTCCGTGAGGAGCGGAGTGCAGGCGGAAGGGGGACGTGGCAGTCTGGGGATCGCCTGCTCAGCAGGGACAGCGTCTGCCCCGGTTGATGTCCTATCTCGGGTGGTCACAGGACGGCAGGCTCTGAGCGGCAAGAGTGTGGGGATGGGTAAGAGCCCGGGGGTGCTGGGCGCCGGAGCAGAGCCCCTTGCCGTGGCAGGATTGCCCTCCAGGCCCCAGGGCGTGCTGAGCCGGAGGGGGTGGGGCAGGCTGCGTGGCCCTGAGTTTCAGATTGGCATCACCGTCTTTGCCCCGGTGCTGGGAGCTCAGGTGCTGGATCTGCCTGGATTTCTTCCTCCACCTCAGCCCTGTCGCCCTTTCTTTCAGTTTTGGGAGCCTCCTGTATGTGAGATTGCAGAGAGCCAGTGGCAGGGAGTGGGCAGCGCTGGCTCGTGGGAAGCTGCAGCAGCGTGGGGAGGAGGCCTGGGTGCAGGGCTCAGCCTGAGCAGCCCCGGCCTGGGTGGGGCCTGGGCGGGGGGAGGGGGAAGGGCCTGGGTTCTGGGGTCTGTGGCAGGGGATGACATCTCTGAGCCACCGCCTAGCCGGCGTGTGACCCTGCACGGGCTACATTACCTCTCCGTGCTCCATTCCCACCTGTGAAAAACATGCTGCTGCTTTTGCGGGGTGCTGTGAGATCCCACAGGAATGACAGGTGAGATACAGGTGAGCTGGGCAGGTGCGGGTGAGGCTGTGAGGAGCCCTGTCCCCTTCCTCTCTGGTTCCTGAGCAGACGTCTCTCATGGCTTCTGTCAGTAGCCTGGCTCTGGCTCACACAGGGCTGGGAAGAGCTCGCTGATCTGGCTGTGGAAAGTAGCAGTCAGGACTCGCACATAGTTCCACATAAAGATGTTCATGAGATCTGGGTATTGTCTCGTGTGCCTTGGTCCTTGGAGCCTCTGGGACCTGCTGCCCCCGTATGCTCAGCTGTGTGGCTGTGGGCTGGTTACTAAACCTCTCTGTGCCTCAGCTTCCTCACTGTAGATGTGTTTCCTTCCTAAGTTTTTTGGGAAAACACTAATTGTGACAGTGACAGACACAGGACCTACTTCATCAGAGATTGTTCCATTCGTTTACCCTCAAAACAATGATATGGGATGGTTAACCTATTATATCAGAGAGGTTGAGTAACTCCCCTAAGGTCACAGAGCTGATGAGAGCCCGTCTTTGAACCCTAGGAGTCTACTCTATAGCCGGTGCTCTGAACCCTCCACCGTGTGCAGCGTTACCTATGAGTACTGCTCTTTTGTTTCTGGAGCGTTCTAGGTTAGTCCAGTAGATTTTTAAATCGCGTTGGCTTCCAGGGGTGCCTGCTGTGAAGTCCTGCTGGGCGGGGGGTGCCGGCACCAAGAGGAGCTGCTCCCTGCTGCCAGAGGAGCTCAGAGCTCAGGGCTGAGAGAACGGCTGGCTCGGGGTCTGTCCATAGGCCGGGGCCCAAGCCCCAGTTCTGCTCTGGTCCCTCAGGGAATTAGGGGGACCAAGCGGGGCTTCCAGACCCTGCCCTGGTTCAGCCCGAGCAGCTCCCTTGTCTGTATCGGGGTTCCTTGCAAATTCCGCTGGGCTGGGGTGGAAGTTTTACTTTAAAAGCATTTAAAACTCGAGGAGCGTGGCTCTCCCGACTACGCCCCCGTGCCCCCCAACCCCTGGGCCCTTTTACAGGTGAGTAGGCTGAGGCTGGCCGAGTCGGGGGCTGCCACTGGCTCTGGCCCCAGGGCCCCCGCCTCGCAGCCGAATGGGCTCAGGCCTGTCCCTCTGCTCGTTTCTGGGTGTTTCACCCCCAGGCCTCATCGGTCTCACGGAGGCTGTGACTGGGGCCTGGTAGGATCCAGGCGACATGTCTGAGATGTTCCTTGTTTTGTTCTGGCCAGCGTCAGCCAAGAGGGAGAAGAAGGAGTTAACCTTCTTTGGAACCTGCCAGTAAAGACGAACCATCCGTGTTTCCACCTGAAATGGTTTAAAATAAACTCTTGTCCAGCCCCAGCGAGGCTGCCCCAGACAGCTCTTGCCAGGGCAGGATGGCAGCTCATGAGCGCCTCCTAGTGTCCCAGCTCCTCTCTGCCGGCCTGAGTGAGCTCAGGGCCGGTGGTGGGACCAGCTGGTGTGTCCCAGAGCCCCCATAGCAGTCTCCCGGAGGTCCTGTGAGCCCAGGGCTGGTGAGGCTGAGGGAGGGGAGGCGAGAAGGGCAGGGAAAGCTTCTTTGCCACTTCGGAAGTGGCTTTCTGAAGGCAGGAAGCAGGCCAGGGCCCCATTTGACTGAAGACCACTGGGAACCTGAGTTATTTCAGAACAGGTCCTGTGCGGCAGCTCCAAGCCTGGGAGAATCAGGCAAGGACTGGGTTAGGACAGCGGCCCTTGATGGGTCATGCTGGAAGCTGTCAGCCCTCCTTTTGCTGCTGAGAGATGGATGGACTGAGCTGTGAGGGTCTGGGCACCTGGACTGTGGTCCTGGCTCTGCTATGGACCACCCAGTGGTGGCGCAGGCCTCTTGTCCTCTGTGATAATAAAAATAAGAGCTATCTTTTAATTTATTTTATTATTTTTTTTAATTAATTAATTTATGGCTGCATTGGGTCTTCGTTGCTGTGTGCGGGCTTTCTCTAGTTGTGGCGAGCGGGGGCTACTCTTCATTGCGGTGCACGGGCTTCTCGTTGCGGCGGCTTCTCTTGTTGCGGAGCACGGGCTCTAGGCACGCGGGCTTCAGTAGTTGTGGCGCAGAGGCTTAGTTGCTCTGCAGCATGTGGAATCTTCCTGGACCAGGGATTGATCCTACGTCCCCCTGCATTGGCAGGCAGATTCTTAACCACTGCGCCACCAGGGAAGTCCCCATCTTTTTAGAATAAACCAACACTTACCTGGTGCAGGACGAGCACTTTTCCTCTGTGCAGCAAGCCTGTAGGGTAAATATGTGTCTCGGGGTTTTGAGCATCAGAGACGTATAGTGACAACCTGGTGGGCCCGGGAGTCGAACCAGGTAGGTCTGACTCCAGAGCCCTGCTCGCGGCCCTCACTCAGCTTGCCCAGACTCAGTTTCCCCACCTGCCCTCTCCGTCTCCCTGCTCCCGTGAGAGGTCCCGGGAACATGGTGCTCAGGGTATCACGGGGCCCAGGGAGATGCTGGGGTGTCAGAGCTCTGCCCATGTGGCAGGGCTCCTCGTTGTTGCTGGAAGTGGGGACCCAGGTGCGAGGCTCCGGGTGGCATGAATCGGGCCGCAGGGAGTGGGTGGCAGGCATGCCAGCCCGGAGCCGGTTGTGCAGTTGGGTGAGGTGGGGAGGCCGGGACCTGTTGACGGCTGTTGGCACCAGGGCTCAGAGTCTCTTCTGCCTCCCGGCCCAGCCCCAGGCCAGGAGCCCAGAGCCCCCCTAAACCCTTCCACTGGTCCATCAAGAGATGCATCTAAAGGCCGTTCCCATTAGAGATAATAGCTGGGCCTCATCTCACCCAACACACTGCGCCCACTTCACAGATGAGGAAACCAAGGCCAGAGAGCCAGGTGGCCAGCATGAGGGCCTGCCCCAAGAGCCGGGCTCCCCATCTGCTGCTCCTGTGGACCCCATTTCTGTGCCCACTGCCCTGAGGAGAGTGGAGGCCGAGATTACCCAAGATTTTGGCGGTATCAGCCAGGTGTGAGTAATTCAGGCTGCGTCTTCTTTAGCCCTCGGATAAGTGTGTGTGGGTTTGTACCACCACAGAGCAGAGACATGATATGGGCAGGTGTGGCCCAGGAGCCATGGTGGATGAAAGACACTCTTAGGACTCCAGAGGTCCTGGACTCTTCTCTGACTGAGTCCTCTTCTGGGCACCGCCATTCCGGTTCCCCCATCCTGGGTGACCCGCCAGAACCTCCCACCTTGGTGCCCAGGGCGGGACTCAGCACACAGGGTGCGGCCGTCTGCAGGGGCTCCCCGCCATCTGCAGGTCTCCGCTCCGTGGGCCGTCCCAGCTCTCAGCACGGCGCTGCCTTCCTACCTCCCGGCCGCGTGGCCTCCTGGCTGCCCTCTCTTCTCGACCCATCAGGGCGTTCTCTGGGAGGACAGGAGAGGCTCTTGTCTGCTCACATCCAGCAGCTTCAGGAGAGCAACTGCTGCTCTGGCCGGAGGGGAGGTGGTGGACAGGCCTACTTCCCCTGAGACAGAGTCCGCACACGTCCGCGCTGAACCATGCTGGTGACCACGAGGAGTTTGCTACTCGGACCCGGAAGAGACCAGTGATGATGAGGTTGCGTGCAGACATTCCATTTCTTGAGAGACTCGCAGGTCTAGGAACCCTTAGGAGTTGTCTAGGTTCTCCCCTCCCGCTCTGTCCTGCGGAAAAGTAAGCCCAGAGCGGCTTCTGACTTGCCCAGGTGACACAGCTCTTTGGAAGCTGACTCAAGCTTCCAGAGAAAGAGCCTGGGTCTGCTAACAACACGGGCTCTTACTGCCTCTTATTCCTGCAAGGAAACATGGTCAAGGAAGGAGGCACTTCCTTCCCATGATATTTCCCGGCACTTTATTTCTCAGAACATTGTAGGCATTGAATTATTTTTAACCTGCCTTCATGGGAGCAGGGGGTACGCTTGCTGCAACTTGAAGCATAGGACGGTTATTCAGGGCCTCTTTCTGGGGGGAGTGGGATGGCTGGAGGAAGTGTGGGGTGCCCCCGAGGCCTGCCAGGCCCCCCAAGTGTTCCCTGTGCCTCATCAGCCATGTTGAAACTGAAATGCCCCCCCC
>NW_020173770.1:5780303-5790950 GCF_003031525.2 Neophocaena asiaeorientalis asiaeorientalis | reverse complement strand
CTCTGACTGCCCCAAGGGGAGGCAGCAAAGCATCTTCAGTCAGAGCCACTTGCCTGACTTCATGTCCTGCTCCAGTCACTTCAGGCCTCAGTTTCTTTATCTTTAAAATGGGGATAATAAGAGCGCCGACGCCCCAGGTGGAGGGAGGACAGAAAGGCGTGTTACGCTGAAAGCATTCAGCGCGTTTCCCGGCACATAGAGTGCTCCTCGGCAAATACCAGCTGTTGTTCTTTTTGTTGGTGTTCCATCTGTGCGAGCATCTGGGAAGGAGGCCCCGGGTTACCCCTGACTTCCCAGGCCCTTGGGCCCACTGTCCCTGTGGCGTGACTGTACTTCTGTGGCTGTGGGAGCCTCCGTGGTGTCTGGGGAGGTGCTCTGGGTGGGCAGCAGGTGTGCCTGTGCTGTCAGGCCTCCAGAGACAGGGACCCCACCCCCACTCCCGAGCAGGGACCTGCAGCCCAGGCATGTGGCCCCACCCTGTCCCTCCAGGCCCCCCGCAGGAGGGGCCTTTCACTGTAGTCTGGAGCCCCTGCTCTCTGACCTCTGGAGCTGCTCGCACAGTATTCTGAGGGAAGCTGCCAACACAGAGCACGGAGCCTCGGACAGCTGGCTTCTTCCACCGGGCGCCCCAGACTCCGTGGACATGGCCCCCCGCGCAGCCTGTTCTGCTTACTCCGTCCTGCTGTTGGCAAGTTGAGTGGATTTTTCGCTAGGGGCCCGAGGGCTGTGGGAACACAAGCGTCTTCTCCAGCAGCCCCGAGGGTCTGCACAGGTGGGGTACCAAGACCAGTGGGTCAGAGTGCCTGGTGGTTTATAGTGGACACTCATACCCTCTCCCGGCCCCTGAGCCCACTCCCAGGTTCTGGCCACCGGTGGGGCTCCAGACCCTCCCAGGAATTGGAGCCAGGGGTTGCAGTGCCTGGGGCCCCGGCTACCTTAAGGGGCTCATGAAGGTGTTTTAATTTCTTTTAAAATTAGAAGGAAAAAAAAAAACCCAAACTTTTAAGGTCAAAGAAAATGTTTTAAATTTTTTTCTCATATCAGAAATACATGATACTTTTGAGGCTCACGGAAATTTGTTAAATTATTTAAATTCTTTTTATGGAAAAGGGGGCCCCTAAAGTCATGAAGCACCAGGCATGCCCTGCTGTGTGAGAGCCTCCACGCCCACTCAGTGGGCCTGAGTGCCATGGATTAGGGTGCATCCGCTGTGAAGTGAGAGCTCCGAGCCACGGGGAGGGGACAGCCCACCAGGCCCTCGGGGCCCAGATGGTAGTTTAGGTCTGAGCTTAACTCCATCAAGTGAACTTTTATCCAGAGCTGCTTTGTGGAGAGACTAGGGACGGGGCTCTCCGGCCTGCAGGAATGTTGCTTTTGGCTTCAAGTGGCCACCTGTGATGGAAATTCTGAACCCCAAGGCTCATGGAGGAGCCAGCCCCAGCTAGCCCTTGACCTGATGGAGGGGGGACCACGGGCACCCTGGTGGGGTCCACGCAGCAGCTCCAATGGCAGACAGGTTCACGAGTCTCCTGCCTGTCTGCACAACAGCAGTGGGGACCCAGGATGGGGACGTGCTGGGCCTGCGAGGGGCACCAAGGCCTCTTGGGGGGCATCATGGTCCTGTCAACTCAGAGCTCCTGTGACCTCATCCCTCAAAACACGTTGCAAGGGCTTCCTAGAACACACTGGGGACCAGGGGGATTCTAATGTTATCTGCACAAATTTGTGATGCTGGAGGGCAGAGCGAGGTGGTCCCCTTCACCCCACCTTCCCATCTTGAAGGGGTGCCACCTCCCCAGGGGGCTGGGGAGATGCTGCCATCTGCTCGGTGGCAGGGTAGCCTGTACCCCCACTTGGTCCCTGCCGAGATGCAACGGAAGCAGCGAGGGGCCTTTGAGGGGCTCTCCTGAGACACATCTCCAGTGGACACTACTGGAACCGGAAGGCCCTGCAGTCCCGAGGGCTGAGTCACCAAAGGCCATCGTCACACATTTGCCCTCCGAACCTTCTCTTGGTACCTGTGACCCGCATTTAGACCTGATGGGCGGTCGGAGCCCAGGGCTGGTGCTGGGGCCAGCAGGGAGGTCTGGATGCCTTCTGTGGCCCAGGGGTGCCTGTGGCTTCCACAGCACCAGACTGCGACCCTGAATGGGGCTGTCAGTGGGGCTCAGCTGCAGGGTGACTTCTGTTGATTTACTGACATGTTTACAAGTATGTTCACAGTAGCCCAAGAGCCAAGTACGAATATATCCCCATTTTACAGGTGAGGAAACTAAGGCAGAGTGGTTGGACCCGTCCAAGGACACCCAGGAGCTAGTGGGATCTAAACCCTGACATTCTGCTTCCAGTCACACTGTGTGCTGAGGCTGGGGCTCTCCATGGCACATGGTACCGAGGGGGATCTAGGGGCTCCCAGGGGCTCCCACCCTCGTGGAAGTTCTCCTGCCTCTGCACGTGGGGACCAGAGAGAGGGGCAGGACAGGTCCAGCCTGGGGGAGCTGATGGTCAGGGGGAACAGGTCTTCCCCTGGCCCCCACCCTGCCCCCTGCCCTTCTGGGGCTGAGCCTCGCTGGAGGCCCATCTTTCCTAGAAGCCAACCTCCGTGCCCATTCCTCGTGCTCTCGCTGTCCTGCAGGCTACTTTCCTGACGGCCTCCGTGCTTGTGCCCACCCTGCGTCTCGTCTGACCTCCCCTCACTTTCGTGGGGTGCCTGCATTTCGGCACTGGGGTCCGCTGTCTCCCTGGCTAATGCATGCCCCAGAGGGTCCCGAACTCATGACCCACCTGGGGGAGACACCGCCCGTCCTCCAGCCCCTGGCTGCCCCCAGCCGGCCCAGGCCAGCCTGAGGTCCCGTCACCCGACCTCCATCCTGGAATAGTTACCCCCATGGGACAAGCAGGGGCCCAGCGGCTGTGTCTGCAGAGATACCCCCGCAAGGCAAAGTCTGGGGGCCCCACGAGGGCCAAGACTTAGGAGCTTGGGAACACGGAGTCTTTCTGGGCTCGGGGCCTTTCTCTCAAGATGGAGCATCCTGGTTGCCAGGGCCACTCACAGCACAGAATGCCGCCGCTGGTGGCGCGCACGCTGGGGTTTTTCTCACGCTTCTCATCTGCCGTGGGATGGGCTTAGTGGGGCCTGTCTGGGCCCGAGCACAGTAGCCCATGAAAAGCCATTTTTACCCTGAAGAACTCCTGTCAGTCCTCCTCATTTTTATGTTTTTGACTATGCCTCCAATGGTTTTTTTTTTTCTTTTCAAAAATTAATGTAATTTTTCTAATTATATAAACAATAAGTGCCCTCTTTGGAAAATACAGAAAAGCACAAATAAGAAAATAATCTATAATCCCACCTTCCAGAGGGAACCGCTATTAGCATTTTGTTCTGCCTGTTTCTTTTTTAAAAAGTCGCATTAAATGCAGTTATTTATAGAGCATGGTTTGGGGTTTAAGAACGGACCAAGAGTCACTGACATCTGAGTGTGTTCCCCCCTCGGGCATGGCTGTGACCCACTGGCTGCCCAGCCAAGCCCCCCAGGGTGGATCCTGCTTAGGAGGCCACCAGCCCAGCAGGGCAGGAGGGCAGGCTGGAGGCACCCCCCGCCCCTGCCCCGGGCTAACCTGAGAGAGTCTGCACGCCCCATCGTGTCTCCTGGGAACGGAGTGGGAACCCCACAGTTGGTGGGGGGACTGTGACCGACCGCCATGAACATTCCATGGCTCTGGGCAAGCCTGCCAGCCCCCATGAACATTCCATGGCTCTGGGCAAGCCTGCCAGCCCTGGGTGTCTGGGGGCCAGGAGCAGGCCGGCTGGGGGCACAGTGGAATGGACGCGAGGCGGGTGGTGAGAGGCAGGCTCCAGTGTCCACGTCCCCACATCGTCCAAGGAGTGAGTGTCTGTCCGGGGTGGGCGTGGAGATCTGGGGGAGGGTCGGCATGTGCCTGGACTTACCCTCCTCTGGGGTGGCCTGCACCCGCACCCCCGTGGGCAGCAGTGGCAGGGGACAGAGAACCGGCCACCCCTGAGTCGTAGAGTCGGCTGGGCTGACAGGAGTGGTGAGCAGCCCCTGGGCGGGGCGTTCGTTTCCTGTGGTCAGGGGTCTTTTTTTTAAACCTATTACTGATTCACGACATACAGGGAGTTGCCCAGAACTTACGTGCACAGCTTCAGTTCCTATTGCGTGAACCCACCTGTGTAAGCAGAACATTCCCAGCCCCCCAGAAACCCCGCTGGGTCTCTTCCAGTCACCCTGACCCCTGAGATAACCACCACGCTGACCACCTCTAACAGCAGAGGTTGGTTTGCCTGTTCTGGAACTCTGTAAATGGAATCATGCTCTTCTTAAAGGTTCTGCTGGGCGGTGGCTGGGCCGTGCGTTGTCATCCTGGCATCTGTGGTGGGCAGTGACGCCACTTCCGGCCGCGGGCTTGTTCGGTCACTCCATGTGTGGTGCTCCTGAAGATGCCGGCTCAGCGTGAGGGACACCAAGTTCTGGCTTTGCAGAAACTCTCAGGCCATGAGGCAGGGACAGCTTCTCCTTCTGGGGCCGAGCCCACGGGATTCAGAACTAGCCCGGAGGGAGATCGGGGTCTCCCTGGAAGAGGTGGAGCCTGAGTGAGACTCTGAAGGATGAAGAAGAGTTTGCCAGAGGGACAGAGCTGGGGGAAGGGCAAGGCCAGAAGAAGGCAGGGCATGTTTGTTTTCCCAGGGGGACCCTGGCTCACGCGGACCTGGCCACATGCCCTGCCTGGTCCCCGTTGAGACTGGGATCAGGAAATCACATACCAAGTCAAGCCAGGGGCCGGAGTGGTCCTCACTGCCCACCTAGCCCTTGAAAGAGAAAGAAACTGCTGATCAGAAACATCTCCCCATCTTCTTTCTTCCACCTTGAGATGTAGGGCTTAGGGCAGATGCTTCTACGAAGGGACAGCCTAGTACAGGACGGCAGGCGGGGGATGGGGTTCCACGGCCCTGCTGTGACCGGAAGAAGCAGGAGTTGGGTGGAGGGGTCTCTGAGGTCCATTCCGCCTCTGCCACCCCCTGATTAGACGTGTGGTGTGAATGACTGAGGATTCGTCTCCTGCAGTGAGTGCTTGAGCGGGAGGGCAGCGTCCCTTGCAAGGCAGGGGTGCCTGAATGTGGGTGGGCAGGGACAGTGGGCACACAGGAAAGACTGGGGGGCAGAGCTGGGGCTGGGGCACAGCTGTCACCTGGGGCCGTGGCTGGGCTTCAGGGGACCGAGTGCAGAGGCGGCGTAGGTGGGCTCGGTCCTGGGGTAGGGGTCTGTGGGAGGGGCTGTCGTCGGATTCGCTGTGTTCTTGGAATTACAGGCTCTGCTCTGCAGGCGGTGGGGCAGGAGGGGCCAGTGGCCCATTTGCACTTTTGCTCTGGATGGGTGGTGACCTTGGCAGAGGCCAGGGCACATGTAAGGAGTGCCACCGAGTCGAGACAGGTTCACGCTCTGAGGGGGCCACTGATCTTGTCCTTGTTTGAGAGAGGAGCCCCCTCCTCATTCCCCCTCCAGCGTCTCTGGGGAGCTGGGCGGGCCCAGCCTCCTCCCAGGACCTGCTTTGGGATGCTGGCATCAGGCTGGCCTAGTCTGTTGAGGCCAACACAGCGGTTGATTGGCCAACAGACCCCAATTCATCTGCTGGCTGGCAGCCCCTCACTGCAGGAGACCCGGCACCTGATTTTATGCTCTATCACCATGAGGTTGTGTGGGGTGAGGGGAAGAGGGTGGCCAGAGCTCTGAGCGCACACCTCAGCTCTACGGCTGGCTGGGCCTCTGAAGTGGGGAGAAGGGTGCCACCTCCCAGGCCCTCCCAGGTAAATGAGATCGCAGGTGTGATGCATCCGGTGCCCAGCAGACCTTCGGTCAGGGTGTGGCCGTCCCTCTTGGCACAGATACCAGTACATGGGAGCCAACTGTTTCACGCATCCGTGGAGTTGGGCCCGTGGGTTGGCTGCACCCACGGAGGTGCAATCAGTGTGCACCGCTGTGCTGCACTGTGGCTCCCAGCCGCGTCCCTCCCCCAGGGATGTGGGCACCTAGAGCGAGTTAATGATGGAGCTTCTCCCGGGGGAGCTCTGCCAGCAGCCTCCCCTCAGGGACCCCCTCCCAGGGCAGAGAGAAGCCCTCAGCCCCTGCGTGGCTGTGGCTCCCAGCCGCGTCCCTCCCCCAGGGATGTGGGCACCTAGAGCGAGTTAATGATGGAGCTTCTCCCGGGGGAGCTCTGCCAGCAGCCTCCCCTCAGGGACCCCCTCCCAGGGCAGAGAGAAGCCCTCAGCCCCTGCGTGGCTCCCGTACCTGCGGGAAGCTCTGGGGATGGGCAGGTGAATGAGCCAGGTGTGAACCTGGCCCTTCTCCTCCCTCGGCATCTGTTTCCTCCTCTGGAAATGGGGGTAGAGGATTGTTCGGACTTCACGGGGCATCAGGATTGAATGAGAGAATGCTCCTGCCGCAGTGAAGAGTCCTGCCTGGCCTGAGGTGGAAGCGCCACAGGCGGCCACTGCTGCCTCCAAACAGATAGTTGTTTCAACTCACCTGTTCGGGGCCATCTTGCAGTCCTGTGTCAGCCTCCAGCTCTTCTCCTCCTGGAGGGCTGAGGGACCTTCTCAGCCTCCAGGTGGGGGCCTGCCTCTCCCCTCTGTGGCTCACCACCGGTGACCCTGGCAGCCCACCGCCCACTCTAAGGCCCTTAGTGGCCAGGCCACTCGTCTATTCCTGATGCTCTGATCATTAGTTCATGGGTAGGGAGTTGCTGGGTCTTTCTGGAGCCTGGAAATGTAAGCAGCTGCTCCCAGGTCACCAAGAGGAAGGGCCGAAGTCCACAGGCAGCATGAAAGACGCAGCAGGGCGCACACTCGTGTGTGTGTGTGTGTGTGCGTGTGTACGCCTGTGTGTGAGGGGGCATGTATATGTATGTGTGTGAGTGTGTGTGCGGGAGGCATAAGTGTATGTGTAAGTGTGCGCTTGGAGGATAAAGAAATATTTTTTTCAAACGTATCTCCTGTGGTGTTCGATTTTCTTATGTTTCTGAAAATCAATACAAAATCTTCAGGTGCAATTTGGGTCTCTAAGGCTGACATTGGCATTCTGCTTCAAGTGAGATGGGAAGCTCAGTCGGGGAGAAAGTGCAACCGCCCCTGCTGTCAGTAGGCGTTCATTAAGTCCAGCTCTGGACACTAATGATCACAGCTCTGACTGCGCTTCAGGACGAGGCAGGAGGTGGGAGGGACTTTGATGCGGCGTCTGAGCTCTGACTGCGCTTCAGGACGAGGCAGGAGGTGGGGAGGGACTTTGATGCGGCGTCTGTTTCAGAGCATGCTGATGGAACCGGGCTTCGCCAGGCGGTCCTCCCAGCCAAGTTGGCGGGAAGGTCCGAGGTGTGCACGACTTCCTGAGGGGCTCGGGATCCGTAGGGGGCATAGGGGGCATCTCTGTAGGAGCAGTGTGGGGTGGGAGGGACACTCTGCTGGACCGCCACCCTATGCTGACCTTGGGTGGTGGCTAACAGACAGGGCAGGGAGGATCGCTTCATGCCAGCTGTGCCCGGAGCTGTGCTGGGTGCCGTACACGTCAGGCCACTTGATGGCAGTCAGCCCCTCACATGTTATTTATCAAAGGTCTGCTCTGTGTGAGCCCCCTGCCACACGCTGGGATGTACCTGCCAAGTATTCACTCGTATTATTAGCTAAATAGTAAGACAGTGAACGACTCTATCATACTCGTGCCCGAGAAGTCACCGAGAGGAGTCCAGAGTCATCCTGAAGGCTTCCTCTCCCGTGTCCTGCAGTCACCTCCAGTACCTGTCAGGACCGCTTTGGCCTCAGCTGCCAAAGAGCACTAACAGTGGCTTCAGCCATTGGGGTAGCTGTTTACCGAAGAAAGCAGTTGGTGACTCTCAGACTCAGGGTTGGCACTGCACTTCAACAGGGGCTGTCTCGTCTGTCTTTTTTGATCCACCAGCCTTAATATCAGGGTAAATCCAGGCTTTCTGAGGCCTGAAGTTTAGGCAACTTGCAGGAGAGGGGCTTTTTAAGAAAAAGAATACATTAGGTTTAATGAATATAAAATTAGTTTGGAAAGAATTGAAAACATATGTCCACGCACAAGTGTGTACACGAATGTTCAGGGCAGGATTATTCATAATATCCCCAAAGTGGAAACAACCCAGATGTCCCTGAGCTGATGAATGGACAGCGAAATGTGGCCTATGCAGCCAGTGGAATGTTATTCAGCCACAGGAGAGAATGAGGTACTGACTCGTGCTGAGACACGGATGAGCCCTGGAAATGTTATGCTGAATCAAAGAAGCCAGAGACACAGAAACCGCATATTGTGTGGTTCCATTTATAGGAAATGTCCAGCACAGGAGAGTCTGTAAGAGATAGAAGGTGCATTCGTGGTTGCCAGGGGCTGCAGGGTAGCCAGGAATGGTGAGAGATTACCTCATGTGTTTAGAGTTTCTTTTTGGGGTGATGAAATGATCTGAAATTAGAAAGAGGTGATGGTTGCGAAACACTGTGAATGCACTAAAAGCTACTGAAATGTACACTTTAAAATGGTGAGTTTCATGTTATGTGAATTTTACTTCAATTAAGAAATGACTATTTATTTATGTGGACAAATTTCTGGGGCCCTAGAAGGTGCCTATGCCATCGCGGGGCCTGAAACTGAAGAGTCATTAACTCTGTGGTAAGTCCACCCCTGCTTAGCATGTTGGCTTTTCATTCTGTTTGTTACCTCATGGTCATAAGATGGCTGCCATGGCACTGGGTGTCATGGTCACCTTCAAGGCAGTGCTAGTGAGCATTCCCCCCGTGAGTGTCCCTTTTCTAACTTTCAGATGTATCTTTGGAACTGGATCACGTGACCATGCCTGACGAGGGCTTCTCGGGAAGGAAGTACCTGGCAAAAGGCAGTGGAATTGTCGCAGCTGGCTTAGGCAGCCATGATTCTCTGCCTAAGAATGGCCCATGGCTGCCTCAAACAAGACTGGGTTTAGGGTAGCCAGGAAGCTAGCCCTTCTGCCTCCGTGACACCCGCGCCCACCCCATCCTTCAGACAAACAGCAGCCAGGCTTGCCTTCTCGATGTTCAGATCTACAGTTCACCCCCCGCCTAGAGCTACCCCACGCCTCCTGCTGCCTTCCAAACCACGCAAAACTCATTTGCTCCATCGTCCACTAGACTCTCCTTGGCTGGCCTCTGCCAGTCCAGCCTTAGCTCTGGCCAGTCCCCTCTCCACACGGAACCTGGAATTCCCACCCGCCTCCTCTTGTCTGGCTGTGGGCCTTCGCAGGGATGTTGTCGACAGTGGTGACTGTGACAGCCGCCGGCACGGAGGGAGCGCTTCCACTGGTCGGGGTGCTTCTGTGTCTCTACCTCACTTAAAGGCCACAGTCAGGCGATGTCTTCACCCCCGTCTTACAGATGAGGGACCTGGGCACCTGGGTTGAGCAGCTTGTGCAGTCACGTGGCTAGCAGCGACAGTACAGGTGCCCGCCCAGGCCGCCTTGCTCCCGTGTGGGTGAGGGTGCTGACGACAGTGAGAGTCACAGCTCCCGTTTTCTGAGAGCTTGGCCTGGGCCAGGCTACGGGCTACGGGCACTGCTCTGCTGGGTCACCCAATCATCATAAACCACCCAGTGGGGCCGTTGCTCTTCTCGCTTGAATGTCGGGGGCAGTTCTGAGAGGCGCAGCGTGCTGCCCAAGGTCCCAGAGCTAAGGGGCCGAGGGGCGGGGTTCAGACCCACGCTCTCTGGCCATGTTGTCCCCGAAAACCTTGCTGCAAACCGGAGGCTGGAGTTTGCGGCAGGGAAGGGCCCCTGCCCAGCTGGCCCTGCGGGTGCCCACGCTGGGGAGGTGGCCGTGCCGCCCCCTGGACCCCGAAGCCTTCCCCCACCTCCTGCACCTCATCCAGGATTGCGCTTCCCTGCCCCTTTCCACCTGGGGCTCCTCACGGGAGACGCGCCTGTCGTTGAGCGCATGGCCCCTTCTGCCTCCTCCCCCTACCCTGGCGCCTTTGTCGGTGCCACTGCTCACCCAGACCACGTCCTGCAGTGACCCTCCTGGGACACTGAGTTCGTCCCTCCTATGTACCGCGACCCGTGCGCCAAGCTCAGTCACACTGACGTCGGCAATGGCGGCTGGTTGGCCCCCTGTCTCCATCCCACCCCCATCCTCCAGTCCATCTTCCCTGGGAGCCAGAAGGAGCCAAAATGCAAATTCGATGAAGCACCTCCTGGCTTGAACACCCTGTGGGGTTCCCGTGGCCCGTGGAGTATTCGGGTCTTTACGCGTCCTGCTTGCCTCCAGCCTCACCTCCATCATCACTTTTCCCAGAAGTCCCCCGAACCTGTCACTCCATTCTCCCTCCATGTGCACATCCAGGTCTCCTTTATATCGGTTTTTAGACACTTATAATATTATGGTTAGAATCAGGTACTCTACATTTTCACTTAACATTACACCATGCGTATTATTCTATTTTCCTATGGTCTTGAAATTTTTTCTGTATGGACCCTCCCTCCTCTCTCCTATTCCCACCTCCATCCCAGAATAATCTGTGTTAACAACCTGCCATGCTCTGTCTCTGCCCAACTGTACACACACACACACACACACACACACACACACACACACAC
>NW_020173770.1:5713111-5779540 GCF_003031525.2 Neophocaena asiaeorientalis asiaeorientalis | reverse complement strand
CACACACACACACACACACACACACACACACACACACACACACACACACGTCATGAGGGGTGGGGGCCGTCCTGTTTGTTGTTTTAAAAATGGAATCATACTGTTTTTCTTTGCACGCTGCTTTTCTCACTTCACATCCAGGGCACCCGCCCAGTCCACAGCAGCAGTGCTAACTCACGCCCTTCACGAGCCAAGTGTTGTGGTGATTCGTGCGGGTCCTGGGTGTGGGTGCTCCTGGTGACTCCTCCAGCCCCCTTGTTAATAGACATTTGGGATATTTCCTTTCTTCCCGTTACAAACAAGAAAATGTGCTTTCTTGAGCTGTTTTCATATTTTAAAACTGTTTCCATTTTCTCACTTAATGGTTTGGACTTTAGATTCTATTAATGATTCTAACAGTTCTGTTAATGTGTTTGTGGAGGAAAGGCAAAGTTCTGGAGAAATCCGCATCTTGTCCCGGTTCATGGTGTCCCCAGGTGGAGGTTTGAGGAGCAGAAGTGGGCAGCCTCTGTCCCCAGTCTCTTGGGTGAGGTTTCCACGCCGGCTCTCCCCTTGGCCTGTGCTGAGTGCATGAAGAGTCCCCTCGGCCCCCGAGACCCCCGACGTGGCTCCAGCTAGCATCACCTCAGAGGACAGAGTTCCCTGGCTGTGAGGGAGAGGTCAGGGCTGCCGGGCTGCCCCCAGAAGAAGCAGTTCCAGGGGAAGGACCCTGGGGAGGTGCTGCGCACCCTGGGGAGGTGCTCACAGCTCTGTCAACCTGAGCTTGTTTGGAAATAGGGTCGTTGCAGATTTATTTATTTATTTAAAATTTTAGTTTAGTTTTGGCCGGGTCGGGTCTTCGTTGCTGCGCGCAGGCTTCTCATTGCGGTGGCTTCTCTGGTTGCGGAGCACAGGTGCACGGGTGTCAGTAGTTGCAGCACGTGGCCTAAGTAGTTGCAGCGCGCGGGCCCAGTAGTTGTGGCCTCAGTAGTTGCTCCGCGACATGTGGGATCTTCACGGCCCGGGGCTCCAACCTGTGTCCCCTGCATTGGCAGGCGGTTCTTAACCGCTGCGCCACCAGGGAAGTCCTGCAGATTTAATTAGTTAAGCTGAAGCCACACTGGAGTAGGGTGGGCACTTAACGCAATGTGACTGGTGTCCTTTAAGAAGAGAAGCCACAGAAAGACACAGAGGTCAGCCATGTGAAGGCGAGGCAGAGATGGGAGTGATGCGGCCACAAGCCAAAGAATGCCTGGGGCCCCAGAAGCTGGAAGAAACAAGGAATGAGCCTTTGGAGGCAGTGTGGCCTTGCCAACACCTTGATTTTGGACTCCTGGCCTCCACAACTGTGAGAGGAGAAATTCATGTTGCCTGAAGTCCCCTAGTTTGTGGTACTTTGTAACAGTTAGTATTAGCCAGTCTTGTCTAGACTCATTGAAGCAAATATCAGACGTCGTGTCATGTAGTCGGACGACATTTCAGTCCAGAGCTGGAGACTGACAGGCTGGGGAGGGGTGGGGAGGCGGGTCAGGGAGACTGTGGGTTTGGGGCCTGGACCCCTGGTGGGGGTTAGGATGAGGGGTTGGGCCCTCGCGGCAGCTGGGGGCTGTGGGTAGTCCTGCCTTCGCCTCCTTATGATGGAGAGGCGTGTTGGACCTCCAGGTGGAGAACCCTGGCGGACGATGGGTTTTCAAGTCTGGAGCTCCGAGAGACAGGCCCGGGCTGAGATGAGCCATGAATCTCGTGCAGCAAAGCCTGGGCCGGAACCTGGGCCCTGGACGGCGAGGTCGGCTCTTTCGGCCGTGGCCTTCCCATGGGCCAAGGTCGGTGGCTTGAAGCCTCCCTGAAAAGAACAGAGAAGGGGGACATTTTAGAATGAAAATGTGCATTTTTAAACACATGGCTTCTCTCAACTTCTAAGTAGCAGTGGTGTTTAGGCCTGAATGGGAAGTGATATTTCTAATATGAAAATCTAGTCTAATTAGATTTTTCCTACAAAACAATTTCCCAGCAATGCATCATGGACATGAAAGCCCCTTCATGAATGACTAGCTAAATTCAGAAGTTTAAGGGAGAGGAAGGAACTCAGTTCCTAAGCCCTAGTTCTGAAAAAAAGCCTTTCTCTTTTTTAGTGCTAATCTTATTTGTAAAGCCTTATAAATTCATAGAAGAAACCATTGGTACTCTTTTCCTTTAATTGGGGCACAGGGTATGGATTCCGGTGGTGACCAGTGGTGTGATTTGTAGGAATGGGACCTTCCGTGCATGGAGTAGTCGGCCAGGCAGGCCGGCCTCCGCTGCCTAGAGGGATGTGGTCTCTGGAAGCAGGAGGCCCGGGTTTGCATCCTGGCTCAGTCACTGCCTACCCGGGCAGTTTGGGGCAAGTGACAAACCCTGTGAGCCTTGACTTTCTTGTCTGTAAGCGGGGATGCTAATGCCTACTTTGTCAGGCGTCACGAGGAGCAAATCAAATTGCGCTGTGTCTGTAAAGCATCTGGAAGGGTAACTGCTGACCACGAGGACCGTGCTGCCTTGCAGGGTGGCCCAGATGTCCTGACCTTGGCGTGCTAGGCTGATGGCCCAGCTCCCAGCCCCTCGGAGGCCTAGGGCTTGGACAGACTCCTCTCCTTCTTCCTGCCTGCAAGCTGGGCTTGAACACCCCCAGCGACTGGGGGCTCATTCCTGGCAGAGGGAGTCTGGTCTCCCTGTACCGTCTCCCGACCTGTGCCTGTGGCCTCTGCCCTCAGGCAGCTGTGGAGCAGGGGGCTCCTGGGTGACCCTGGTCTTGGTGGTTGGGCCCTTGCTTGAGAATGACCCCCTCCACCACGACACACCCCTTTCTGTGCCATCAGGTGAGAGGCCCCACCTCCACCGTCTCTGTAGTTCTTGTGCCCAGACTGTGCCGCTGCTTTTGCTCCTTCGTACGATCCCTGGAAGCGTGTGCGGGTGGGGGGAGGGGCGTCGTGTGCTGCACGTGCAGGAGGTGGTCCGGCTGCCATGGCTCAGCCTCAGCGTGTTTACATGCACAGGGCCCTTCCGTCCTGGTGAGGATGTGTGCGCACAGGGGCGTGTGCCCGACTTCTCTCCACAGCGACTGATCATGGAGAAGTCGTGCTTCCCCTCTCCAGGCCGCAGTTCTGGGAAAGGGGTTCTCGAATGCCAGCTGCGGGAGAGGGGAGCCAGGGCAGTGGGGAGTGGCCCGCCGGCCCACAGAGGCCTGAGATGGCCGAGCCCCTCTCCCATAGCCCTGCTGCCCTCCCTGTGCCCCCAGGGTAACGTCCGTGCTCGGAGCCGGGGCTGCCCCAGAGAGAGGGCTGGTCTCGGTGGGATCTGGAACCCAGCTCTGGAGCCGGACAGCCTGGGTGCAGATGCCCGGTTCACCATTGAATAACCTTCTCTGTGTGAGCCCTGCTGGGCCTCCATTTCTAATAACCCAGCTCTCAAATGGGGCCACAAGGAGCCACTGCCTCCGTGAAATCCTGTCTTCCCAGAGATGGCGCCTTCTGTCATCATTGTCGTGCCCATCAGCGCCCACCTGCCCTCTGGGGTGCCTGAGGGGGCAGCCCCCCCCAAGCCTCAACACTCGCCTGCGTCTGAGACCAGGCGGAGGGGGAGGCCAGGTGCGCGGATGCCCAGCTAGCCCTCTCCCCACACAGCCTCGCCAGGGGCGGTCCTCCCTCGTCCTGACCACGGGAGGGTAAGGGCCAGGTGGTGCGACACCGTCCCGAGTGGGACATCACAGCCGCGGGAACCAAGGCGGCAAGGGCTCCTGGGGCCCTGGGGTGGCAGAGAGCTGCAGCCTCCGGAGTTCTGATGCCCGTGGTCCCTCGCGCCGGGCTGGGCTCCACGGCTGCGAGGGGGCCACAGCCCCTCCACCCCAGCGAGGGGGCCCCTGCACGCTGCTAGGACGCACGGAGGATGTCCAGGGAGCGTGCGGGCCGGCAGCACTGCGGTCTCGCGGCCGGCGTCCCGACAGCGGGTTTTCCGACAGACTCTGTGAGCGGGTCCAGCGTCCTCAGGCCCCGGGACACTCTGCATCCCCTCCACCCCCTGCAGGCACTTCCTGTCCTCGCCCCCTGCTCCGCTGGGCTGTCTTCTCGAACCTTCCCTTGCCGTCCTCCTCATCGCCCCGTCCATCCTCCAGGCTGTCAGTGGGGGTTCTCCACGCTCCCTTGGAAGAGGGGGCCCCGCCTTCCCACTCCCCGCTGGCCCTGCAGCCTCGCACTCTGCACCGTGGAAAGTGGGCCAGTAACATTCACCCCCTCTCTCTGGAGATAAGGAGATAAAAGCATCTCCAGCCTGGAGGGGCTGAGAGTCATAATTAACGAGCTCATGAGTGTCCTGATTTCCTTGGGGGAAGAGCGGGGGCTCCCGGCTGTCCTCACGGAGGAGCACAAGCTGGGCACAGCTCTTAATCCTGCAGTCGCTGCCTCGCAGGCCGGGCCCTGCCATCCCGCCGTCCCCCCCAAACCCGTCCTGCGGTCATCTCACGCCTAGATGGACTGGACGTGTGGCTGCCGTCCTTTGGAAAACACCAGAGACCGCGTGGACTGCCCTCCCTCCCGCCTCCCGCCTCCCAAGTGCTCCCAAGCCTGTGAAGGGCCAGCCCCATGTAGGGCCCTTAAAGCACCAGCGCTTTAACAGCCTGACCCTGAGTGTTAGGAGGGCCCCCTCTGCTGATTTGTACGCTATGCGCTCGGGGTTTAATTGGAGCATAACTGTAATCCATATGCCTGTTAAGGTAATTACACTTACAAACCTAATATAATCCATAGGTCAGTGGGTTCAGTGCTAATTAAGGCAGCCGTAGTCAACATTTACAAAAAACCTTGCAATTACTGGAATATCCTTTAAGCTGGCCTTCTGAGTTGATAATGAGACTGGGCTCAGCGCTCCGTGGCCTCCTAGGGCTCTGACTTGGCACACCGGGCCTCCGGTATGCGCCTTACCTCACCGGGGTGGGGTCGGCACCCGCCGTTACCACCCCCGGGCTCTGTGACAGGCACCCGGCTGGTGGTGGTAGCACCAGGGGAGCCAGATCCTTGTGACTCGGCTGTCCCTAGCGCTCAGCTTTTGCTCTGGCTCAGCGGACTTAGCCTGAGAAAGCAGTTCTTCGAGAAAAGAGAACGAGAAATCTGCGTGCTGAACTAGAGGCAAGACCAGACTCCGGGGCATCGGGAGCTTCCTCCCCTAGCTCATCCCGTGGTGGCGATGAGCCTCGCAAGGTTCGGAGGGTCCACCTCCGGGCTTTCTTCCTGCCCCACGCCCCGCACCTGCAGCTGGGCTACGCCTGTGCTCCCTCCGCTGCCCTGGGGCCGGAAGTGGGGTGGGAACGAGACTGCCCCAATGCTGGCCTGGCTGTGCCCGCATTCCGTCCCCATGGGCCCTCCCTCCCCAGGTCCATCCAGTGAGGGGGAGTTGGGCCTGGTGGGTGTGGGGCTGCAGGCGGTGGGGCGGGGTGAGGAGGCGGTGCAAGGACCAGGGAGGCACAGCCAGTGCCCAGGGGCTGCGTCGTGGGCCGGTGCTCAGGGGAGCCAGCCCGGAAATCCACACGCCCGTGATCGCCCACGGCTTCTGCACGGCCTCCAGATCTGTGTGTCCAGGAAAAAGGAACCCTCTCTGATGCGGAATGTTCCAGTCCGCAGCCCTCTCCTCTGGCCACCCCTGCCCGACCCCAGGAAGAGTCCAGCAGCTGCATGCTAGGGCCAGGACTGCCCCTGTTCCTGTGTGTTGCCTGGTTCCTGGTCATGTTTGCAGCTTGGTGAGCCCCACAGAGGCCCACCCGCCGGCCCCCGACCCCGTCTGGAGCAGCAGATAAGCGGCAGCCCCAGCAGGCGGAGTCCGCGGCAGGATAATTGCAGGCTAATCTCTTTGGAACCTGCCGCTTTCCTGCTCAGGAAGGCAGTGGCACTTGGGGCGGGGGGGCGCGGGGACGTCCCATTGTCCCTGCAGCCCCATCCTCCGGGAACCAGGTGCTCTTTAGACAGCACCACGTGCATCCTTTGGGAGGGGTGCTGGCGTAGGTAGCGGGGAGTGTGGATTAGCCTGGGCAGCCTGGCTGCAGGCCCTGCCTCTGCCGCTTGGAGCTGGTATGACCTTGGCCCGGTAGAAGTTACTTAACCACTTTAAGACTCTGTTTTACATAATGGGGAGATGACGACTGAATTCCGTAACGTGCACGAAAGCTTAGCGTAGTGCCTGGCACACAGCGCTCGGCCAGCGCTGCTGCTGCCGTTGCTGTCGTCACGGTCGCTGACAGGAGCAGTGGAGAAGCAGGGCACTGGGGCGGGCGTGGCGCACCAGGTGGGCTGTTAGCGGGGCCGCGTCTCTGCTTTCCCCACCTTGCGTCTCTGGGTCTGGTAAACCTGGGGGCCCAGCACTGGCTCTTCTCCCTTCATTTCTGCACACTCTCCTGTCTCTGCCCAGAGACTCTGAACCTGGCAGAAATGGCCAGGTGGGACCAGTTTCTTTAATGGAGGAATGAGACAAACGAGCGTGGGGGACTCCTCCACGGGGACCAGGTGGTAGTTCAGGGGCGGCACACGCACGTCGGGGGAGAAGATGAAAATCCTAGTGACAGTCGAGCACCTGCTGTATGCCAGCTTCTGGGCTAAGCGCCGCACAGACTCATTCGCGGATTCCAGCAGCAGCTGGATATAGCTGGCATTTTAGTCCATTTCATGGATGAGGAAGTTGAGGCTCAGGGTGGTTGAGTCGTTGGCCCGAATTCATCCAGTCAGGGGGTGCCTGGGCCAGGGTTTGAACCCAGCCATTCTCATCACCACTGTGCTCTCTCCCTCCCAAGGGGAGCCCCCTACCCGCTGTCTCTTGTGGGTGGGCCAGTGGGGCTGGGGGAGGGAGGGGGCCAGATGGAGGAGCCTGCAAGATGCTGGGGGCAGCCGCCCTCTCCAGGGGGATGAGAACTGCGCCCTGGAGACCCTGCCCGGGGTCTATCATGACCGTTAGCCATTTTTAAAAATTCAGTATAATAATTTGTATTTTCTCTTGTTGATTGATAAAACTGTGGGCATTCCTGAGCTCCTGAGTTCCAGGCCCAACTCTGCCCTGAGCTGTTCGCATGTGTTGCCTCGCTGAGCCCTCGTGCCAAGCCCACAGTGTGGGTGCTGTCATTATCCCCCTTAGAGATGAGTCAAGCCGCTTGCCTGAGGTCACACTGCTGGGACGTTGTGGGGATGCTGACCCCACTGCTTACAGGCACTGGCTCCTTTGATCCCTACCACCTTCAAAGGCCATAGCTATGAGGTGACAGCAGCAGAATTCAAACTCAGGCCGTCCAGCTCCCTAACCTGTGCTCATGTTCACTGTTGAAAATTTAGGAAAACCTGAAAAGTGAAAAAAAAAGAAAGTAAACCTCGGACCAGCCCACCATCCAGAGGTGATTTCTGATAACATCTGGAGGTCCACCTTCTGCGCAGAGTATGTGGGTTACGTGTTCCGTCCAAAAATGAGATTAGGAGCACATGCTGTATTTCTTTTTTTAGGTGATTAAAAAAAATTAATGTTTTATTTATTTATTTATTTTTGGCTGTGTTGGGTCTCATTGCTGTGCGCAGGCTTTCTCTAGTTGCGGCGAGCGGGGGCTGCTCTTGGTTGTGGTGCACGGGCTTCTCATTGCGGTGGCTTCTCTTGTTGCGGAGCATAGGCTCTAGGAGCGCAGGCTTCAGTAGTTGTGGTACGCGGGCTCAGTAGTTGTGACATATGGGCTCAGTAGTTGTGGCGCACGGGCTTAGCTGCTCCGTGGCATGTGGGATCTTCCCAGACCAGGGCTTGAACCTGTGTCCCCTGCACTGGCAGGCAGATTCTTAACCACTGCGCCACCAGGGAAGTCCCAGCACGTGCTGCTTTTGAAATTCCTCTCTTCAGCGACCAGTTCGCAAACACCGTCCCACCTCAGTAGCATCCTCCTGTATCCCCGTTTCAGTGGCTGCATCCTACTCCACGTGGACACGCCGTTGCCAGACATTCCATTGTTTCCAGCTCTTCCTTAGCGTAAACAGGGCTGCACTGAACATTCTTGGAGCAGGGCCTTGCACTTATTAGTGATTTTTTGCATTAAGACAGATTCTCACATGTGGCCTTGCTGGGTCAGGGGACATGCAAAATTCTGAGGGTTGTGGTACTTCTGCCGAATTCTCCCTCCCAATATCAGTCGTGCTCCCAGTACAGGCAGTGCTCTGTTTCTTTACATTCTTGCCAACAAATAATACCATCATTTAAAAATACTGTCTCCAGGACTTCCCTGGTGGTCCAGTGGGTTAAGATTCTGCGCTCCCGGTGCAGGGGGCCCAGGTTTGATCCCTGCTGGGGTAACTAGATCCTGCACGCATGCCTCAACTGAGTCCGCATGTCACAACTAAAAATCCCACAGGCCACAACTAAGACCCGGTGCAGCCAAAATAAATAAACAAATAAATATTTTTTAAAAACATCATCTCCACTGATAGAAGAAAGCTACCATCTTTGATTGCTAAGGAGACTCAAGTTTGTTTTCATCTTCCTTGGTCACTGATTTTTTTCTCCTTCTGTAAATTGAATTGATTTAAATATAAATTGAATATTTATATCCTTTCTTATTCTTTATTGTGTATTTTAAAAACCAAGGCTTTTCTTTAATAAGAAATATGCATTTCATCAAAGACGGAATGCAGAGTCTATGGCTCATTTATTCTCCAGAGAAGATGCTTCTTTTTTGTTCCTCTAATCCAATCAGATACTGAGACTACAAGATTTTGGCAAATTAATTTCTGCGTGTGAGACTGTCGGTGTGTATAAGGATCCTAGCCGAGAAGACTACATTTTAATCCCAGTTACTCAAAGTTGTGAGGCCACTCGGTGTCACACTGACCAGGGTTGCAATCCCCACTCGGCTACTTTCGAGCCCTGTGACCTGGGAATGCTCCTCAGCCCCTGAAAACCTTCACTTTCTGGGCTGTAGAATGAGGACCGCTGCGGTTGCCATGCGGTTTACGTGAGGTCTGGGTGGATGTGATGGGCCTGGTGCTGTGCCTGACACCTAGGAGGGGAGAGGGGGGTTCAGCTGTCGCTGGTCCTGGGTCAGGACTCGCTCCTGATGCTGTAAGAGGCCGGGCAAGTGAAGGAAGGGTGAAGTGCTTAAATAACTTGTCACTCACCAGCTGGGCGCCCCCCCACCCCACCCCACCCCGCACTGCTGATTAGATCAGCAGTGATAAAAAAGCCAGCAGGGCCCTTGGATGCGCCAAGGCCGAGGCAAGGAGAGGGAAAACTAGAGAAACCCTGCAGCTGAGTGATGGGCAGAGTGGGTGATGCAGTTTGCCGCCGGTGGTCTCCTCATAATCGCTAATGTTTATTGAGCATTAAGGTAAATGCTGCCTTATCCCCATTCTGCAGATGAGGGGACTGAGGCACAGAGAGGAAAACAGCTTGCCCAAGACAGCACAGCTGGGGAGTGGCCCAGCCGGGACTATGGCTCCTTCTCGATGTGGCCCTGGGTGAAGGGTCTTTGAGGTCTGTGCCCAGCAAGTGCCTCCCCGACCTGCTTCTCGTGCTAAGTGTGTGCACTGTGGGTCAGACCGCATCAGACTGGAGAGGGAGGAAGGTGCAGAGGCAGCTCTGAGACCACGTCGGGCGTTGTGCAGAGTCTGATTCAGTGGACATGATGAGACTGTGGCCTTCACCCAGGGGGCCTTTGGTCCCACTATAAGGTGAGGCCACTCATCCTGGATCTGCCACACCATCTGCAAAGGGCAGAGCCTGAACTCTTGGGCCTGGCATTTGAGATCCTCCTGGAACTGCCCCCCCAAACATTCTGGTCTCATTGTCCGTTCTCCTTACCGCACACCCTGAATTCCAGGCCGGCAAACCACAGCTAGGCTACGCCAGGCCTCCCTTGCCTGGAATGCTCTCTTCCTGTCCCTGATTCCACGCTTACTGTTCCTGTGAGTGCAGCCTCCTCCAAGAAGCCTTCCCCGGTGCCACGGGGGAAATTTAGGCATTTCCTCATCTGATCCCCCAAGACACCTCATTCTTTTCTTCATCACAGTTCTCGTGACAGGTCCCTCTCTGCACTAGCCCAAGAGCACCTGGACTCCCAGACCAGGGCGCCTTCATTTCTCTGTCCTCTGGGCTGGCCTCCACTCCAGACCTGATTTTGAGTTGATGAATGAATGAACGAACGAACGTACAAGCGAATGGTCGGCAGATCCGGGCCTCGGGGGTGCTCAGCAGTGCTCGGCAAATGCCGGCTGGATCAGGGGTGGTGGCCCAGGGGACCTGCACGTGCTGCAGCCCCAGAAGCACGCTGGATGCACCTCGGAACACATGCGTACCAGCCCCCTCGTTTGTGTTTGAAATTCAGGCCAACAGGTAGCTTCATGTAGTTTGCTTTGTACTCAGACCTCTGTGTCCCCAGGAATGGGAGAGACAAGGTTGTCTAACTAAATGATGGCTGTCTTGGAGTAAGTTGCAGTCCATTAGTAAAATCCATTTCCTAGAGGAGGGTTGGGGTGCTGGTCTTGGGGTAGGGCTGAAGCCTCATGTAACTTTGTCATCACCCAGCTGGTGGGCTCACCCCTGGGGAGGCCGTTGTGGGCCAGGTGTCATCCCTACCTTGCAGAGGTGCTAGGCCAGGCTGACCAGGGAAGGGGGCACAGAGGGCACTGGGTCGGGGAAGCTATGCAGGAGTGGACTGTGGGTGATCGGTGGTGGGGCCCATGTGCTGGGCAGGGGCTGAGCGACGTGGCACACAGATGGAACACGTGAGACCTTGGGGAGTCCAGGGAGCCTGGGGAGAGTGCAGGAGTCGGGGAGGGGAAGCACCAGAGGAAGCTGAGGGGTGTGACCTCGGCCCCGTCCCATCAGTGTGTCCTGACACCTCGGATGTTCACATTCAGCTTGTCCTCTTGCACCTGCTTCTTCCCTTGTCCTTCCTGTCCTGTCTGCCTGACGCTGCAGAGTCACAGGAGAGAGGTGCCCTGACGACTCTGGGTGACAGTCGAGGGCGCACGAGGCTGTGAGAGAAGCAGCCACGTGGCCCTTAGTTCTCACGCCGCAGCTGGACGGACAACTGCATCAGCTGCCTTGGGGGCCGCCCTGCAGCTGCCGGGCCACCTGGCCCGGGGAACGGGCCCAGCAGCTTCCTGGGAGTGTTCTCAGAGCCTTTCTGGGGGAGGGAGGCACAGTGACCCTTCTGGAATCTGAGCCCCAAGTCAGGGAGCGGCTGGAAGGCTTCCTCCCAGGGCTGTTGGGCCTCCTCATCCCCAGGGAGCTGCCGTCCGCCCTGCACTCACAGCGGGCCTACGTGCAGCTCATGCCTTGTGCTCTGCACAGCCCACTTTCTAGAGAAGGTCAAGGGCGGTGGGAGGCGTAAGCCACTTGCCCCAGGTCCCACGGGGGGTCGGACGGGGCCTAGCCCTCGGCAGTGTGACTCTGAGGCCGTCTGTGCTCTGAGCCACTCGTCTCGCCTCCCTCTCAGTTGTGGGGGGCCCCAGCCTCTCCCGTGGGGGGCGGCGCTTGGCTCGGGTTTGCCCGGTTCAGATGCGGAACCTCCTGGGAAGGCTCGCTGGAGGACGTCGGGGCAGAGCCCTACGCTGGGCGGGGCCGGGGGGAGCAGGCAGGGGGCACTCGCCATGCTGCCGCTGCTCCCTGCTGCTCGCCGCCCAACATGTGACAGAACGGCTCACGACCCACTTTTATTTTGGTAGAGCTTTTAGTCCCCATTTACATGTTTTGTTTTTCCTTTATAGTCCCAAGTGTCGAGCCTAGCGGAGCACAGATGTCTCACCAAACAAAAATAGATCCGCTGCAAGGAGGGCTCTGCGGCCGCAGGCGTTCTCATGCGCTCAGCAAAGCCAAGTTCTCTCGCCAAGCGCTCTTGGGGAGGATGTTTGGGAAAATGTCAAGGCATTCATTTTTCTCTCGACCTTTTCGGTTGAAATTGCGGGGCCTTAACACTGGAAGTAAAAGAAGTTATAAATAAAGACGCAGCCAATGGCCAGGCCTGGCCTGCTCTCCCGACTGGCCACTGATGGTTTCTCTGCAGCTGTTACCAAGCACAGGGGTCCCGCGGTGGCCCTGCCTCTATGAGAGGAAGTTAACAATCATTTCCAGACAGCAGAGGGACCAAGGGCAAGGCTTCCACAGTAGCGAAGAGGGGAGGCCTAAAGAGAGGAGGCGGCAGAGGACAGCGCCCAGGAGGCCCAAGGGGTGGGCTTCCCCTAGACGGTACCATCGGAAGGTGCGTCTGAGAATGTTTGCTCAGTCTGTCCCGGAGTTTGGAAGTGTCGGTTCTTTACTGCCCTCTGGTTCTCCGGCAGCACTGACCATCTGCTGCAGGAGTCTGGGTGGGTCCGAGGGCACCTGCTGGCCATGCATCCCAGCTGGCTCTGACAGCATTCGCTCTCCTGCACTCTCCTGGCTGTGGGTCCCAGGCTCCTGGCCGGGGGGCTAGCTGGCTTCCCCAGAGCCCACATCCTTCCAGGGAAGCCAGGACCTGAGTTGCCTGCCGACACGAAGGCCACCCACCAAGGCCACAGAGGGGGTGTGATGGTGGGGCTGAAGGTGTATCTGCTGGTAAAGATGGCACACGTGGGCCCCGGTCTGCCCGGGCTGGAGGCCACCTTGCTGTGGAGTTATTTCACACAGGATAACGAGCCGTTCTTTTGCCTTCGTGCTGGAGGACTTCCTTCGGCAAGTCTGGTCTAGCCTGTGGTGCGGAGAGGTTGGTTCTTGGCAGTGCTGGGTTTTACTGCACATTTGGTCCTTTGGTGGCACTGACTGTCTGTTGTGGGGCCCGAGGGTGCCTGTGTGGGGTGCGTAGTGCTGGCTCCGGGGCCTGTGGAGAGTAGGAGGCTGCAGAGTGACTCCCTGCAGTGGTGTTGCCACCCGAGGGGCCACCAAAACCGGAAGCCTCGAGGCTGGCAATGCGGCAGCTTCAGGCACGCAGGGAGGAGGCGTAATTTCCACTTTCCAGGTCCTGGATCTGGTTGGTGTCTCGTGCAGTGGCCCCAGCTTATGATCTCGTATAAACCCAGGTCTGCATGAGACAAGCAGCCAGTGATGGCTTCGTATACTCACTAGTTAGTTTTTCATGGGAGAGATTTTATTTTGGTTTAAAAATTTGTTTTTAATTTTATAAATGTAATATGTTCACATTGGAAAATTTGGAAATTATGAACAATCCGAAAGAAGCAGCTTAAAAAAAATTCCTTTTGTAATCCGCCGATAACATCAATTAACATTATGGCATATTTCCTTCCAGCCCCCTCCTCTTTTTAGTATTTTTAAGCATAATTGAGATTGTGTTTTACGTACGGTCTTACAGCCTGTACTTGGCAGCCTTGAGATAGGCTCATCTGCATGTTCTATATGGGCTGCAGGGAGAAGACCAGATTGCTGAGGTTTAGCCGAAGCTGTGGAAGAAGGAAATCCAAAAATATCCTTCTCATTGGCTTTGCACAAGGAGCACCATGGCCTCATGTTTTCCTTCTAGTAAAATAAAGGCCGAATTAGCCACTAAGAGTGACCCCCTCCCCGATGGGCGCTTGGTGATAACGCTCACAGAGTTGCGTGCTGTGCTCTCGGTCGAGACCATAGACGAGGAAGGGGCTGCCACGGGGGGAATGCCAAGCTCAGCCCCTTCCTGAGGAGCTCCTCGAGAGCTCTCCAGGGTCTTCTGGAAAGCAAACACTTTACAGGGAGCTGAGGGGTCTTCTGCCAGACACCCACTACTTCTTCGCCCTAGACCCACCCTGGTTACAAGAGAAAACAATGTAAACCATGAAAAGCACTTGGAGAGACTTCTGCTTCTGACAAGATGGAGTAGAAGTCCTTTCCCTATTCCTCCAGCTCAGTGCAACTGAAACCCTGGACATTAGCTGTGAAACAAACAATAGAAGACTCTGAAAGGTGGAGAGCAGAGGGCAGACCGGCCAGGTACCGCAGGACCCAAGGAATGAAACGATGGTGGGTTCCCTGGGTTTTCTCTTTGCTTCGTAGACCCCAGACTTGGAAGTGAAGAGGCCAGCAACCCGGAAACACCAGTGGGCACAGAGGAAAAGCCCCCACGGAAGCCTGCCCTCTCAGGCAGCCTAGCAAGACAGAAACTTACAGACCATAGCCACTCTACACCAGCCAAATACCATAGAATCAACTGTGGTCTCCTCCCATCCATGCCAGCAAGGGCCCAGTGGGGAGCCTAGACTCCCACCTTTTTTATTTTATTTTATTTTTGGCTGCGTTGGGTCTTTGCTACGTGCGGGCTTTCTCTAGTTGTTGTGAGCGGGGACCACTCCTCATTGCGGTGCGCGGGCTTCTCATTGCAGTGGCTCCTCTTGTTGCGGAGGCTGGGCTCTAGGTGCGTGGGCTTCAGCAGTTGTGGCACGTGGGCTCAGTAGTTGTGGCACACGGGCTTAGTTGCTCCGCGGCATGTGGGATCTTCCCAGACCAGAGATCGAACCCGTGTCCCCTGCATTGGCAGGCAGATTCTTAACCACTGCCCCACCAGGGAAGCCCGACTTCCACCTTCTTGAGGCTGTAATGAGCCCCTCACCACTGGGGTGGGGGGGTGTCAGAGGAGGCCAGGTAGGTAGGGAGCCAGGGTGATAAAAGAGGGCTCCTCAGCTGGGGGGTCAGTGGTGACCACATGGAGATCCTGTGCTTCTACCCCAACCAGCAGTAAAAAGACCACCCCCACCCACTGCCACTCACAGTGTCGGTGGAGGCCATATGGGAAGCAATCATGAGGCATTCCTGGTCCTTCCAGGCAGGGTGGAACTTCCACCCTGGACCAGCAGCAACCAGTGCCCCACCCTCACTTCAGTGTCAACAGAGTCCCAGTGGGGAACCTGGATTTCTACCCCAACTGGCAGCTCTACCCTCTTTCAACTGCTGGAGTTGTGTGTTCCCCAAAAAGCCAGCCTAAAGAGAAGGTTTAAATAAGATCCAGAGTCTCATACCATAATACCCAAAATGTCCACATTTCAATACAACATCACTTGTCATACCAAGAACCAAGAAAATCTCAACCTGAATGAGAAAAGTCAATCAGTAGACACCAGCAATGAGATGACACAGATGTTAGGAAAAAGATTTTTTTGTTTTTTTTTTTGGCGGTACACAGGCCTCTCACTGTTGTGGCCTCTCCCGTTGCGGAGCACAGGCTCTGGACGCGCAGGCTCAGCGGCCATGGCTCACGGGCCCAGCCGCTCCATGGCATGTGGGATCTTCCCGGACCGGGGCACGAGCCCGTGTCCCCCACGTCGGCAGGCGGACTCTCAACCGCTGCGCCACCAGGGAAGCCCAGGACAAAGATTTTAAAGCAGCTGCTTTAAAAGTGCTTCAACAAGCAATTGCAAATATGCTTGAAACAAATGACCAAGTAGAAAATTTCAACAAAAATGTAGAAAGTCTCAGCAGATAGAAGATACAAAGAAGAACCAACGAAAATTTTAGAACTGAAAAGTACAGTAGCCAAAATAAAAAACTCTGAGTGGGCTTGATAGCCCCTTGGAGGGGACAGAGGAAACATCGGTGAACATGAAGATAGAAAAATAGAGGTTACACAGTGAGAAGAGAAAAAATTAGACTGAAAAAAAATGAATAGACATTTCACCAAGTAGACAGATAGCAAATAAACACATAACAACGGGGGTCCCCAACCCCCAAACTGTGGACCGGTACCGGTCCATGGCCTGTTAGGAACTGGGCTGCACAGTAGGCGGTGAGCGGCGGGTGAACAAGCGAAGCTTCATCTGCCGCTTCCCCCCACTCCCCATCGCTCCCCGTCGTTCCCCACTGCTCCCTGTCGCTCCCCGTGGCTCCCCGTCCTGTTCCCCACTGCTCCCCGTCGCTCCCCGTTGCTCCCCGTCCCTCCCCGTCGCTCCCCATCGCTCCCCACCACTCCCCGTCGCTCCTCGTCGCTCCCCACTGCTCCCGTCGCTCCCTGTCGCTCCCCACTGGTCCCCGTCGCTCCCCGTTGCTCCCCTTCGCTCCCTGTCGTTTGCGTTAACTGCCTGAACCATCCCGCCCCCCTCCCCCGGTGGGTGGAAAAATTGTCTTCCACAGAACCAGTCCCTGGTGCCAAAAAGGTTGGGGACCGCTGCAAAAAAGATGTTCAATGTTATTAGTCATTAGGGAAATGCAAAACACCACAATAAGCTGTCACTACATACCTATCAGAATGGCTAAAATAATAATGACAACAGCTAACGCTGACGAGGATGCTGAGAATCTGATCACCTAGACGTTGTTGGTGGAAATATGAAATGGTGCAGCCACTTGGAAAAAGAGTTGGGCAGTTTCTTAAAAATCTAAACACGCAACTATCAGGAATCCCCTGTCAGTCCGATGGTTAGGATTCTGTGTTTTCACTGCCAAGGGCACCGGTTCAATCCCTGGTTGAGGAACTAAGATCCCACAAGCCACGTGGCATGGCCTAAATAAATAAATAAACATGCAACTGTCACAGGACTTGGCCGTGGCACTCCTGGGCATTTATCACAGAGAAATGAAAACTTACGTTCACACAAAAACCTGTACATGAATGTTCATAGCAGTTTTTCTCCAAGCCCCAAACTGGAAGCAACTCAGATGTTCATCAGTGGATGAATAGTTAAACTATATATCCATTGCACAGAATACCATTCAGCAAGGAAAAGAAAGTATTGATACAGTAAATAGATCTCCAGTGAACAAAGCCTATCCCCAAAGATTATGTGCTGTCTAATCCATTGTATGTAACATTATTAAAATGATAAAATTATAGTGATGGAAACGGATTAGTGGCTGGCAAGGATTAAGGTGTGTGATGGGGTAGGAGGGAGGTGGGTGTGGTTATAAAGGGCAGCATGAGGGATCCTGGTGGTGATGAAAATCCTCTATATTTTGACTGTAAGTGTATCAGTACTTTGGTTTTGATATTGTTCTGTCGTTTTGCAAGATGTTATTATTAGGGGAAACCACATGTGAATCTACAGTTACCTCAAAATAAAAGTTTACTGAAAAAAACAATGAAACTGGGGTGGGGTGGGGGAAACCCCTTTGTATGTAGCAACCCAGAAAAATGCCTATGATATAACCTGAAGTGACAGGAGCCGATGACAGACTTTCTTGTTTCAGAGTGATGACAATTCAGGAATAAGCATGCTTGTTGGGGGAGAGAGACTGGAAGGCAACGTACGTTGAGTCAGAGGATTGAAATCAACCTGTTATTTATTGGTCTGTCTGTCTGTCTGTCTGAACACTGGTCTCCTTCGGTCCTTCTTGGTTCTCCAGTGGGAGACGGATGAGGAAGAGGGTGGTTGCAGTGTAGGGTGCTGAGTCTGGGGTGGGTCTGTGCACTATGCGTGGAATTATGGGTTATGTTTTCTTCTTATCTCCAAGTTCCAAACGTGATATGGCTATGTTAATTTTTTATGATGGAGGAAGTTATATATTAAAAAAGGAAACCACACGAGCAAAGTAAGGCCTTTCTTCTAGCCGTTCTTGGGGGAGCTCATAGGGTGCACGGGTCACTGCACAGTCGTCTGACAACAGCTCTGGTTTCCAGGGACTCGGGGGGTGGGGTGGGATTTGCTCTGAGCCCTTTGCGGCTAGGGCTTTCCCCTGCACTTCCCTGACACAAGCGCATCCCAGAACCAGATGGCTGGTGGTGGGCCTCACAGGCCAGACACCCCTGTTCTAGACTGTTCTCCCACAAAGCCATAAAGCAGAAGGAAATTCCCAGGCAGCAGTGGGGCAGCGGCTGTCACAGGAGCCCATGTCTCCGTTCAGCGGTGATGTCCTCACCCAAACATGTCCCATGCTAGGTTCTGTGATATTGAGGTTTATAATAAGAAACATATATTTGGTCTTCCTCTCTGTTTCTGGCACAGAGCCCCTAAAACCTTTGGAACTTCCTAACTGATAAAGAGCAATAAAGGTATCTCATGTTCATAACAAACTCCTTTCAACCACCTCTGAGTTTATGTTAATACGGTGACTTTTGGAAAGTCCCAAGGATGGGTCTGGTTGCCAGGGGAACCAACGTTGTGATTAGGGGGCTGGTACTTTCATTTCCCCCTAACACCCCAGTGGAGGGGAGAGGAGCTGGAGGGTGCGGTCAGTCACCAGTGGCCGATGATTTAGTCATTCATGCCTACGTAATGAAGACTCTGTAGAAACCCAGAAGGATGGGCTTCTGGAAGCTTCTGAGTTGGTGAACACGTGGAGGAGCTGGGAGAACGGTGTGCTGGGAGAGGCCGTGGAAGCTCCTTGCCCCTTTTTTCCTACCTCACTCTGTATCCTTTGTAATACCCTTTAAAATAAACTCGTAAACGTAGGCCAATGTCCCTCTGAGTTCTGTGAGCTGCCCTGGTGAATTAATTAATTGACCCTGAGGAGGTGGTTGTGTACACCTCTGATTTATAGCGGGTAGATCAGAGGCACAGGGAGCACTTGGACCTTGGTATCTGAAGTTGGGTGGGGGACAGTCTTGTGGGACTGAGCCCTTAACCGTGGGAGCTGACACTCTCTCCAGGTAGACAGTGTCAGAACTGACTTGGATTGTAGGACAGCCAGCTGGTGTGGGAGAATTGCTTGGCGTTGGAAGCTCCACGCATTCTTAAAGCACACTCTGCTCAGATGTGCGCAAACCGCACACCGGGTGACGGGTGAGGCCCACCTGAGATGCTCAAGGCCTCCTCTGGGCGAGCTGCCCCTGCCTGCACCATCCCATGGCACTGAGAGGCAAATGTGGATAAGGAGGGCATTTTTCTTCCCTTGGAAATACTTTTTGGTTGAGGTAGAGGGTTTTGTTTGTTTGCTTGTTCTTGGACCGAGTGCAGAAGTAAGACCTAGTAAGTAAGGCCTTGCATCCTTTACTGAAAGTCAGTAAAGAGCACAGGTCCTGCTGGCTGGCTTTGTAGGTCACTGTCCCCAAGAAGTCCCTTGTTGGCCTTTCTCTGCTGACATGCATTTAGATTTAGGGTTACGGTTTAGCTTGGGGGGAGTGGGACCCATCAAGCTGGGTTTCTGGGTTTTGCACCTATTTTTAGAAAGGGCACTATTTTTAAATTGAGAACCGCCAGCTGAGTCTCCATCTGTCCTTCAGAGTCAGCACTGGGAAGCGGCCCAGTGCTCAGAGACCTGACATGGAAGTGAGGCGGCCCCTTGCCTTGCTTCCTGGGTGGCCACCTTCATCCAAGAATTTCAAGGTCTTTTCTGGTATCAGTTCTTGGCACGTCTGGGTCCGTCGGGCGGGGAGGAAGCCCAGCTCCCACTGTCCGCGCATGCAGTCACAGACCTGGGGGCATCTGGCCTTGCTCAAAGTCACCGGGCAGCAGCTGAAGAGGTTGGCAAACAGAGCCTGGACTGTGCCTGCCAGCTCCCTGCTCCAGCCCAGGGACTGTGTTACAGCGGGTCCAGCTGGCTCGGAGGACCACTGCTGCCCCTCTGCGTTTGTGTGTGGTGGAGAAAATTGGACTTTATACCTTCAGAAACCTGACAAAACAAAGGCACCAGGTGGAGAGAACCCCTGCTGTCCTCAGAGGGCCTCTGCGGGGGTGGGCTCAGTGCGGCCCGCTCAGCCCCTGGGTGGCCGCAAAGCTGGGCCTGGCCACCATGCACTATTGGTTGTGGGCAGTCACCATGCTACACTCAGCGGGTGAGGCCCAGGGACAGGTGCGCTGAGCCCGGTGGTTCCCCAGCACACCTGGCCCGGGGTGGCACCTTCCCCAGTGTCTCTTAGGGGCCAGATCCTGGAGACAGGACATGTCGTCATGTCCCCTCTGCATGCCCAGGTGCCCTCCCAGCACCCGGAGTCTAGTTAGCGCCATTGGGTCCCCCGGGACAGCACTCTCGGAAGCGTTGTCCTTGCACCCCAGGGGCACACTGCTACTTGTTTCCTGGTGGAGCAGTAAGCTGGGAGACCTTGGGTGCCAGCCACCACTTCGGGGCCGCTTTTCCCCGGTTTTCCCAACATTGACACTAAGCTGTCTGGCTTAGGTGATGTGTGTTGCTGGCATAACTATAATGTAGGCCTTTGGAGCGCTGGAGCAGCTGGGCCCAGCTTGCAAGAGTCAGGGGACTTCCCTGGTGGCGCAGTGGTTAAGAATCCACCTGCCAATGCAGGGGACACGGGTTCAATCCCTGGTCCCGGAAGATCACACGTGCCGCGGAGCAACTGAGCCCGCGAGCCACAACTACTGAGCCTGCGCGCCTAGAACCCGTGAGCCACAACAAGAGAAGCCACCGCAACAAAGAGTAGCCCCCGCTGGCCGCAACTAGAGAAAGCCCCTGCGCAGCACCGAAGACCCAACACGGCAATCAATCAATCAATAAGGTGGGTCTATCTTTAAAAAAAAGAAAAGTCAGTTGTGCGCATCTCCCTGGCCCTGGCCAGCCGTGTCGTGTCGGTAGCTTGAATCAGCCGTGCTGGAAGTATGGACGGTCAGCAATGCTGCAAAGTAGGGATAATCCCCGACCCCACCAGGAGCCAGTTTACCAGCCGCCTCTACCTTTTGGGGTCTTTTGTGCAGAGTTAATGGGATCCAGCAGAAGCTTGGCCAGGTCACCGTGAGGCTGTTAGGGTGAGGGGTGGGTGGGCAGCCGAGCTCTTCACCTCGGCAAGGAGGCCAAGGGTCTGAGGGTCCGCAGCTGTGCCTGGAGGGCGGTTTGTTCATCTGGGCCCCCATACCCTTTCTGGTGGATGCCCCCAGGCAGCCTCGCTTTGCCCTGGAGCAGTGCCCTACCTCACGACCCCCAGTTCTAGGAGTGAGGGCCCCCAGGCTACACTGCCTTATCCTCCAGGCAGAGCTCCCAGCAGGGGAGGGGAAGGGGAGAGGGCAGTTCGCTGCGACTCCGGAAGCTCGAGCTGGGGCTCCTGTCCTGGTCTCAGAGTCCCAAAGGGCGTGGACCCTGCACCTCCACCCTCTGGACACCCCAGCCCTTTGTCCCAATCTCTGTTGGGGCTAAGTGTGCTTGGGTCTGTCCTCACAGTGGACTGCAAGCTCCCTGTGGGCCAGTCCTGCCTTGGTCAGCTCTGTGTCCACAGGCCTGGGTAGAGCAGGACGCAATAAATGTTCCTTAAATGAGGGAGAGGACACGCACCAGGGAGTTAGCATGTGCTCGTGGTGACCGGAGGCACAGATGGGTCAGATCCCAGCCCAGCCACTTGCCGCCCTCTGTGTGCCTTTGGCTGTCCTCCTCAGCCTTGGTCTCTTCCGCTCATAAATGGGTGTAAAATAATAGGATAGAAGACACAAGTAAAGTTCTTGGTCTACTGCCTGTCTCCTAGCAGTGCTTAATATGTAGTAACTAGTATTATTGTTATTAATGAAAACGTCCTTTATAGTCTCCTCTGTGGGCAGTTTTGAGTCTTTTAATATCCCCGGATGACCACAAAGCAGCAGTCTTGGTGACACAGGACAGTACTGTTGGTTAATATTCCGGGGCAGCCTCACGTGGCTACTCGTGTTACTAGCTGTGGCTCGTGGTCTCCTGTGGTTGAAGGAGTGATATTCTCCTGGGTTAGACACCTGTGTGCACACCCGTGCACACGCATGCACGCATTCAGGCACACCATGTACAAGCACACTCACACATGCACACACGTGTGGGTGCCCGTGCACACCTGTGTACACACATGTCAACATGCACACAGCTGCTCCCTGTAACCTCTAACACATGGCTTCAGTAGCTGTATAATGTTCCATGGTTCTTCCTAAAGTTCCTTTAAATTAACCTTATTGGAAAATAACAGTGGAGAGAAGTGCACATATCATAAGTGCACAGCTTGATGTATTTTCACAGAGTGAAACACATCTCAGTAACCAGCCCCAGGCCGAGAATCAGGACATTTCCAGGCCCCCAGAAGTCCCCACGTTCCCCCTTCCTGTCACTCCCCCGTTACCAGGACGACCACTTTCCTGACTCCACGTGTTTACTTTATGAGATGGACCCACGCAGTGAGCTCTCTCTTGTGTCCTGGCTTCTTCTGCTCGGCACCGACTCTGACATCCTCCCGTGACTGTGTGTAGGCGTGGGTGGTCCACTCATTGCTGTTCAGTTTCTGCTGGTTCTCCATTATACTGATGTGGGCATTGGGGGCCATTTGGAATGGGGCACCGGAATATTCCTATGCGTCCTGTGCATACGTGAGATGCATTTCTGCTGGGTGTGTGCTTGGCACTGGGAGCCCTGCGTCTGCTGCTGTTCGTCATCAGAGTCCGGTGAGGGGGACACACCTGCCAGGTGAGAGCCTGGGTTTCCAGAGCAAGCGGGAATGTGGAGGGCAGGGCAGCCTGAAAGCACAGTTGTAGCACGTTTGAGAACTTAATTCCTTATTGTGACTGGCTGTTTCATCACATGAATATGCCACGTTTTATTTATGCATGCATCAAGTAATGGACACTCGGGTTGTTTCCACTTTTTGGCTATTGTAAATAATGCTGCTCTGAAATTCCAGGTACAAGTTTTTGTAGACATATATTTTCCATTGTCTTGGATATATACCTACTTGTGGAATTTCTGGGTCAAATGGTGATTCCATGTTTAACTTTTTGAGGAAAAAGCAGCCATTTTTAAAGATTGGATAAGCCTGTGTAAGGAGAAGACCAAATGTATCCACTTCCATTCAAGAAACTTAACATAACATATGGTAAATGTGAGAACCTTTTGAGCCTCGGCCCAAACATCCCCAAAGGTCCACACGCATTACCTGGGAGCCGTGTCCCCACGTGCCTGGGAGGAGGACCTCGGAAGGTAGAGGGGCCGTCGTGGTGTTGGTGGTAACAGAGTCCAGCCCATCAGTGAGATCAAAGAAACTCATAAATGGAAGTATTTTCATGGTTTTTCCTCTGAGTTCACTCCTTTAACCAGCTCTCGTGGGATGGGTGTTCGGGAGCCGTCAGCATGCTGGGGAGACTGAAGTCCCTGCTGCGTGGGCTCGCGGGCTAGCAGAGGAGGATGGGCGATGGCGAGGGTAAATCGGCAGGTTATATTCTATGCGAGAAGACAAGAGGGGCTCTAGACCGTGAGCAGTGTGCAGGGATGCCGTCTGCCGTGGCTGCAGGTGCAGCGGTACAGGGAGTGAGAGGCATCGGGGCTTCTACTTTTATTCTGCCAGGGTGGCCCATGGTGGGGTTTGCACAGAGGACAGAGCTGACTTCAGGTTTGGAAGGGGTCCCTCTGGCCGCTGTGTTGAGAGATTACTGGGGGGTGAGGGCAGGAGCAGGGAGACCGGTTAGGAGGCTTCTGCAGAAGTCCACTGAGAGGTGGTGGTCCCTTTTCCAAGTAGTGGAAGCACAGTGTAAAGAAAATACCTGTTCCAATAACACGGAAATACGTCCACTGGATCGTCGTTGTGCTCTGGAGATAATCATCACTGTTGCCGTTTGACATGGGTCCCCCTGGACTCTTTTACGTGTATATAAACACACACTTTTTTACTTTAATGGGATTATACCGTAAGTATAAAGTTCAGTAATCTTGTTTTCCCCCTTAATACACCCTGGGTGTCTGTGTCGATGTATATGGAGCCACCGTCCTTTTGCAGCTGCGAGGCACATATGACACAGTTGGGCTGTTATGTATTTAATAATTCCCAGACTCGAAGACATTGCTGTTTCTACTTTTTCACTATTTTAAACAATGTTGAGGTGAAAATTCTTATATAGACATATGTGTGGATGTTTCTAAAAATAAACTTCTGGGGACTTCCCTGGTGGCGCAGTGGTCAAGAATCCGCCTGCCAATGCAGGGGACAGGGGTTGGAGCCCTGGTGCGGGAAGATCCCACGTGCCGCAGAGCAGCTGGGCCCGTGCACCGCAACTACCGAAGCCCGGGCTCCTGGAGCCCGTGCTCTGCAGCGGGAGAGGCCACCGCAATGAGAAGCCCGTGCACCGCAACAAAGACCCAGGGCAGCCAAAAATAAATAAATAAATAAACTTTTCATGTTGGAATAATTTCACAGGCACAGAAAAGTTGCCGAGATGGCACAGAGGCTTCCTGTCCTCTCTCCACCCAGGTTCCTCTCTTGTTAGGAACTTACATTTCACGGTCCACTTGTCACAACTAAGAAACCGAATTTGGTACATACATTGTTAACTAAACTCCACACTTGGTCTGGATTTCACCACAAACATATATTTCTGTATACTTGTTTGATTAGTACTTTAAAATAAATTCCCAGGGACTTCCCTGGCTGTCCAGCAGTTAAGACTCTGCGCGTCCACTGCAGGGGGCGTGGGTTTGGTCCCTGGTCAGGGAGTTGAGATCCCACATGCTGCGTGCCATAGCCAAAAAGTAAAAGAAGTAAAAATAAAATACAGTAAGTTTCCAGAAGTGGAATGGCCGGGCCAGAGGGAACGTGTCGTTTAAGTCCTGCCTCATTGCTTCCAGGAAAGATGATGCTGGTCGTCATCCCGCGGAGTGGAGGAGGGTCCCATTGTGTTGTCACCAGGGTGAGAGCATGCAGCTCTGGACTCTGGGTTGCCTGTGTCATCTCGGTCGTTTTGTAGACGAGGAAAGCGAGGCCCCGAGAGGGAAGGTCCCTGCTCCCAGTTATGGAGCGTTGAGTCTCAGAGCCAGGATGGAGCGGGGCAGCTTCGCACTCCTAGCCCGAAACACCGAAGATTCTACCTTCCCAAACAGTGATTTCATACGCCTGAGACTTGGACAGGTCCAGGTTCACATCTGAGACATGGGAAACGAAAAGCCACCCTCACAGCCCGCAGGCACACAGGCCCGGGTGCGGCGGTGCAGCTGCCCTGAGCCTGGGGTCGTCATGCTGTGACCGTGCACACACCAGGCTCAGGTCCGCCACCCCCGGCCCCGGTGCCCTGGGAGCTGTGTCCGTGGTCGCACCTGGTTCGGAGCAGGTGACTCAACACCCCAGTGCTGGCTCCTCTGTGAGTTACATCTTCCGTCGGACAGCGTGTGTTCTCTGTGTGCACGTGTGTGAAACCTGCAAGACAAGCAGATGAGACCCTCCTGCCCAAGTATTTGTTGTTGCACAGAATAGAAAGTCTTTTTTGACATATGGCTCTCAACACACAGCTACACCAAACCAGCAGAACGGTGCCGAGGGTTACAGGTTCCCCGGAAAGTGGGAGTCGGGAACCACGCCGGCTCATCTCCCTGCGGGAAAGTGCCCTTGGGATTGGTTCCCTCCCCCAGAGCAGCGCGCCCCAGGGGACTTTGTCATAGTCACCTCGGATCCCCAGAACTCCACACACGCAGAGCCTGACTCGGGGCTGTTGGGGGCATACCTTTGGCTTTAAACTTCACGAGGTGTCCTGTGTGCAGAAGTGGTGGGGGCATCAGGACTGCGGAAGATCAGACACGGGACCTGCATCCGAGGTCCAAGTTCACGGCGAGCGATACCTGGCCTCTGAGCTGTCCCAAGGGCACAACCAAAGTCCTGAGGAGTCTGGGCCAAGGGAAGGGAGTGGTCACATCCCACTGGGCACCTGATGCAGCGTCTGAGTTGGAGGTTGGGAGGGAGGGAGGCGGGCAGAGGTGCAGGGCTGGGGGGAGAAACTGCGGGCCGGTCATCTTGAAGAACTAAGGACGGATTCCAGGGTCTCGGCCGCTGAGGCTTCGCTGTCCTCTCGGCCCTCAGCACACGGTCATCCCTGGGGCTCCTTCTCAGCCCCTCTCCTTGGTCTTCAGATGCCGCAGGCTGCAGGCCGGCTTGGCTGAGGCCGCTTGCTCTCCTTCATTCTCCCCCCAGGCAACCCGCCCAGGCCTGTGGCCATAAACCCAGCCAGGGATGCTCCCCCAACCTCGGCCCGCAGCCGGCCCTCCCTGCCTCTGGCGTCAGTAGCCTTGTGACCTCTGCCCTAGCCCATCATTCAACATCTCCAACCTGGCAGGTTCAAAACAGAGCCCTTTGGAAGTTTAAGCATAAACGGGATATTTGCATAGCCTTAAACTACCCCTCACCGAATATTCAGCAATTATAAAGGGGGAAATGGGGAGTTTACAGTGGAGGATTCTGGTAGACTCAACCTTAGCCAGGTGAGGAAAGTGGATGTCAGCTGCAGTAAGACATCACGCACTCCTGACACTGCGCTGAGGAGGGCACCGCAGCCCTGGGTGCCCTTCCCCATAAACATGGGGAGACTCTGTTGTACCACAGTGAGGAGGGAGTTGAAAGCAGGGAAGTGAACAGATCCTGTGCACGAATGTTCATAGCACACCGTTCTTCACAATGGCTGAAAGGCAGAAGCAACCCCAAATAAATGTCCATCAGCCGGTGAATGGGTAAAAAAAATGTGGTCTTTCTTTATGATGGAATTTTTTTTTCTTAACTTTTTATTTTATACTGGAGTATAGTTGATTAACAATGTTGTGTTAATTTCAGGTGTACAGCAAAGTGATGCAGTTATATGTACACATGTATCTATTCTTTTTCAAATTCTTTTCCCATTTCAGTTGTTACATAATATTGAGCAGAGTCCCCTGTGCTATACAGTAGGTCCTTGTTGGTTATCCATTTTAAATATAGGAGTGTATACATGTCAATCCCAAACTCCCTAAGTATCCTTTCCTCCCACCCTTCCCCTCTGGTAACCATTAAGTTCGTTCTCTAAGTCTGTGAGTCTGTTTCTGTTCTGTAAATAAGTTCATTTGTATCTCTTTTTTTTAGATTCTGCATTCCCTTTCTCCGTCTGACTTACTTTACTCACTATGACAATCTCTAGGTCCATGCATGTTGCTGCAAATGGCATTATTTCATTCATTTTAATGGCTGAGTAACATTCCGTTGTATTATATATATGTACCACATCTTCTTTATCCATTCCTCTGTCAGTGGACATTTAGGTTGCTTCCACGTCTTGCCTGTTGTAAGCAGCGCTGCAGTGAACATTGGGGTGCATGTATCCTTGCAGACCATGTTTTTCTCCAGCTATATGCCCAGGAGTGGGATTGTAGGATCATAAGGTAGCTCTATTTTTAGTTTTATAAGGAACCTCCAAACTGTTCTCCATGGTAGCTGTACCAATGTATATTCCCACCAACAGTGTAGGAGGGTTCCCTTCTCTCCACACCCTCTCCAGCATTTATTGTTTGTAGATTTTTTTGATGATGGCCATTCTGACTGGTCTGAGGTGATATCTCATTGTAGTTTTGATATGCATTTCTCTAATAATTAGCAGCGTTGCACAGCTTTTCACAAGCCTCTTGGCCGTCTGTGTGTCTTCTTCGGAGAAACGTCTATTTAGGTCTTCTGTCCATTTTTTGATTGGGTTGTTTGTTTTGATGATATTAAGCTGCATTGAGCTGTTTGTAAATTTTGGAGACTGATCCCTTGTTGGTCACACCTTATGATGGTATTATTCAGCCATAAAAAGGAATGAATTTCTGGCACATGTTACAACATGGATGAACCTTTGAGACATTACACTCAGTGAAGTAAGCGGACAGAAAAGGACAAATACTCTATGATTCTACTTACGTGAAATTCCCAGAAGGGGCAAATTCACAGAGACAGAAAGTCACATGGTGGTTGCCAGGGGCTGGGGGAGGGTGGGGATGGAGAGTTATTGCTTAATGGGAGCACGGTTTCTGTTGGGGTGTTTTTAAACCTGTGGGCGCTGGATAGTGGTGATGGTTGCACAACATTGCCACTGAACTGTGCTGTTCGAAATGTAAGTTGCTATGTAGAATAGCAGATTTTATGTTCTACATATTTTACCACGATTTAGAAAAATTAGAAATGCAATACACCGAAACCCATTGATTTGTACACTTTAAATAGGTGATTGATGTGGTATGTGAATACATCTGTTTAAAAAAACAAAAAAATCGAGGGATGTTCTACACAATGGTCACTGTTCTCCCAGGGGCGTGCCACGTGGCCTCCCTCCCTTCCTCTACTCAGATGCCATGTCTTAGTCTGCTCGGGCCGGACAGACTGGGGTGCTTACATAACAGACATGCATCTTCTCACAGTTCCGGAGGCTAGAAAGCCAAGATCGAGGTGTTGCATCCGTAGGAAGAATGATTAAGGAGGTGCCGGCTCTTGTGCTCCTCTTTCCCCTGAGTCCCTGGTCCCCTTTGTCCTCTCCTCCCCCTGCACCAGCTTCCCCCAGACTCACTGCCACCTGCGTCACCTGCTCTGCGGGGGGGCGGGCGGGGGCTGTGTCTTCTTTGTCCACAGCCTGGCCTCCAAAGCCGTCATGCGTGTGGATGAGTGAGTAAAATTCTCCCAGTAGTAGGTGTTCCATCCTGTTGGTGTAGTAGGGGTGTGAGCAGAGGAGGGGAGACGCATTTGGACAGCAGGGCCCAGGGCTGGACAAGGACTCCAGGCAGCCTCCTGGCCCACGGAGAGGCTCACAGCCCTTGTGCGTCTGCCGCGATGTTCAGCCGTCAGCCGTTCGTAAAACGGAGGTACGAGCCAAAGGAAAACGTGGATCCCACCTGCACTGGTCATTTCCACGTTGTCCAGAGCACTCAGGCCTGGTTTTCTTAATCGCTTTGTTATCTGAACACCCAGCGTTTTGATTATGAGCTGCTGAGGATGACTTCGTGTGAGATTTTACTGCCTAAAGGAGTGCACACAAACCTGGCAGGACAAGAGTGAAAATACAGCTTTTCCAGAAATATATTTAAAGAAAAAAATGTTAAGAACCGGCAGAACATAAAGTGCTGGTACGAAGTGTGAGGCAGCGAGGAGATGCAGGAGGCCAGCCCCCCCGCCAACAGCCTGCCCCCAGGCCTGCCAGGAACGTGGGTGCAGGGGTCTCCCGGGCCCCCCGGCACATGCACACATAAACCTCCTTCCTGCCTGAGCAGGGCATGGCCAGAGGACCGGGGAAAGCTTCTCCAGGCTGGGGTGCCGGTCCCAGGAAGGCCTGTCCCAGACGGGGCACCCATGGCTAGCGTCTGTGCGGCCTGGGGAGAGCCCTGCCATCCCCCGCTCTCTCCTTCCACAGCCGACGAGCCCCCAGGCTCCGCCTGCCCGCACCCCCCAATCTGGCCTGTGCCCCAGGTGGGCTGCGGAACGCCAGACCAAGGCCAACTCTCCATCTGCCCGTGTCAAGGTGACGGCCAGCATTTGTCATCCTGAGCTCTCACGTGCGTGCGTGTCCTTTCCACCACTAAAGGAGACAAAGCAGGCACTATTATTTGCATTCTAATGATCGGGACATTGAATAATAATAATAGTCCCCTTTGAGTGCGTAAGAAGTAGGAACCGTTATCCTCCCCACTTTAGAGCTGGGGGAACGAGGACCAGAGAGGTGCCTGCCCGGTTTGTGGTTGACCAGGAGATGAGCCAGGTGGGCTGGCTGCTCCTGGCCCCCTTGAGCCCTGAGGCCCAAGGCCAGGGTGGCTCACCCAAGCTCTAGCCGGAGACGGGCCTGGCCCCTTGGCCGCACCCCAGCGCCCTGGGCAGGGCGGTGCACTCCCACCCCAGCCCACCCACGCGGCTTTGTGCTCCGTCCAACCTTTTCTTTAAAGCAAGACGTCCTCTGGAATGAGCCCACCTGGAAACTTTATTGATCCAAAGAAAAAACTGAATTAGGTTCATAAACTGTCACTCTTGATACTCTCCGGGGGCCACCTCTGGTTTCCAGGGCCCCGGGGAGCCCGAGTGCCTACGTCTGACCCTCGTCCCTCCCTCTTCAGACGACACCAGGTGGCCTTCAAGGCCGGGCCTGGCCCTGCCGTACCCACCTCGAGACATGGTGCTGGGGGTCACCTCTCTCCCCCCCTCCACGGTGAGGCTGTGACGGGCTCCTTCCCACCCTACACAGGTGCACGTGCATGCACACACCTACACACATGCCCACACACGCGCGTACACACACACACGTGCACACATGCACACACGGACACATATACATGCACACGCCTTCACTCATCCTCTTCTCAGCAGTCGGCACTTCCCCTCTCACGGCCCCCTCATGCTGGGATTAGCTACTCTAGCTCCTGTGACGGTCCGTTCATGCGTGTCTCCCCCCTACCCATGCATGAGCTCCCTAGGCGAGGCCACGTCATCGTTGTCGCCGAGGTCCCCAGCACCGGTCCAGCTGGAGAAGCCGGCTGAGGGAGTGATGACAGCAGGATTCAGAGGGTCAGGCCGCTTGTCTCTGCCCCAGTGCTCTTTCCAGAGGCTGGACGAAGCCATCCCCGGTGCCCCCTGGGGGCAGCTGAGGTGCCTGAAGGCCTTACTGCCGCAGTGCCTGCCCGGCCCCCAGCCCCCAGGCCCCAGGCCTCGGGGCAGGAGCTGATGCTCGCACACTGGGCCGTGCATCCAGTTTCCTTTCCCCTTCCATCACCCCTGCCCCTGCGACCAGGTGTGTCACCCCAGGAATCCTTGGCAGACCCGTCCCCGTCACCCGCCCTGGTTCCTGGGGCGCACCTCCACACGGGGCTGCCGGCTGTGTGCTGAGCGGGGGCCGAGGGCCTCACGCACGTTCTGCCAGGCCCTCCCCTGGCAGGTGAGCCGCGGGGCGCAGTCGTGGCCTGGGGTCCCGGGCAGGGGTGAGGAGAGAGGGGGTCAGGAAGGACACCTCCTGTGTGCCATGTATGAACTGCGCTCAGGTGCTGAGGGGGCATACACCCCGGGGGACCCAGGTAGGGCCGCCGGCCGCAGGAGCTTCACGCTCGGCTGCGTGTCTGAAGCTGGCGCGACCTGCGCTGCAGCTCTGAGCGCCCGGAGGGCTGGGCCTCTGCCCTCCGCCCTGGCGCTCCCAGCGCCTCCGCCAGCCAGGCGGCCCGGCCGCCAGCGCCACCTGCTCATGGCGCACGCGCTTAGGTTCTGGCCTTTGGAAAAAGGCATCACTTATATTTGGTCCCACCCACGTCTGGCTGCTTGGAGGCCCCATCGAGGGCCAGAGGGATTTCTAGGAAAGGCGGTCCCGTGGAAAGGGTTCTGCAGGCGAGTAATCTGGGAGAAGCTGGGCTGCTTTAGGCTAATATACCCACGATTCCAGCCGCATCCCCGAAGGTGTCCCGACGCTGTCGTTGCGTCTGAGTCTCTGTAAGGCGGGTCTCCCGGTGCCTGCAGTAAGGAGACAGGCATTGTGAAGCTGAGGAGGGCGGGGCAGCCCGCATCTCCAAACACATCTGACCACAGAACCCTTCTTTGTAGGAGCATCTTACGCACCAGGGTTTGGGGCACCTCCTGCTCTAGGCGGCCCGCCGCCATCATGGAGCTGGCGAGGGTGAGTCCCTCCGCCTCTTGATGGAAAGAGTCAGCTACTGGAAAGGTAGAAGAATCCCAGCACTGAAATCCTGCCCGTTTCCCTCAGCTGTATTCATGCAACATGGCACCAACAGGGAAAATCACACGTAGGACATATTTATTTAGAGGCCTGGCCAGCCTCTGGAAATGAGCATTTCAGGGCTGGCCAGGAAAGAGGCTGGAGTTATGTGGGAGCATTTCAATGTATGGCTGTCCCACAATTTGTATTCCAGTCTCCTGTTGATGGACGTGTAAATGGTTTCCGGTTTTTTCACGATTATAAGTCATACTGTGGTGAGCCGTGTTGGCATGCCTCCTGTGAAAACGGGCTAGGTTTTCTTTAGAACAATTTTCCCCACACTTGCTGGGTAATAAGCATCACCTTGGAGAGCTTGTTAAATATACATATTACCAGGTCTGTCCCTGGTGGGTCTGAGGTTTAGACCCGGGGAATCTTTTCGTTCTTTCAACAGGATTTCAGTGATTACTGTCATCAGGGAAGTTTAGCCAAGCCCTGATTCCAAAGCAGGAGAACTGGCTCAGCAAACGTGGTTCACAGTTTACTAATTAGATATGCCAATCACGCCGAAGTGGATGCGCCCAGCTCTGTCCCCTCCAGCAGTGAAAAAGAATCCCATTTTCCCACATCCTTGCCAGTTCTTTGTACCATGAAGTATTTATTTAAAAAAAACTTTTTCCAAACCTGAAAAGTGTGTAATAATATCTTGTTTTAATATAATTTGCGTTCCCTGTACTTTCAGTGTGGTTGAGCGCTTTTTCAGTGTTTAATGACCATTCAAGTTTCCTTTTTGTGAATTACCTATTCATATCCTCTGTTCTCTTTACCATGGGATGCTTGTCTATCTAAAAGTAGTTTGTAATGATCTTTTGTACATTCTGCTCCTGCTTCTTTGTCAGTTACCTGTATTGCAGACATTTATTTCCAGTCTGTGGTCTGTCTTTTCACCTTGTTTATGGTGCCCTGTTGAGCAAAAGTTTTAAATTGAATTATAATGAGATTTATTAATCTGATCCATTTTCCTTTTCATTTTGTTATGGTTTGTGCACTTTGTATCTTGTTTAAGACATCCTCCCCTCCCCATAGTTAGAAAACTGGTCTTCTACATTGTTCTCCAGAAGTTTTAAAGTTTTGGTTTGCACATTCAGATTCTAAATACACACACATTTGCTGTGTGTGCATGGCGTGAGGCGGGGGATTTAATTTTATTTTCTGTGTGGATAGCCAGCTGTTCCAACACCATCTTTTAATAGCCCACCCTTTCCCCTCTGATCTGTAATGCCACCTCTGTCATATGTCAGCTTTCCATATTAGCTTTTATCACTCTCTTTAAATGTGGTCTTTAAAAAGCAGCTTTCCTGAGATATAATCCACAACCGTACAATTCACCCATTTAAAGTGTACAATTCAAGGGGTTTTAGTGTATTCACACACCATCACCATCAGTCAATTTGAGAACATTTGCATCTCCTCTAGAAGAGACCGTGTACCCCCCTCACCATTTAGCTACCCTCCCCGCATCTCCCCAGCCCTGAGCAGCCCCTAACCGACTTTCTCTCTATACAGATTCCCCTATTCTGGAAATACATGAATGAAACCATATAATATGTGCTCTTTTGTGACTGGCTTTTTTCACTCGGGTATATACCTATGAGTGGAATTGCTGGGTCATATGGTAACTAGTTTTAATCATTTGAGGAACTGGCAGACTCTTTTCCAAAGCAGCTGTACCATTTTACATTCCCACCAGCATCGTGTGAGCGTTGGTTCTTCCACATCCTCTCCTACACTTGTTATTATCTGACTTTTAGATTCTGGCCATCTCAGCGGGTGGTGAAGTAGTCATTATTGTCTTGATTTGCAGTTCCCTGGTGACTAACGACGTCAGGAGTCTTTTCATTTACTTGCCATTTGCCTATCTTCCTTGGAGAGATATATATCAGATCTGTTGCCTGTATTTAGATTGGGTTGTCTTTTTATCATTGAGTTGTAAGAGTTCTTTATTCTGGATATAAGGCCCTTATCAGATATATGATTTGCAGATGTTTGCTCTCATCTGTGGGTTGTCTTTGCGTTTTCTTGATGCTGTCCTGTGAGGCACAAAAGCTTACTTTGGATGAAGTCTAAACTACCTATTTTTTCTTTTGTTGCTCATACTCTTTTCTTTTTTTTTTTTTTTTTTTTTTTTTTTTGCGGTACGCGGGCCTCTCACTGTTGTGGCCTCTCCCGTTGCGGAGCACAGGCTCCGGACGTGCAGGCTCAGCGGCCATGGCTCACAGGCTCAACCGCTCCATGGCATGTGGGATCTTCCCAGACCGGGGCATGAACCCGTGTCCCATGCATCGGCAGGCGGACTCTCAACCACTGCGCCACCAGGGAAGCCCTGTTGCTCATACTCTTGGTGTCATATCTAAGAATCCTTTGACAAATCTGAGGCCATGGAGATGTACCCCTATGTTTACTTCTGTGAGTTTTCTATTTTTAACTCTTACCTTTGAGCCATTTTGATCGAGTTCATTTTTTGCCTGTGACGTGAGATAAGGGTACACCTTTATTCTTTTACACGTGGCTATCCAGTTGTCCCAGCACGATTTGCTGAACAGATTATTCTTTCCCCTTTGAATGGTCCTGGCCCCCTCGTTGAAAATCAGTTAACCTACACACACAGTTTTATTTCTGTTAGAACCTTCAGTTCTATTCCATTGAGTTTTATATCCATCGTGTACCACACTGACTTGATCACTGTTGCATTGTGGTAAGTTTTGAGAAAGGGAAGTGTGAATCCTACTTTGTTCTCTTTTTCAAGATTGTTTTTGGCTATTATGGGTCCTTCGCAATTCTGTGTGAATTTTAGAGTCAACTTTCTACAAAGAAGTCAGCTGGGATCTGATAGCGATTTTGCCTTGAGTCTAGTTCTGGGGACTTTGCCATCTTAACCATGTTAAGTCTTCCATTCCATGAACGTGGGATAGTTTTCCATTTATTTAGATCTTTAATTCCTTTAACAATATTTTGTAGTTTTCAGAGTATAAGTTTTGCATTTCTGTTGTTACATTTATTCCTAAATATTTTATTCTTTTTGATACTCTTGTAATTGGAATTGCATTCCTGTTAGATGTGGGTTTTTTTGTTTGTTTGTTTTTTTGCGGTACGCGGGCCTCTCACTGTTGTGGCCTCTCCCGTTGCGGAGCACAGGCTCTGGACGCGCAGGCTCAGCAGCCATGGCTCACGGGCCCAGCCGCTCCGCGGCATGTGGGATCTTCCCGGACCGGGGCACGAACCCGTGTCCCCTGCATCGGCAGGCGGACTCTCAACCACTGTGCCACCAGGGAAGCCCTAGATGTGTTTTTAAGAAAGCATTTTAGAGTAAATTTTTCTTAAGCTGAAGGCTGACATGCTAAAAGTCCCAGGTGGTGAAGCAGGTAAGTCCTGAAGGATCTTGCCCCTCCCCCTCCTAGTCCAGCAGCTGTTCCAGATGTTGTGGCTGGGTCTCTGCCTTGTTTCCTTTCTGTCTAAATGAGAGGCGGGGGTGGGGGGGAATCAATGAGATTAATCAGTCCTCTCTCCAGAGGTGGGGCTGATGGAGAGAAAAGCCTAAAATATTCCCTCGGTATTCATCTCTCCTGGCAGGGGAGTAGAAGGTCAGGGGAGATTGCCCTCACCATCCAAACCTGATCTGGTGAGGACTGTGGTCAGTTATGAATGTGAGTGAGACAGGCCCCTGCCCTGGAGGATCCCCCCAGGTTTGTGGGGAAGAGAGACACAAACTCAACACAGAATGGTAAGGCTGCCTTGGGGACACCACACTGCCAAGGACTGAGTTTGCTTGTGAAGGGCACAGCCAGCAATGTCTGTGAAAGTCCAGGAAGCCTTCCTGGAGGAGATGACATTTGAGCCTAATCTTGAAGGAAAGGCAGATTCTCTGGCAGGCAGAGAGGTTAAGTCTTTCCAGCAGAGGAAAAGATCTACATGGAGGTCCACAGGTGAGAAAGAGGCCACAGCTCTCCTGTGGCCCCCACCTCGCTAATATAATATTAAATGACTCAAAAAATGTTGTAAACTAAAGGTTTTCTCATCTCAAAAGACCTTCCCAGGGTTAACAGTAATTAAGTTTTATTGTCATTACCTTGGGAATTGCCCTACCATGCATCTGTGAACCCTGGCTTATTTATATATAAGCGTATAAATCATTATCTCATGCTGTTGTTTTTAACTATGAGGAAACATAGTTAACTTGGAGAATTAACAAGTTCAAATGCTTTAAATGTAACAACTACCTCTGTAGTGGTGGGGAGAAGTCCTGATTGGTAGCACTTGCCACTTGCCATGGTGTAAATTCTCCCATCATGGCTGATTTTGAGCCACCAGCATGATGTCACTGAACATGGAGTTGGAGAGACACGTGCACGGTCAGCATAGACCAGGGCAGCACACGGCTGTGTGCAACTCACTTAATTTATGTTCTCGTAAAGAAAATGGGACCCCACGACTCTCTCTGGGGTGAAACCAGTATCAGCAATGGAGACATCAGCTGATTTCATCCCCAGTGTGCCGTTATGGTTGTGTTGTTGTAGCCCCAGGAGAGAGGATGGATGGATGGATGGATGGATGGATGGATGGATGGGGATTACACAGAGAGGAGAATGTATGTCTCACCTTTGCAGAGCGCAGAGCAGCCAGCAGTGAACAGAGCAAAGGGGTTTGGGGGGAGTTGTCGAGAAGGGAGGGGAGGGGAGGAGAAAGAGCTAAGAATTCCCAATCCTGTAAGAAATGCTGCCCAGCAAGAGCATTTGCTGGCCTCTGACCCCTGCACCATCCAAGTCTGATACTCTGGGCAGCACTCAGAGGGGGAGCCAGGTATCTGGAGAACAGCCACGCACCTCTGCTGCTGATGTCTGGACCCTGGTCCCAGCCAGCAGTGCCCCTAAGACATAGCTCCAGCTGGAGCCCGCATCGGAGCTGGCATGCAGAGTGCCCATTTCCGCTGTCTGTCCTCGAGCCTAGGCGCAGAGGGCCCTGAAGTGGCCCCTGTCAGTACCTTGGTGGCTTTACGAGGGCTCCCAGGCAGCCCTCGCCTCGGTCCTTCCCGAGTGTCGGCCACGCGGGATTCAGAATGGGGAGGTAGGTCCAGAATGTGTGGGAGCCAGGGATGGGGTGTGGGCCCCTGGGTGGCAGGGGACGGACCCCCCCAGAAGAGTGAGGCTCCCCTCACTCAACACGTCGTGGCAGGGGGAGACTTTCCCCGGGGGCACCCCCGCCCTGTCATGTTGGCCACAGCCATCTTCTTTCTTTCACAGCAGCCCCAGTAACTTCACCTTCTGCTCCTGAATTCGGTCTGCATGTTTGTTTCTCCCTTTCTGACCAGCTTTTCTTCTCCATCCCTTCCTTTAAGCCTGATGCAGGGTGACCCTGCTCATGTAGCAGCCAGTGCCCCAGCTGGTGCCCCTGTGGCACGAGATGTGCCCCAGCCCCACTGGGCCCTGCTCTGCCCCTTCCTCCACCATCACCACTGTCCCCCACTCTGCTTCCAGGGCCTTTGCTCTAGCTGTTTGTTCTCTAGAGGGCGGAACCCACGCTGAGTTAAAAAAAGAAAATCCCAGAGACACCTCGGGGTCTGGTGCTGACCTTGCACAGTCGAAGCCCTGGCTGAGCACAGGTGCGGGTTGGGGGCAGGGCTGCCAGGCTCTGTAGTGATGGGCCTCCCAGACCTACAGGTCCCACACCAACAATGCCACCCAGCCTGCCAGTCTTGAGGGGAAGCCCTGCCCCCACCCCCCACCTCCCCCTCAGTGAGCCACACCGCAACTGCTTCGTGTGGGGAGAGTCAAAGGCTGAGAAAATACGAGCCTCTGGACGGGCGTGTGTTAGAGTTCAGGGACTCTGCATTCCCAGCCCAGAGCAGCCAGGGACACGGCACCTGTCCCTTCGCCTCCAAGGTGACCACGTCCCCAGCCGACCTGAAGCATTGCTCTCTAGAGCAGCAAGCTAGGCTGTTTAATTTTTTTTTTTTTTGAATTTATTTTTGTCTGTGTTGGGTCTTCGTTGCTGCGCGCGGGCTTTCTCTAGTTGCGGCAAGCGGGGGCTACTCTTCGTTGAGGTGCACGGGCTTCTCATTGCGGTGGCTTCTCTTGTTGCGGAGCACGGGCTCTAGGCGTGCGGGCTCAGTAGTTGTGGCACGCAGGATCTAGAGCGTAGGCTCAGTAGTTGTGGCACACGGGCTTAGTTCCTCCGCAGCATGTGGGACCTTCCCAAACCAGGGCTCGAACCTGTGTCCCCTGCATTGGCAGGCAGATTCTTAACCACTGCGCCACCAGGGAAGCCCTAGGCTGTTTAATTTTTTAAAAGAGAAGTTTTTATAAATGTCTGCACAGAAACATCCGTATTGGTGGGTTCTTGCTCCTCAGGACCCGCCGTGACAATAGCTCGCAGGGGCTAAATCTGCCTTCCGAGGCGGGGGGAGACACACCGAGGCCTGCCGGGCCGGGCATCGGGGGGCAGCCCCCACCCAGGGCCCAGCCCACAGCTTGCGTTGTTCTCTGGGAGCCGAGGATGCAGGAGCAAAGGTTAGGGAAAGCCAGACGTCGCTTTCTGGACCGGCTGTGGTGCCAGCAGGGCGGTTATTTATGAGACGGTGGAGCGTGCATACATCAAGGCTTCCCCCAGCAGCGCAGCTGGTGAGGGCTCTGAAATGATCTCGTGGTGCCCCCTCTGCTGAACCACTGGAGAGAAAACGGGGCGTCACCCGCAAGGACCCAGGCTTCTCCCGAGCCTCATACAGACCTGGGCAAAACCTCGTCCCTGCGCTGCTGGGTTTCTGCACAGCCTCCGGGACGCTGTGTGTAGGAGTGTCTGTCCGGCCTTAACCAGGGCCGCTCCCCGCAGGCGGTCGGATGGGTGGGTTGTGTGTGGTGGCGCCTTCCCCCGCCTGAGGAAGGCGGCCCGGAGCGTAAAGACGGCGCCTCTGTGGCGGTGGCCAGACTTGTTCAGAGCATGCATCGCAGGTCCTAATTTTTTATCTGTTCCAAAAGCTGCCAACTGCTGGATCGAGCTGGGCCCACCCTTCTGGCTCCTAAGCCACCTCCAAAGACAAAGGCCAGTCAGCAAAAATTAAAATTCAGTTTCAAAATGGTGACGTGGGCTCAAGCCACAGCGTCACCATCCCATGGGCCCACGCAGGATGGCAGACGAGAGAAGGTGTGGGCAGTAGCCACGTGGGCTCAGCATGTCCCCTTTGTCCAGGGTCAAAGGAGCTGGACCGCTAAGGCACACGAGACCCCCTCCAAGGAAGGCCACGGTGCTGGGGGGCCCACCCCTCTAACGTTAATCACCAGTTAGGGATTGGCCCCTGTAATTTTCGTCCACTGGTACTTCCTTCCTGTGTTAACAGCACAGAACGATGGCTTCTCCTCTCCATCCCAACAGACCCGTTGGCTCTCCTGCATCTGTGGGGTCAGATCTATGGGGTTCCCCACTGGGCAGCCTTGGCCGGCGGCTGCAGAGCTGAGGTCAGGCTCTCGGTTCAGACCCGGGGGTCCCTGGTGCCACAGCCCCTCTGATCTGCAGGCCCCCTGCATGCACTGGCTCTCCAGCCCCTGGGCTCGGCTTTGAATGAATTCATTATTCCCAAGCCTGACGCGGCGTGCTGGGCCGCCAGTTTCTCCAGGCTGGCAGTGCTCGGAAGCTGGCCACTGCCAAATCCAGTTGTTTGACTTAATGTTTCAAGGCCAAGTTCTTTCAGGAAAGTTCTCTCCATGCCCACCCCACCCCCCTTAGAAAAATAGATGTGCAGTTGACTGGCTGTGCAGGTTTTTAATCCATCATTCTTTCTGAAGAACAGCGTGAACCGCTCATTCGTTCACACACATAACTCTCTCTCTCTCCGTCTCTGTCTCTCTGTCTGTCTCTCTCCTCCCAAATGCACATGAGATGGAACTGGGAGAGTATGGACTCTGAACATTTCGGGATGGGGGCGGCAGAGCAAGTGCTAGCTGTGGTCTGTGCGAAAGAAAGAGCCCTTGGCTGCCAGGAAATGGAGGTACTCATGGGTGGCCACGGGGAAATGCTGGAACCTTCCATGCGGACTTTGCGGCAGCTGGATGTGCCTGTTGGCATCCCTCTTAATGCCTGTGATGTCTTAAAAACCTGACCTAGTTAATAATCCATCTATATATTTATACTCCCGCCTCTTCCCCACGGTGGGAGGGACGGCGCCCTGCAGGCTCTGGACTTGGCCTTGCCTTTCCTGGTGGCGAGGGCACACACAGTCAGAGCGGTCTTTCTTGTGCTCTGAGGGCACCATCAGAGCCAAGAGAACTTTTCCTGGCCCAGAATTCTGAATCAAGGTGTGACGTGGGCCTTGGCAAAGGCGAGCATCTCCAGGCCTTCCTCAGACAGCCACTCCCACCCCTTTGCCACTGTGCTGAGACCGGGATGTAGCCCCAGGCTGGGAGCTGTAGGAGGGCGGGGTAGCATCCGTCCCATCTGCCCAGGGGGCCTGTCCCACGGGATGCACCCAGTGACTCAGCTGGAAAGGGAGACAGAGTTGGTCCATGGCCCAGCACTGCCACTTACCTGCTCTGGGACCAAGGGGTTCACAGCCCCTTTCTGAGCCTGCTTCCTCATCCACAGATCAAAGGCCAGATCATAATCCTGCACAAATTGAGGGGCAGAGTGGGCTCGTGATATTGGCTGTGCCCTGTAACGTCCAAGAAGGCCCTGTGGTTTTTAGCAAACACCGTCGCCCACCTCTTTGCAGAAAACGGGATTCCCTGTCCCAGATAGAAAAGATCTCTCCTGTCCTGAGGCCCAAGATCACTGTTCTTTTGCGAAGTTTCCACCTGACCTGAGCGTGAGGCCATCCTGTCTCCACGGCTCCCTGCGTGGGGACACAGCAGCCGCTAAAGGAGGATGTGGCGCTTGCAGAATACAAGGCCTCCAAAGGGAGGTCGAGGTGGGTGTTGTGTTCAGTGCTATTTCGGGGTCTGGACTTGTTAATTAAAGGGGAGGCAGGGCAGGAAGGACGGCCTGCCTGCCAGCAAGCATCCGGTTAGTGTCCTGGTGTACAAATGTGTCCTGAGTGTCCAGCCGGGGCAGCGGCTTACAGGGAGGAAGGAGTGTGCACGGGGAAGGTCCATGCAGGATTGTGGCAGGAGATGAATTTGACCACCACCAGGTGATCAGGGCCATTTAGGCCACCACAGCACCAGGTGGAGGCTCCTGACGGTGGGGCAGAGCTGCGGGGGCCTCATTCACGGACCCGGGGCCCGGGGCACAGGGTGGGGTCTGTCCCACCCCTGGTGGAAGATGGGAGGAGGCAGGGCTCCTGACTCCCACCCTGCTGCCCCCATGGCCCTCCCGGGAGCCGGGGCTCCAAGCAGCGCAGACGGAGAATGTCAGGTCTAGCACAGAGTCTGGGGTGGAAACAGGCCCAGAGTGGGAAGCAGACTTGCCCAGAACAACATGGCCCGTGGCTGGCACTGTGCTGCCTCCCTCGTTTTACAGGGGTGGAAACTGAGGCAGCATTTGTGCAGGCCGCTCTTTCTTCGTGCCGGGCAGCCCCCAAGTGGTCTGCATGTAGCAGCAAGGTGGCCCTCACTGCCCATGAGACCAGCCAGCCCCTGGGCCAACCCCAGACCAACTAAGGGAGATCTCTGGGCGGGGGGTGGGTTCAGGCATCAGCATCCCTAATTGATCTTTTCAAAGACTAGCCCTTTGTTTCGGTGATTTTTCTCTGTTGTTTTTCTGTCTTCGATTTCATTGTTTTCTGCTCTGATCTCTATTATTTCCTTCCTCTGCTTGCCTTGGGCTTGTTTGGCTCTTCTTTTTCTGATTTCTTAAGGTGGGAGCTTAGATGATGGAGTTGAGAACTTTCCTCCTACGTAAGCATTTTTTTAAAAAATTAATTAATTAATTTATTTTTGGCTGAGTTGGGTCTCCGTTGCTGTGCGTGGGCTTCTCATTGTGGTAGCTTCTCTTGTTGCGGAGCACAGGCTGTAGGGGCGTGGGCTTCAGTAGTTCTGGTGCATGGGCTCAGTAGTTGTGACTCGCGGGCTCTAGAGCGCAGGCTCGGTAGTTGTGGCGCATGGGCTTAGTTACGCCACGGCATGTGGGATCTTCGCGGATGAGGGCTCGAACCCACGTCCCCTGCATCGTCAGGCGGATTCTTAACCACTGCACCACCAGGGAAGTCCCCTACGTAAGTGTTTTTAGTGCTATAAATTTCCCTCTGGTTCCTGCTCTAGCTGCATCCCACAGCTCTGATACCACACACGAGTCATTGTTCTAAGCTCCGCAGGTGGTTCCGATAAGCAGCTGGACCTGAGAGCCAGCATTCTCATCTCCTGTCTGATCGTGGGCCTCTGGAAATGGAGCTGACAGCACTTCCCAGTCAACTCCCTAGCGTTCTGAGGAAGAAGTTAGGCTTTTCCTGCTGAAGAACCTTGTTTAGGGGGAACTTAAGACACCTTCCTCCGGCCTTGTAATGCACACTGGAAAAGTTAATTCTTAAGTTTGTATGGCAATAAGCAAGTAATTAGGAAACCGGGGGCGGGGGGGAGGTGGGAAGGAGGGGGAGGGGGGCAGGAGGGAGAGGGGCCCTATCAGATGTTAAGTATAGTGTAAAGCCTCAGTCCCTGGAACTGTATAGTCCTGACACACACCTGGGCTGAGGGACCAGTGAGGGACGGTGTTCCTGCAGTGCCAGGCCCTGTGCCCAGAATCGGGTGCCCAGGAAGGAATAGCATTTCAGACGGCACCTGGGGCCCTACTTTCCACGGGATCCTCAACCTACACAGCTTCCTTCTACCCATCGCCAGACCAGCCTGCCCATTCTGCAGTCCTGGCAACCTGAGCCCTTCAAATACACTGAGCCTAGGGCTCAAGTCCCAAAGGTCACTGGAGGGGAGCCAAGGCTGAGCGGGTTGAGAGAGAAGATGAGTCACTGGGGCTTCCCCGAACTTGGGGAATGTCCTGACCCCTGATTCCTGAGCCTAAACCACTGCCATCAGCCAGGTTCCCGCTTCTGCTCCTGCTTCCCCATCTGTAAAGAAGACAGCGCCCCCCTGAGGATCACTGAGCAAATGCATCTGAGGGTTGCTGCCACCATCCCCACCCGCAGCCAGATGGGAGCTGCTTCCAGGGCTTTCTGGAGGCCAGAGGGCCAGACTGTTCAGGGCTGGTTTATGGCTTCCCAGTGAGTCGTGGGGCAGGACCAGGGTCTGAGGAAAATCAGAGCAGTGTTGAGTGAATGTTCTGGAGGAGCAGCTGGTCCTCCTGGGCTGGAGACGAAACCGAAGAAAACAAGGTTCCGTCTAGGAATCGTCCAGGGCGCGGCGGCCCGCCAGGAGCCAGGGCAGCTTGGACGGGGTCCCTGCACACACAATCGGCCCAGTGTGGGGCACGCCGCCGGGATGAATGGCCCCTCACTGGGCGGCTTTGACCATTTACGAGGTGCTGTCTGGGCTGTGATGAATGAGGTGGCATCCGTCAGCTTTTCGGGGAACCCAGCCGGGGTGGAAGGTGCCAAGTAAATACGGGGGAGGGGCGCTGGTCTCCCCGCTGGTTCTCTCCAGGCCCTCCAGACCGTGCCTCAGTTTCCCCGTCTGCGCCCACTCCCCGATGCCCGGCCCTGTGTTGTAAGTGCAGGTGGTGAGAGTCCTGGCAAGAAGGGAGCCCAGGAACCCCATCTGCGCGGGCCTGTGCCCGGCAGGTGGCCGGCTCAGCTCTCTGGAAGGACAGACTCGTCCCATCTCTGTGCAGCCTCTGTGGGCTGCCTCGGGCCAGCATCTGCCCTCCCTGGGCCTCAGTTTTCTCACCTGAGAAATGAGGGGTTGTACCCTAAAGTCCCTCCAGCTCCTGGGTTTGGGGGCTCGTTTACCATGTTTGGGGCTTGTTCCAGCCGGTGGGTACAGGGAAGATGCCAGCATTGGAGTCCCAGCCCCACCACGTGCTGGCCAGGTGGCCCGAAGCAAACCGCCACTCCTGTGTCCCCCACTCCAGGGGCTGAGATGCAAAGCCTTGTCCAGGTGGACCTGAAGGAGGTGCCACCAAGGACGTGCTGGGTGGAAGTGTTCTCTGTCCCTTGGGTAAACTGGGGGTGGACCCCCAGTGTTCTCTGTCCCTCAGGCCTATCTGGCACTGTGGGTAGGTGGGCAGAGGGGACGGGGTGAAGGCCAGCCCTGGGTGGTCTCCAGGTGGCATTCGTTGGACGTGGCAGGTACCACCGGCCCCAAGGTTACCTCGGCTCACCTGGGGGTGCTCTGTAATTAACGGATATGCTCTGCAGAGCAGATGGCATTTGCCATGCCCGGCTGGGTCTCTGGCCCCAAGGTCTGGGCTGGCCTGGACTGTCCCTCCCCCGGCTGGTGAGCTGCGGGACCAAGGTGGAACCGCTGCGCCTCTTGTTTATCTGGCTGGGCTGGAGCATAACCTTGACTTTCCTTAATACCTCCGGTGAAGTGGTGGCAAAGCCAAGCTAGAAACTTTGCTGCTTTTATTGTGTACATTATTAAGACAGCTTTACTGCAGCCTCCAAGGGAACTTGGAGGAACGGTCTTACTCATTATCCCACCTCGCTTAGACCGCCGTTTATCTCCTCTGGGTTCCTGCCAGCCCCCCTCTGTAGCCATGGTCACGTGCATGTATAACTCTTGTCTCCCCCGGTCATTGTTCATAGCCGCATCTTATTTTATGGAGCAGATAAACCATACTCCCCTGTGGTTGGACTGGTTTGGACTGGTTCCTTTGCTGTCGTGAGCATCTGTATTGTACCTGTAGCTTTTGTCCTTCCGTTCAGCTCACTTTTGTTGAAAACCTCCCACATGCCAGGCTCTGTATGAGGTCTCTTTAGAATGAAGTCTTTAGGACAGATTTCCAGGAATGGGGCTGAAAAACTTGATTCTTTTAATGGATCTTAACATCTGCAGCCACATTACCCCCCAACCGAGTGTTTGCATCCCTGGGGAGGAGGACAGCAGGGTGTGTCTGCGCCCCAGGCATGGTACATCCTGGCAAACGGAGAAGCCGCACGGCTGCTGCAGTCACATGCAGGGGTCGGGAAGGCTGTCCCGGAGGCAGGGGTGCTGCCAACGAGACCCCCCCGCCGTGGGGGGACAGTCCTCGTGAACAGGTGCATCAGTCTCAGTGAGCAGCCCCTGGGAAGCCTTCTTGATGCCCACTTGGCACGATTTGGCCCTTTCTGTACTGCCGGCCTCTGGTCTGTGATAGCCGTCAGCACTGTCACCTCATCACCAGCCCAACCAGTGCACACTGTCCTGTTCATTCCTCACGGGGACAAGGGGAAGTCACCTGCTCCAGCGGGATTTGCACCCCAGCTACACCAGCCCAGGGCCCCTGTGCCAAGTGCTCCCTCCAGGCCCACCCCACTGTGGCCCCTGCTGACCCCCGAGGGGCCGGGAGGGTCTCCTTCCCTCCCTTTGCATGGGAGGAGCCCATGCTCCGAGCTCAGTGGCATGTGGGGACCAGGCAGAGGTGCCAGGGGGCAGCTGACACCAGGAGCAGGTCCTGAGCCATCTGGCTGCGGGTCCTTTTCCTGCAGGGGCCCCGGGGGGGCTGAGTGAAGGAGGGGGGCGCATAGCAGGCTGTCAGGGAGGGAGGGACTGCCACCCCACCCTGCAGGTGCCCTCTGAGACCTGTGATGTTGCAGGGTTGGAACTGAGCAGTAAAATCCCTCTGTGGGGCTCATTAAACACAGGCTCTAAGACTTCACTTGGCTCCTGGGACCTTTGCCACTATGTGCGCTGCACCGGCCCACCCATCCCCGCCCCCATCCCTACCCCGCATACCATCTGTCCTGGGTCAGCGTCCGCCTAGTTCTTCTGTTGGCCCCTGAGGTGGGAATGTCCACCCCCAGATGGGAGGAGGGAGCAGGAGAGCCAGGAAGGTCAGCTGAAGCCCCCGGGTTTATGAGTGGAGAATCTGAAGTCCAAAGAGGAGAGGGGACTTCTCTGAACTTGGCCTGTCCAGGCGGGAGCTTGGGAGCAAGTGGGAGCTAGTTTAGGAAAACCTTGGCTGAATAAGCCAGCGACCCACTGAGCCAGACCTTAGGGAGTCAGGGGAGTGGGTCAAGCCAGTCTTGGAGCCACGCAATAGCTACCTTGGGGTGAGAGGGCCCGAGGTCTGCTTGTAAGGGAAGAACACCTTCTGAGCTTCTGAGACCCCCTGCCGGGTCCTCGCCATGCATGAGCCATGCAATACCCTCACATGGGCAGGGGCAAGACCCTCCTGGTCTGTGCTGCTGGGAAGGTTGTCCCTCATGAACAGTCATCTGCTTCTCTGTAACCTACAGAGTTTCCCTCTTTGCTTTGGCTGCCAGGGAACTCAAAGCTACGTTTTTGTTGTTGTTGCTGTTTAAACTCCTGGGCCTCTGGCACTGTCCTAAACGTCACTGTGTGCCTTTCTAGGCTACCTGGGTCATTAAAAAAACCCAACTCTTTATTTCATCCATGTCGTTCTACGTTGCAGGAGCCTGGTCTTTTTCGTTGGTGTGTGTTGTTTCATTGTATGACTGGATCACAATTATTGTTCACTCTGCTATTGATGGACACTTGCCTTGTTTCTTGTTCAGGGTCACTATGAACAGAGCTGGTGGAACATTCCTGTCCACGTCTCTTGGTGGACATGGCCTCACTTCTCTCAGACACACACCAGGGTGGAATCCCTGGGTCACGCGTATTCATGTGTTTAGCATTAGGAGATACTGTATCTGCCAAACGTTTTCTGGAACGCTGCACCCTCTCACACGCCCCCCGCCACCCTGTGGTGAGAGTTCCCATTGCTCATGTCCTGCCGGCCCTCGGTGCTGTACCTCTGGCCGTGCGGGTGGGTGTGCGGGGTGTACTGCTCTGAACTTGCGTATCCCCAGTGGCTCTTGATACTGAGCACCTTTGAGCTCCCTGTGGCCACGGGACCTCCTGGTTTGTGAAGTGCCGATGTTGACCCTTTTTAAGTGGCACATGCGTAGCAAAGTAGGTAAAGGCTGGTAGACCAGAAGTCCCACGTGAGCCCCCGGGAAGCCGTGGAGCTGATGAAACTGCGCTTTGGAGCTCAGGCTGCACGTTCCACGGGATGAGAGCTCCACACGCTGGTCCCCAAACACACCAGGAGGCGCAGCCTGGCGCATCGCCTTAGGAGACATCCCTCCCGAGCTGACAGAGGTTCTGGGTGCGAGCCCTGCTCTGCCATGAGCTCTGGGCAGGTTCCTCACCCATCCTGAGCCTTGGTTTCTTCACCTATCGGGAGCGGGGTATGGGTGCCACCTCCCAGGACAGCTTGGGCGGTGCCAGCATGGTGCCCCACGTATAGGAACCCCCGTCGTCCACAAACTCCCCCGGCCTGGACACCCAGGTCTGCGCCTGGTGGAGATGACACCAGGCCTCCAATGAGTGGGACGGTCCGAACCCCCATCCCCAGGACTGGGAGGGGCACCACCTCTCCATGCCCTCCCTCTCTCCGGGACCACCTCGTGAGAACCAGAGCTTGGGTGTGCAGGCCCAGGGCTGGCTGTGCTAACTAACCACGGGGTCTCCCTGACCTGGTCTAGCCTCCAAAGGAGGGGGATGTGTGGCATTTGTGGAGGAGGCGGGGGAGAGTGCCCCGCCTTGTGCCCCTGTGGGCCCAGGTCGGGGTGCAGGTGGACCTCTCGGGGGATTTGGCCATCGGAGAGCACATCAAAAGGGTCTGGGCCAGCCTGTTTTAATCTAAACACACACCAGGTGTTCAACATGTTTTTATCAAAATATTCTGAACAGCTGTCAGGGGCTCCTCTGCTGCGAGGCCAGATGCCCAGCCCCCAGCAGGCCCGTCCCTCTGCCTAAGTGAGCTTTTTAGGTGGACCCCTGCCTGCCGCCTGCTAGCCCAGCCCTCTGGCTCCCGGTGGGGTTTGGACAGTGCTTCCGGCAGGTTGGGAAGGCAGACAGGCCTGCCAGCCCTGCTCTGTGACCCCGGGCAGGCCACTTACCCTCTCTGAACCTGTTTTGTCAGCTGTGAGATGGGGGCAGTGGCACCTGTCTCCTGGGCTCTTGCACAAACCAGAGCAGCTGTGGCACGTATGTCCCCTCACCAGGTCCCTGAGGGGGGGGCGCTCAGTGACTGCCACTACTGTGAATAATATCAGGAATAGAGCATCCCGTCAGCTTGGAGAAGCGGGCCGCAAGGATGGATCAGCGTCCCCCAGAGGCTGCCCCTTCCCTCTCAGAGGAGTCCAGAGTCCCTGGGCCCAGCCATGCGGCGTCTCTGCAGGTCTCGCATCACCTGCTGCCCGCTCACCCCTCCCCCGCCGAGCAGGCGCACAGCACTTGTCCCGGGGCCTGGCCGTCCCCTGGGGAAGGCCTCCCTGAGATTCGTGGTCCTGAGGACCTCAGGACCTTCTCTGCAGGTGGTACGTGCTCTCCGGACACCGAGCCCGAGGTGAGCTTCCCATGCACAGATGAGGCCCTGCCCCTTCCCTCTGGCCAGAGCGGCCCACGAGGGCTCTTCATCCAGCCCTGTCCAGCGCCTGCCGCGCATCTGCGGTGGGCCCCAGCATGCGTCATCTTCCTGCGTCTCCACCACAGCCCTGGGAGGGGGGTCTTTTCAGCCCCACTTACAGACAGGAGACTCAAGTCTCCAAGTGTTTGCTCAAGGTCACACAGCAGTCAGGGCCAGCCCAGTCCGAACCCCTGGTCAGGCATCCCCGCCACGCCCAGCAGCCAGCCCACCGCCCTCCGCAGCGCTCCTTCCCGCGCCCTGGCCCGGGTGTGGCTGTCATCAGGGACCTCTGGGGTCAGGCCCGACATGCCTTCTGGGAATGGGAAAGGGGCAAGAAGGGAGAGACCGCCCTCGCTCTTCGACAGCCTGTGGGAGCCACGGGGATGTGTGATGGCTGACCACTCAGGCCTGACCTGGGGTGCCCCGGGGGTTCCCTGCCTCTCAGGGAGCTATGTCTGCTCCATGGACAGAGCCACCCACTTTGGGGTGCTCTTCCCATGACACTGGAAGGTCCCAACTGGATTCCCAGCGTCCCTGAGGCCATGGGGGTGTTCATTCATTCATTCATTCAGGGGGTAGGATGGGTCCTGGAGACCATGGTGGGGCTGGTTCTTTCTGCGTCGGGCCTTGCTGAGGGGAGTGGGAGTGAGAGGATGTTCCAGGCCGTGGCACGGGCGGCTCGGGGAACACGACAGGACGAACACAAGAGCCGGGGGGTCGTGGGGAGGGGCGAAGGGGGCGGTGCTGGCGGGCTCTGGAGCCAGTTCATGGGCCGTGTTAGGGAGACGGCATTTAGTCTTGGTGACGGTGGGGAACCGCAGGGTGACGGGCACCCTGCCCAGACCCCCTCAGACCCCTCGCGGCTGGTTTTGTGCAGCCCCCAGCTGCCACGCGCTTCTGCTTCCGACACCCGCACCTCAGCTCTGCTTAGGACGCTGTCCTCGGACACTGGAGCCCGCTTAGCGCGAAGACGCAGAGCCCCGCAGGCCTGGGGTGTGGGGAGGAGGCTTGCCTCTTAGAGTTCAGTTACACTGGCCACGAACAGGGCCGGCCCAGGCTGGCTGTTGACATTTTCATGCTTCTAAGAGTCTGGGTTTGGGGGAGAGGGCGTTTTTCATTCTGGTAAGTGGTTCTCCAGAAGGTTCTCTGTGGCCTGGCGCTGCTACCCAGACTGAGAGCTCCGGCTCTTGGGGGCTGGGCAGCGGGGCCTCCCCAGGGAGGTGAGGATCCAGACTGCATGTGCCCTGCAGGCTGGGGCCTGGGCTCTAGGCAGGAACAGGATCGTGAGGCCAGGCGGGGGCTCCCTGGCCCTGAGCCTCAGACACCCGCCTTTCTCCCATCGCCCTTTGGCTATGGGGACGGACCGGCCCCACCCCCGCCTAGATTTCTAGGACAGCTCGGGCTCACAGGGAGCCAGATGCCTGGTGATGGCACACAGCTTCCGGACGGTCAGAAGGAAGGAGGCCACTTGCTCGTCTGCTCAGGCAGTTGGCTGACTTCCTGTCCTGCCAGCTCCCAGCATAAGGCCACCACAGGGATGCCCCTGACCTCAGGGGGCTCACAGTCTGGAGGGAGCGTCACACAGGTAACCAGACAACTACAGTAGAGTGACAGATGCTCCGATGGGGTCGACACGGGTGCCATGGAGCACAGAATGGGCACCTAACCGAGGTGAGGGCTGGGGAAAGGCTTCCTAGAGGAGGTGACTCGTTCCTTGGGAAATGAGTCCCAGAGATCCAGTGGTCGGTGCAGGGCAGCAAATTCAGAGGCCCGCAGGGGCAGGCAGGAAATGCAGGGGACTGACTGGTCCTGGTCTAAGAATTGGGAGGCAATAGAGAGTGCTGGGCGTGTGGTAAACTAGAAGCCGCGCTCAGGGGAGCGGCTACCACACCGCAGCAGCTCAGTTTTGCCTGCGGAATCCCGGCCCATTGTTACTGAATCTTTCAGATTTTCAGAAGAAGCGAAATTTCCAGCTCCTGTTCTTTAAAAACACTGTGTGGGCCCAACCACACATGTCCAGGGGCCCCCGGTTTGTGGCTCTGGCCTCACTGTGCATAGGACTTGGGCAAAGGCTGAGGCAGGGGCTCCAGCCAGGGCTGGGGGTTCAAGGGACCTCGTTTGTCAGTGTGAGGGAGTTTCTCGAGTCCGCCGACGTGCTGGTGGGTGGCCGTGCGGCACCACCCACGCATCTCTGCATGTCCCACCTTTGTTCTCGGCACCTCAGGTGCCTGCAGCCGATGGGCAGTGAGAGCCGTGCAGGAAGCAGCTGGTGCGTCCGGTCAGTTCTGGTTAACAGGGTGCCACCAGGCTGAAACACGCCGTAAACAGGCCCGTTTCCTCCCTGCGGGCAGAGGGGCCCCAGGACGGGTGCCAGGGTCCACGGTGAAATTCCTCCCCGCTGGGCTCAGGCCCCCAGTGCCCTCTGCCCGGCTGCTCCCGGCCGGAGCAGGCCTGGCGCTGGGTGCTGGCGACCCCAAGGCCCAGGTAAGGAGTCCTGGCTTCTCCGCCGTTCTGCCCGGGCACGCCCAGCCACGGGAGGCTGTGCAGCTCCAGTGTGGACCGTTTCCTCGTTCATTTCCTCTTTCATTTTCCTCATTGGTTTTTCACAAACACAGTGCTGTCCTCCGGGCGTTAGTCAGAGCTGGCAAACACTTGCAAGGGCCCGCCTCTGGCCTGGAGCTGACCCAAAGGTGAGGTGCACCCCTGCCCGCAGGGCTCTCGGCCTGGCCGGAGGTTGACCAGAACATCAGTTATTCCCAGATGCAGAATATGTCCTGCGTGCCAAGGGAAGAATCCCTAAAATGAGCCCGGATTTAAATCCAGACACAGAGGATTGAAGTCCCAGCGCTGCCGTTTACTGCCTGTGGGACTTTGGGCAAGTTCCTCCCCCTCTTGGGTCTGTGTCATCACCTCTAGAACAGGCCGGTCATGGTGCCCATCATGGGGCGTTGTACAGGGTACATGGGAAATGCTCCTCAAAGCCCTCCCTCAGCAGCTGTGGGGGCCAGTGCCCAGTTGTCCCCCTTGTGCTTCTGGTGCAGTGTCTGTGGCTCACCCATCCCCCAAGCCAGGTGAGCTCTGCCCACATCCCAGAGCCTGCCTGCTGGCTGGGTGGGACCTCTAGTCTGCGGCAGGTTCCTTCCCCTGCCTCGGGTTACACACCAGGGCTCAGAGCCTCTGGGACTGGTCCAGCAAGTGCCTCCTTCTGGTGGGAGAGACTCCTGGTCCTCCCCAGCTGGAGGATGGGTCAGCCAGGGTGGGGTTCTGGGCCCTGGGGTGCCACCTGCCTGAAGGAAAGGGGCATCCCGGGACCACCCAGGCCGCGAGGTGGAACACACAGACGTGGGCCTCCCCTCTCTCTGGGTAGCAACCCTGGCCCACCCCAGGCCCCATGTGCACTTGCAAGGAGAGTGTGTCTCCCAGGTGGGGGCACAGGAACCCTCCCCCATCTTTAGATCCCCCTCCCATCAGAGGCTGGAGGGAGGGGGAGGGGGAGGCAGCCAACCTGCAATGCCCTGTCCCCTCCCCGGCTGATGTCCACTGTTAGTTCGGTGAGGGGCCTGGCTCACCAGGGCACGCCTCTTTCTCATTTGCACAAAGACTCCCAGGGGTAGGGGGTGCTCTGGGGGAAGCTTACCTCTCCCCCTTCCCCACCCCTGCCCGTTACAGATGAGCAGACAGCCAGACGGACGGGAGAGGCCCAGGTGCCCGCCAGGAAAGGGAGCTCTGGGGTGCGGCCACCTCCCCTGGCAGAGCTCTGACCTCAAGGGGGATCCCAGGCGACAGAAGCGTGTCCCCATCCCCTTTCCAGGCCAGGGAGCTGTGGTCCTCAGAGGGGCCCGAGGTGAGGACTGTCCTAGGCCTGGGTTTTTATCTCAGTATTTTTCCCCCTCTGTGATTTTAAAGCATCCCAAGAAGTGCCCGTCTGCCTGAGCCGGTTGGGCGGGGGGAGGGCAGGTCTCTCCCATCAGTGGCAGGAGGGGCCCCCGGGCTGCAGTGTCCCCAGGTGGGGCTCGGGGGCTCCAGGCTGGCCTGAACCAGGTGTTGGGCCGAGTCTGGGCCCAGGCACGTGGTCTGAGGGTGGGCGGTGGGAGCCGAGGGTCTGGTGGGTGGGGCTGGGGGACACAGGCCTGAGGCCTGAGCAGGTTTCTGGAGGACAGGGATCTGAGGCTGGAGCTGATGACCGGTCCAGGCAGGACGGCACAGGGCCTGGGTCCTCATCTCCGGGGTGGCCTCCCTGCAAGCAGGGATGGGTCAGAGTCCCCTCGCCAAGCAGGGCTCGGCGGACCTTGGCAGAATGGGGCGCGGCTCCGCGGGGAGCAGGTCCTGCGTAGGTTTCTGCGTCAGCAGCAGGCACAGCGGTTCCCGGAGGTGCCCGGGGTGTCTGCCCAGGCCTGGGCCTGCCCCGCCCGCCCTGCTCCGCCTCTGAGATCTGTGGCAGTGAGCACCCTCCTGGCCACCCCACTGCGACGTGGCACCTGCCAGCAGCCAGCTCAGGCCAGGGATCGCTGGCTGCCCCATTGGGTCCCAGCAAGCTGCCGTCTTGACGGTGAGCGTCCTGGGCCAGCAGGTGGATGGCAGGAAGCCCCGTGCCACAGGTCTCATGTTTGGGCCACGGCTGGTGGCAGGAATCCCATAATCAGCCTTCAGAAAAGCGTGGATGAGGGCGGGAGGCGGCAGATCCCAGGCACCCTCCCCCGGGCGTTTGCTGGAGGCCTGTACCGTCTTAGAAACAAGCACCCTGGCCCTGGCTCTGGGACTCCTGGGGCTCAGATGGAAAGATGCCCTCGGCCCAGCCGAGGTCACCTCCGGCCCCATGTGAATCCAAGCCCTCTGTCCTTTTTCTCCAACTTCGTCAGCACAGCCCGGAGTTGGCGTCAGTCTCGGTGGTGTCACCCTCCCAGAGCCACGGCCCGGTTCCCTGAATCCACGTGGCCAGCCCGCCCCAGTGCCCGGCCCTCAGCCACCAGGGGTGTGGCCGGCCCTTGGATAACAGTTGGGACAAGGCCGCATGCCCCCCTCTGTGCGGGCAGTGCAGTGGCCTCCAGTCTCAGGAGCCCCTGCCCGGCCCTGCCCTGGAGCACACCAGGTGGGGAGCTGGTGGTGGGCGGCGCTGTCTCCTCGAGAACTTCACGGGGAGAGGCTGCACCTCTGTCCCCTCGGTCGGCGGAACCAGGTGGGCACGGAGACGGTCCTTGCTGGGCGTCCAGCTGCCATTTTCCTTGGGCTGCTACAAAGATCGTCCCTGTGAGGCTGTCCAGGCCGACACAGATTGGCCTTGTTCTCTGCCTCTGTCATTCCCTCCTTCCCCCGGCTCAAGGGGCGTGAGGGGGCGGAATAACTAATGACAGGCGGCGCCCTGCTGGGTGGGGGCCTTTGTTCATTTACTGGTTGGCAGACACTTCCTGGGTGCCTGTGTGGGCCAGGCCTGTGTGGGTAGCCACTGGTGCAGGAAGCCTGGCCCCTCCCTCTAGGCAGCCCAGGTCAGTTGGTGCCCAGCCAGAATGGTACGAGGGTTTGGCGGGGGCAGGCAAGTTCTGGGTGCTCAGAAAAGAGAGCAGCTCGCCACGGAGCATAGAGTTGGAGATGGGAACAAGTGGGTGAGGCTTTGAAGGATGAATAGGAGTTTGCAGGTGGAGCAGGCCCTAGTGGTCATGCCATTCCAGGACGTAGCGTGAAATGTCTGAAGAGCAGTGGGCCCTGGACACTGGGTTACTGGGAGGACACCCAGTTGGGACGGATTTGTCTGCTCTGCTGAGGAGCTGGGCTGTGACATGGGTGATAGGGAGCCACAGCAGAGCTTACACAGGGAGAGGTGGGAGCTGTTGACAAGACGGGGAGGATCCACACAGGTCCCCAGGCTCAGACTCGGCTGGAGACACCTGGACACCGCCCCCACACAGGAGCCCAGGAGAGCAGAGGCACCCGCTGCCCCTCAGCCATACAAGCACCCAGGGAACCTGCCTCTGCCTCCAACTTTGGGGAGGGACCTGAGGGCCATGCTCAAATGGATGGCGGGGGCAGGGATCCAGCCTCATGCCCCCTTTTCCAGAAGCTTCCCTGACCCCCGCACATCCCCCCATAAATTCCCTCAGACCCCGCACCTTTTTCTTCCCTTCCCAGCCCTGGTCACGACTGTGTGGGGCTGGACAGTGAGCCCTGGGAGGGCCGAGGGCAGGAGGCCGAGCCTGGCGTCAGCTCGAGGGCTGGCACGTGCAAGCGAGGTGCCAGGTGCTTCATTCTCAGAGTGACCCTGAGAGCCAGGCCATATGCCCACCTTACAGATGGGGAAGATGAGGCTCAGGGAAGTGAAGAGACAGCTGGCTGGGGACAGAGCAGGGAGCCCACCCTGTGTGGGCCTTGGGCAGGGGAGGCGCAGCCATGACCCCCATGGGGGCCCTGGCCGAGCCTCAGCTGAGCCTGTGGGTGCAGGGAGAGGGGGCTTCTCCTAAGTCCCAGTGGGGCGGAGGGGCAATCAGGGCACAGCCCGCTCTCTGCTCCCCACCTTTATGTGCCCACTTTCTGTTTCTCTATCTTGCTTCCTTCCCTCCATCCCTCTCTCTGCTCCTCTCCCTCCGTGCGTCTCTCTGCCCCCTGCTCTCCCACCTTCTTTCCTCTGCTGCTGTGTTTTCTCCCCCTCTGTCTGCCTGTCTGACCCTCTCTCTTCCCTCCCTCCCTCCGTCTCTCTTCCTGAGTGTGTGTGTCTCTCTGTGTCCTCTGTCTGCCTGTCTCTTCCCCACTCCCGTCTCAGCCCTCCCGGCCCAGCCGTGCCCGCCTCTCCCCTTCCTTCCCCACGCGTGCAGCCCTGTCCTGGCAGGGCCTGCTCAAAGCCAGGGGCGTCTCTTGGCCCCTTTGTCCATTACCCTCTGTTTCTGTTCCCACTGCCAAAGGGCGTGTCTTTGCTGGGTTTCTTGGTTCAGCTTCTGTAGTGTGACATCTTTGAGGCCCCGTGGGTTGCAGGTCACTGGCCTGCAACTGCAGTGGAGGCCTCTCCTGCCCAGTTAGGCCATGCATAGCTGTCTCGGGGGCTTCGAGGGGGGCGGGCCCAGGATGAGTCCCCTCCATGTACCCCGGCTCCCTGAGAGCCACAGCCCACAGCAGCATCACGTAATTAAGACATGAAAGTCCACGATTTCCTCTGTTGGCAAACAGCGGCCGGCTGCTAATGCAATCCTTTCTTTTAATGGATTCTTGAGTTTAAATGATATGTAATTAAACGTAATTAGCCACGTACCCATTCGGCTTGGTACCGTACGCTGGGGCCGCCTTGAATCTCATTATGAAGCATCTTCTTTTTCTTTTTCTTTTTTTTTTTTTGCTGTACGCAGCCCTCTCACTGTTGTGGCCTCCCCCGTTGCGGAGCACAGGCTCCGGACGCGCAGGCTCAGCGGCCATGGCTCACGGGCCCAGCCGCTCCACGGCATGTGGGATCCTCCCGGACCGGGGCACGAACGCGCGTCCCCTGCATCGGCAGGCGCACTCCCAACCACTTGTGCCACCAGGGAAGCCCTATGAAGCATACTTTATGGGTGGATTTTTTCTTCCTTCTTGGGGTGGAGTTCGTTTGACTGGACAGTAAACCTGGCCCAAGGGCCAGTGAAGGTCCGAGGAGGACAGTCCTGGGCCAGCCGCCCAGGGGATGACGGAGATGACGAATCGGGGTTGGGGTGGGGGTGTTTGCTGGGAGAAGTTCCGGTTCTTTGAGCAGCCACTGGCCTCACTGTCCAGGAGAGAAAAGTCAGGAATCTGATGGGAACTGGTGGGAAGGGGCACAGAGCGGGGACAAGGGGTGTCAGCGCCTGGGAAGGTGCAGCCTGAAGATGTCCCCCTCCCCTGACAACCCCCTCCTGAGTGGTGGCTGGGGCACTGCCCCGTCGGGGAGCCGGGCCTTGGGGCTGCCCTCCAGCCCCAGGGGCAGCTGAGGGAGACCCATAAGGGCGCATCCCGGGCCATGCAGGGCTGCAACCTCACGCACACAGGCCAGCACGAGGCAAGACCGCGGGCCAGGGGGCCAGGGCGCTGGTACCGCCACTGGGACGTCCCCTAGGGTCCCGGCCTCCCTGCCCCTCCTGCTGGCAATGCCTGTGGTTACACTCGTCCACCCCACCCCCCACCCACCAAACTCACTGTCCTCCCTGCGCCTCGGATGCTGATGTGGATCCGCGTGTCCCTCTGTCTGTCCCCCCAGCAGCCTGTGTGCCCAGGGCAGGGCCCAAGGCCGGGTCCTGGCCAGTCTCCCTGCCCGGCACACAGTGCCCTCCCGACGGCTGGCTGCGTCCTCACTGGTTGTGATCACCGTGCTGAACGCCCGCACGAGGCCTGCAGGGCCCCTCCAGCCTCGCGTGTCTCCCGCGCTTCTCCCGGGGTTACCTTCATCTAGAGACAGGGACGCCGCGGCATGGAGGTGTGTGTGCTCACCCAGGGTCACCAGGTGGGTGAGGGGTGGAGCCTGTTACGCTCAGGGCACAGATGAGCAAACTGAGGCAGAGAGATGGTTTGCCCATTCAGGTGCTCTGTCTCCATTTCTCAGAGGGCGCCTCCTGCCCACCTGCCAGCCCAGCTCGCTGTGCCCTGGGCCAGGCCGGCCCCTCTCAGGTGGAGCTGCCCAGAGAATTATCCCCTCCCCCACCTGCTTTGGAAAGACCTGAGGGAGGGGGCACCCCTCTGTCTGTACAGGGAAGGAGTTGTCTGCACACCAGGAAGGCCTGGGTTCCTGAGGAGGAAGACCCTCCCGCAGGAAGGGCTGTCCACAGAGCACCTGGGTGGCCGGGAGGCCGTGAGCGCCCGCCGCGGGGAGGACCGAAAGGAAGGGGCCCACGGAGGGTGGACAGCCGGGACCAGGGCTCCCCAAGCCTTTGCCGCAGAGGCCCAAGAGGCAGCTGGTTGAGGCTCGCAGGCCACCTGTGGTCTCTGTCGCACATTTTCTTCTTTTTACAAAGTTTTAAAAATATGAAAACCATTCTTAGCTCAAGGGTTGTACGAAAACAGGCTGCCGGAGGAATGTGACCCATAGGCCATAGAGAATGGCCGCAGTGATGGGAGATAGACACCTTATATATGTGAGATTATATGCGACCTTTTTAATTAAATTCTCGAGGTATAACATATACTTCAAGTGTGTGTTCCATATGCATGTTGATGTGCATATAAAGTGCACTGAAAGTGGAAAATGTGATGCATTTTCCGCCATGTGCCACCCCTGTAATCACCACCCAGGTCAAGATCTAGAACACTGGCAGCACCCCCACCCCGTTCCCCCAGGAAGGAACCGTCTTCTGGCCTCTGCACGGGAGGCTGGTCGTACCCGTTCCCAAACCTGATACAGACAGGTGGTCTGGTTTGGGTTCTTCGCGCCTGGTTCTCCTGCCCGTCGTGACGTCTGTGGGGGGGTGGGGGTGGGGAGACGCTGCAGCGTGTGGCGGGTGATTCACTGCGGGTGGTGCTGTCCCGTGCTGCTCTGACGTGTGCGCGTACCACCCTCTGTGTTGCATACCTAGGAGTGGAATTGTGTGTCACAAGTAGGTCCCCACATGGTGTTCCAGAGTGTGTGCCACATACAACCTTTCGCTATTAACAAGGGAGTGTTTCAGCACTGATGCAGAACAACGTGGATCTTAATTCCCATGTTCACTGTAGACTGTCTGGATCTGGCAAGAACGAAATAATGATCCCTTAAAATACCTCCACTGCCACGAGAGAGCTGCTGATCCTGTGGGTGGTGGTGAGGGTCCCTGTGCACTCGTCCCCTTGTCTTGTCCCCAAGGCTCATGTTTGGGGCCTCACCTCTGGGGGAGTCGTGTGCCCTCCGCGGCACCTGTCTGTGAGTGTGTCGATCCCTGAGCCGCAGGGTGGCCCCGCTCGAGAAGACCAGAGGAGCGATGCCTGCCGGCCCTGGCGTCTGTAGGTGGCCTCTGCGTGGAGTGGGCGCTGCCCACTGTGACCTTCCTGGAGGGGGTGGGAGTGCCCAGTGGCAGCGCATGCCCTTGGAGGCTCTGGCACCCAGAGTACCGCTGGGAATCAGAGGAACCGGGTCAGATGCCCGGCTCTGCTCCCCCTGCGGCATGGCCTCGAGCAAGTCTCTGAACCTCGCTGAGCCCCCATTTCCTCACCTGTCAGAGGGGGGCACCTGCCTCCTCCCCGAGGATGGAAGGAGAAAATGATGGGAGACGTGGGAGGGCCGTGCCTGAGGACTACAGCAGGAAGGGGGACCGCACAGAGTCAAAGGTGGGCCCTCCTCAGTCATAAGGAGTGTCCGCACTTCCCTCCCCCTGCACCCCTGCCCAGGTCCCAGGCCTCAGCAGCCCCTGGGGAGGGGGCCTCTAGGCTCCTGGGCTGAAAGCTCTTTAAAAGGAAAGGTGCCGTTGCCCAGGACAGCATTTTAGGGTCACGTGCTTCATAGATGCCAAACCCTTCAAAGGGGCAACTTGACTTTAATGATGGTGTCAGAGCCAACTTCAACCACTTCCTTCCAGGCCAGGGTGGGGGCTTCCGAGGTGAGGGCCCGGTGCTGGGAGGGCGCCGTGTGCTTTCCCAGGGCGCTTGGGTCAGACCTTGGGGTAGTCGGAGTGGCCCCTACCCCCGCCGAGCTCCAGCCCGCGAGCAGCGGGACGGCCCTTCCTGTCGCCAGGACCCCACGCTCCGGTTCACAGCCCTCCAGGCTGCCCCCAGCCCCCGAGATGAGGTCCCATTTCCTCCCGCAATTGTCAAGACTCCGGGGGACGTGGCCTGGAGCCCAGCCCGCAGCCCCCACCATGGAGCACCCACACGGGGTCCCCTTGGTGCTGCACGGACCCCACAGGCCCCCACGCGCGCCGTGTGGTCTCGCTCCCCTTGTCCTCAGCATCGAGCAGGACCTCAGGGAATACAGCAGGGCCTGGATGAAGCCTTTGGGAGCTTCTAGCCCCCCAGATCTCAGCCAGAGAGCAGCTTTGCCAGGAGCCTTCCTCTGCTGGGTGGCAGCAGCCTCTGCGGGCGCTGAGCAGACGGTACATGAGCCCCCTGGGGTTTGGGCAGGAAACTCAGAGAAGGACCGAACTCAGGGCCCCGCTCTCAGAGGTGTGATCCTTCTGCTGGCAGCACGGACGGAGCAGGGGCCAGGGGTCACCGCCACGGGGCTCCGAGCAAGCTTCCAACGGGAGGGGCACAGGGAGGAGTCGAGGTGGACCGACAGTCAGGAGGGACGTGTGTGCGCTCTTGAGTTGCGGCGGCCGGGCCTGGGGCGTGGGGAGGACAGGGACAGCTGTTGGCCAAGACCAGCCTGCCCGATGGGGCACAGGAGGGCCTGCAGGTCTCCCGAGGGCAAGGCCGGGCCCGTGCCAGATGCTGGGAGGCAGTGGCTTCGCAGGGGTCACCTTGGGGTTACTGATCCACTAACCTACGGTCCTGCTCTCCGCAGGCCCAGTGACGAGCACCACCCGGAAGTAAAGGCTGATGGGTATGTGGACAACCTGGCGGAGGCTGTGGACCTGCTGCTGCAGCACGCGGACAAGTGACAGGCCTTCTGGGAGGGCCCCTAGCCTCCTGCCGCCCTCCCCTGTGCCCACACCATCCGAGGCACTGCCCCCTGGCCTGGACGGGCAAACAAGAGGGTGCCAGCCAGGCAGTTCTGGGCTGCCCTGCCCCTGAGCCACCAGCCCCTCCTCTGTCTGTCTCCCTCTGCCGACCCCCCTTCCCTCCTCCTCTCCGGTCACATCTCCCAGCCTCCTAGGTGAAGTTTGATCCCCACCTGCTGGCCCATCCCCTGCCTGTGCTCCCCTAGTGGAAGTCAAGAGGTGGGGCACATCTGTCGAATCCCCAAACCCATTCTCTCTCCAGTCGGCCAGTCCTTTCAATGCGCTACCGAATTGGACTCTGGCGTTTGCCCACTGCCTCTTTTCAAACAGCACTTGAGTTTTGGGGAGGCGCCTGGAGAAAGCGGGGACTCCCAAGCAGAGTCTTTGCGGCCAGAGCCGAGCCAGCCTCCCCGGGACTGCCCAGCAGCCCCTGCCCTCACCTGGTGTCAGAGGGACCGCTCAGCACTCCCCACGAACCCCCCAGACAATGCAGCCCGCCTTTCCTATCCCAAGTCACCTCTGGAACCCAAATGGAGCGGCTCCCAGGGGCACTTTAAAGACTGCCGTCCTTCAGAGCGAGAATTGTGAGCTTTGGAATCCAGGTGGCAGGTGGAGGGTACCTTCTGGAGCCTTAAGTCGATAGACTTGAATGTGTCACACCCAGGAAACTAACGGTTAAATCAACTGTCTGCCCTGACCCGCGGCGACTCCGGCTCTGACTGCGCGGGGCGGGCGGCAGGGAGGAGGCACCGTCCCTGATCCTGCCCTGGACTTGAGCCCCTGCACGTCAGGGGGCCAGGGCCCTGAGACACCTCGCCTGCCTCAAACCCATTGTTTAACAGAGGGGGAAACTGAGGCCCCAAGGGGACCGGGTGCACAGGGCAAGCGTGGGCCTTCCCTCACGCAGCAGCCCGAGGTGGCGGGCAGTGAGCCGCGGGCTGCCCAGAGTCACTCACGGCCCAAATTTCAGCATCAATCAGCAGAACAGATAACTTGAATGCTCTGTTTCTCCCCACATCCATCCAGAACCCACTGACAAATCTTGGGAGACCCCTCATGAAAGAAGTCGTGAGTCTTCCGTAACAGGATTTCCATTAAACGAAGGCAGATGGTGATAGAACGCTTCGCCCTGAACCTGAGTCCCCAGCACGGGAGCCCAGGGCCGGCGGGGGTCTGTGCGGTTCCCCAGGCCTTGCCCGCCAGGCCGGCCACCATTAAATCAGGATTAGGAAGAAATGGTGGTGGCTGAGTCTCTTCATCAAGATGGCTTGCAGGGGAGGAGGGGCGTTTGGCCTGTTAGCTGGCAGATATGCAGATGGCCTGCTCCTGGACGGAGTCCCCTAATTCCAGCTCGTTAGGTGACCAGCGCAGTGTGGGCAGCAGGCACCGGGGCTTGGAAGGCGACTGTGCGGGGACGGGCCTGCAGCCTTCTGTTGGGTTTGTTCCCTCTTTTCTTTCTTTCCTTTTTCGTGGGCTGCCCTTGCCTGCTGTCCTCAGCAGGGGCTTGCAGGCAGGGCAGTATGGTTCTGGAGGAAGGAGGCTGGGGGGGCCCTGCTCTCCATGGACAGTGGAGCCTCCCCTTGCGAGCTGCTGCCCGCGAGTGAGGACGGAGAGGGACTCAGAGGGGCGGCAGGCGTAGACCCCTGCTTTGGGTGGAGAACCCGCTGCCCCCCCCCCCCCGAGCTGTGGGTTCTGTGGACACTGTCATCTCCCCATTTTACAGATAAGGAAACTGAGGTGCAGAGAAACTGACTTGCCTACGGGCTGACAGCTGGCAAGGATAAGAGCCGAGGCTCAAATCAAGGTCTGACCCTGCGTTCCATGCCCTTTCTAGTCCCGTCCACGATCCCTCCACAGGGGATGACCTGCGGTGGCCCCAGTGGCTGTCTTTCCAGGCGAGGAGCACCTTGGCATCCTCCCAGTGGAGATGAAACGTGCCTCGGGATTGAGGTCCAGCCCTACTCTGGGGGCGCCATGTACCCCCGAGCCTCAGCTATCTCATCCTTCCCTGAGCCCTGCCGGGGACCAGGCCCGGCCAGGCCAGGGTGCCCCGTCGCCCCACTGGGGATGCTGACCCCTCTCCTGCTGCGGCGCCGGGGGCTGCCTAGAAGTGAGGATGACCTGCCTCACCCCTGGGTCCTTCCAGCTGTCGGGCCCTGGCCTGATGCCCACCCTCCTTCCCCACCCCCAAGCAGGACAGTTCTCAGGCCAGAGATAGACGGAGCCACAGGCCACAGGTAGGGCTGGAGTTCAGAGCTGGCAGTGGCCTGAGGACCTGTCTGTGGTCAGGAGATGCGCCCCAGATCTGCCACAGGGCCAGCAGACACTCCAGGCTCTGGGGCCACCCAGCAGAGCTGCTGGAAGGGGGAGGGACGGGTGGGGCAAAGGAGAGGGCAGGACGGGGGCACAAGGGCCTCACCTACCCCCAGATCTCCCAACTCAAGCGTCCACATGGTACCAGCCCTGCGTGAAAACCCGATCCAAACTGGGTTAATCCAGCAGGAGTTTATCATCATCTACGAGGCTTCCAAATCCAGGCCTGGCTGGATCCGGGTCCCAAGAAAGTCCCAGGCTGACCCTGAGGCAGGGCAATGGCGGCTCCAGCCAAATTCGCACGGGAGAGGAGAGGGGCGTGGCACCAGGAGGGCATCCACACCATCCTCTCGCTGCCCTGCAGGGAGCTGGGAGCCAGGCTGAGGGGGTCCGAGTCCTCGCCGGCAGGTGTGTGCCCACCATGGGGCCCAGACAGCTGCGGCGCTTCTCTCCTCCTCAGATCAGGTGAACGAGGTCCCTGCAAAGCCCTGACCTACACGCTGGGCCACACCTGCACCTCTCAGGGGAGCGGGCGGGCAGCGGCAGGAGGAAGGGGCACAGGGGTGGGGATGCTGGGAGGGACACGCGTGGGTGCCTGCTGGGCGCTCACGGTGCCACCTCCACCCAGCCTGAGTATCCACTAGGTCCCGCCTTCCCGCTCAGAACTGTCCCGCTTTAGATGAGAAACAAACTGAACACTTTGTATCATCTCATTTTTTCTTAAGTTTTGATTTTTTTTAAATAAGATTTTAAAAGCAATGTGTTACTATAGGAACATGAACAGAAAAGTTTACAAAGGAGCCACACGGGTCACTCAGAGCCTGACCACTGTTAATATCTGGATGCATTTCCTTTCACCCCTCTTTCCACATGGAGATAAATGTTTTAACACAGTCTGGACTGGACTGTCTAGTGTGGTACTGGGGGTTTTGGTGTTGATTCTCTCATTTAAGCCCCGAGAGTCACAAGCCCTGTCTGCATATGAGGAGGCTGCCTGGAGTCAGCGTATTTCCTGGTGGCCCGTGTCAGCTGCAGGAGGTCCACAGCGGGGCCAGGCCCAGAGACCTGCAGCTGGACCCAACGGCAGGGCGTTTGAGCTGCTGCCCAGTGAGCCCCAGAGCCTGTGCCCAAGACGGTGTCCTCCCCCTGCCACAGGGGAGGCACCACTGGGTGGGCTGAGCCAGGGAGATAACGCTCCACCCGGGCCGTGCCCTGACAGAAGGGCTGGCGCCAACCCCAGATCCAGACCCGAGCACAGCCAGGGCTGTCACCTGAGCGGGGCTGGTAAGGAGCTATCAGGGCTGTAGGTCCATCCGGGGCCACTCTGTGGAAGCCTCCCCTGCCAGTCGTGGGGGACGCGAGGCTGGGTGCCGGGGCCCCTGGGCTTTGGGGCTGCAAGGCTGCACCTCACACCCCCAGCCTCTGCCACAGCAGCCTTGCTTCACCTGCTTCGTAAACTAGACGTTCACGGACCATTTTGTTTGAAAAAGGAACGGCTGCTAAAGAGGAAACAAGAACAGTCTGCACGGGGTGCCCCTGTGTCTCGTTCGCAGAGGGGGCACCCCCTCAGGACCTAACAGATCTCCAGGCAGAACCTCTGCGGTCAGATGATGTGGGCCAACCTTGGGTTATAGAAATGACAGAAGCCTCCCTCAGCCTGTCCTCGAGGCTGCAAACATCCTGGTCTCCTGAGCTTGGTTAGCAAGGGGTCCCTGACTTGGGGGCCAGGCACAGGGACCGTGTGCCCTGGAGCCCACTCTGAGCTGCGCCGTGAGTGCTGGCGACCCCTCGGCCCGAGCAGCACAGATCTGAGCCGTGCTGCCCTCCGAGGAGCGTGGGGTCCCAGCCTGCGCCCCCTCCCTGGTGACCCTGGTGGGCAGGGGGCCCTGCAGGCCCACAGGGCTCCAGGCCAGGCGCCCTGCAGCAGTGCATCCCGGAGCAACTGCTGCGTGGCCTTGCATGGCAGGCATCTCCATCCGGAACACACAGGTACTAACTGTCCCGGTGCTGGGGGCCCCCGGGATCACAGCCGTGGCAGTGGCCAGCACCCCCATCGTGGTCGCTCACAGCCTCCTGCACCTGAGCCTCTCGACAGCTCTGAGATGTCCACTCTCCCCGTCTTACAGACCTGACCCTGAGGCTCGGAGGGGATAGAAGGGCCCAGGCTCTGCCCATGCCAGTCCAGAGCGAAGGGTCCCATAGGCAGAGGGGGGACCCTCCGATCTGCCACACCCAACAGAAAGCACACAGCCGGCTCCCAGCAGCTGGGTATTGAACCAGGAAGCTTTATTTACACAGTAAAAGTAACAAGCAAATTCCTGAGAGACTAGAGCGGCTCTAGTGCAAGACAGTCGCGGCCCGTGCGGAGGACAGGCTGCGGTGGGTGGAGGTGGGGGACAGACCCAGCACCTCTGCACCCAGCGCTTCGCCCTGGGCAGGGGCCTGGCCCAACACTGCCCGTCCTGGCCGCCACACTTCCTGAGGCTCCCCAGTGCCCACAAGGTACAGCTGGGAAAGCGCACACGGCCCCAGAAACCGCCGACTCGCCGTCCCCGCGCCCCGGGGCATCGCCCACCCCCGCACTGAAACACAATTTCTTTGCCAAAGAGACTATGCTAGAAGGTCAGACTATCCTACCTAGGCTACAAGATCTCCGCTGCGGTCTGGGATTTTCTTTTTTTTTTTTTTTAATCTTTTTCTCTTCTTTTCTCTTTCAAGAGGAATGGTTTTTTCTGGCACCAGTGGGAGGGGTCTGGCCAACTGTGTGGCCGTGGCAAGACGCGGCACAACTGCCTACGCGGAGGCACCGCCCTGGCCAGGCTGCCGCCCCAGCGCCGGGGTGGGGGGGTTACCGCTCGCGCCCCAGGCCGCGGGGCCTGAAGCGGTCATCGTTCGGGTGACCGGCCCCGAGGCCAGAGCACACGTGACTTGAGCCCGTGGTGGGGCACCCAGGGCTTGCGCTGAGGCCCCCGGCAGTGCCAGCCGGAGTGCGGAAACGAACACGCCAACCCTGCCTGGAGACCCATTTGGATGTTGGGTTTGTTTTTTTTCTAAGGTGGACTTCTCCTTTATTTAAATTTTCTTTCCGCGTACAAATTCACAAGACTTTCCTGCTACAAAAATTTTGCTGAAAAGTAAGGCTTTCTGAGAATGAAAATTCATATGCATGATCAGAACAAGCTCTCCTGTGGCCTGGATGTCGTGTCTGCCTGTGGGCCCTGGGCTGGACCCCGGCCTCCACCGTAAGGCAAGAGGGTTTGCGGTAATGTAAACGGCGAGGCTGTGGTCCCGGCCCCCGGCCCGGCCCTCACAGGGAGCAGCCCGTCAGTCCAGCGGCTCTAGCAGGCGCTCCCTCTGGAGTGAGCAGGGATGCCCCGGGACAGGAAGCACCCACCCCACCCCACCCACGACCCCGTTCTAGTCCTTCAGGGCCCCCGGGGCCGGCGGACGGCCTGGCACGGCCCTCCCTCCCGGCTCTGAACTTCCTCAGAGGCAGGAGTTCATGGGCTGCAAGAGGCAGGGCCCCAGCAGAAGTGAGGCTTGCGGGGAGCCCACCAGGCCGCCTGCTGCCCCCCAGGGGCAGCCCGCTGGGGTCAGAGGCAGCCTCCCTCCAAGACCAAATTCCCGGTGCCAGAGGAGCAGAGCACAGATGGCCTCTGGAGGCGTGGCAGCACCTTCTAGATGAGGCCTGCTGCCTTCAATTAAGACCGACATGAAGCCACCGGAAGGCCGTCTCTTTCTCTGAGAGGGGTCACTGGCCATCCTCTCCCCTCCCTGCTGCTGTCGTGGGCTTTGGCGAGGAGCTTCGGTTGGGGCAGAACAGCCAAGAGAGGCCTGAGGTGGCTGGAAAGGGCCAAACCCTGCCTTGGGCTGGGATCCCTTCTGCCTTTTGGGTTGACAGGACCAGCCTGCGGGGAGGTGGGGACGATGGGGCCACTGCTTGTCCTTCCCTGCCACCAGGCCTGGGAAGGGGGGAGGTGACCGGCAGGGTCCAAGGGCGTCACCTGTGCCACAGGCCCGTGACACCCACCCACCGCCATGTGCCCTCTCAGCCCCGAGGAGAGGCCCATCCTGGCTGAGTCTCGCCCCTCTCGGTGGGTGAGGGAGGTGGGATCCTGCTTGTCCTTCCTCAGGAAGGACTGCTGTCCTGCATGCGCCCTCTATGGCCACTCTTGGTGCGGGCCAGGTGTCAACACCTCCCACCCCAGGCTTTCTGAGGCCAAGAGGCGCCAGCATGTACTCTGTGAATTCATACGTTGGTCGCTGGACGCCACCGAACAGCTGCCCCAGCCTCCTCTGGATCAGCTCTAAGACGACGAGCCACCAAGCAGGGACCAGGTGAGACGTCCTTCCCCACCCAGAGCCGCCGGCTGCCTCGTCCGACTCCCCAGGGAAACGTGCCTTTGGAGGGACCTGCCCAGCGCCCGCACACCCGTTACGCTCTACAACCTGAGGCTTTCGGCACAATCTTGGGGGGCCATGGAGTTGGGGTTTTCTGCAAGCATCTTATGGCTGACTTTTAAGAAAAGCCAAGTATAAATGAGAACTTGAGCCCCCTCGCTTTTGATGTAAAAAAGTAAAGGTTTAAGTAAAGTTTCCCAAATATTGTCTGTCTCCTCAGTGGAAAGAAAGCGAGAGCCACTTGTACTCGACCTGCAGCGGTGAGGCATCCGCCGTGAACAGATGAGCAGGGGCAAAGTGACTCCGAGAGAGCCTCTGTCGCGGCAGTGAGCTCCAGAGAACGCACAGATGTGTTTAGCCTCACGGGAAAAAGACCCACTCGCTCACAAGCCGACCCAACTGCTATCGTCTGAGGAAGGTGCCAAGCTGCGAAAAGCCAGATTCCAAGGCAGCAGAGCCCAGGTGGCATGTGTGCAAGCGGGGCTGGAGAGGAGCTGTCTGGGAGGGAG
>NW_020173770.1:5602340-5712898 GCF_003031525.2 Neophocaena asiaeorientalis asiaeorientalis | reverse complement strand
CGTCTCGCTCTACACCTGCGGCGGGGAGAGGCACTCGCCACCCTCTGCTCCCTGGCCCACCGACAACGAGCCTGCGCGTGAAGGCCGCGGGGCCCCAGAGCGGCCAGCAGACGCCCTCCGTCCCGAAACGAGCGCAGGGCCTGGGGCTGTGCGCCTGCACAGAAGTCCTGCTTCCTGAGGACGTTTTCAAGAGGTCGCCCTTCTATGGTGACATCGCTCCACTCGCCTGACACTCCATGACAGGCTGGTCACAGAGAATGGCTGCCAACTGCCGACCCTGCCAGAGCAGCCCCCAGAGCAGCAGGGAGCCCGGGGCCAGGCCGTCCACGCCGCAGGAGGGGCTCGTGGCTCTGCCTTTGCGGACAACAGAGCCACCAAATGTCTCCCCAACTAGACGGCCTCTAACGAGCGCCCCGAGTTGTTCCCTGGACCCTGAGAGTCCAGATGTGGAGGCCGCCCGGCAGCCCAGGGCTGCTGTGCCCCGCACTTGGCATTAAGGCTAAACGGTTCTGGTGTCACCACGGAAGGAAGCCTCTCCCGACCCCGCCCAGGCCCCAAGTGGGAGACCTGGGAGAGAAGGCACGGAATACGACTGAGGGAGGGAGGCCGCTGTGGGCCGACTCCCCCCCTCCACTGAACCTGAGCAGGAGGCCGAGAAGGGCCGTGACCCCAGCGGAGGGACCCGAGCCCGGGCAGAAGCCCGGGCCGGGGGTCAGCACAAAGAGTGGGCCAGCCCTGCCGCAGCGCCACGGGACTGCCCAGCGGGGACGGTGGGACGCTTGCGCCGACATCCCACGGGAAAGAGGGGGAAGGAGACCGAAACCAAGAAGCTTCTCTCCCGGCCGTGGTAGCTCCACGGAGCGTGGGTGCGGTGCTGGTGAAAGGCTGAGACCCTGCACCGCAGGCCCGGCCAGGCGGCTGGTGCTGGGCCAGGACCCCGAGGGCGGGACGGCGTCTGGGGAGGTGGTGGGCTCGCTCCTGGGCCCCGAGACCGTCCAGGAAGCGCTGATCAGGCCCAGGCGTGGGGCTCCCCCGGGGGCCCTGCCCGGCGCCCGGCGGGAGAGGGGTGGGGGGAGAGATGGCGGGAGGCCTATGGATTCTAGCGCACCCCCTGCCCTGCCCGCTCCGCCGCCAGCCGGGGCCTCTCAGTTGTTCTCTATCTGCTCAATGTCCAGCTCGCCGTCCAGGGAGCAGGGGCTATTGCGGACAGCCCTGCGGTCCCGCCAGGCCGTGCCCGGCTCCCCATGCCCACCACAGCCCTCGCCGAGGGCGCAGCCACCCGCCTCCTCGCAGCACGGCTCCTCCTGGCAGGCGGGGTGGTCGTCCAGGGACGGGGGCAGAGGCTCGGGGATCGGGGTCCCGGCGGGGGTCCTGCCCCCCGTGCCGGAGGCCGAGAGCAAGGCGGTCCAGGACCTGGTGCTGCTGACGTGGAGGGCGAAGGGGCTGTGAGGGCCGCGGTCCTCCGTCCCTGCGCTCAGACAGCTGAGGCTGCTGAAGGTCTGACAGTTCTGTGGGGGAGACAGACACACACGTCACTCAGGGTCACGTTCCTGGAACCGAAGGCCCGCACGCCCCAGCCAGCCAGGCCCAGGCCCCTGGGACTATCTGCTGGTGGGCCTGCCGGGCAGCAGAAGACCACCCAAGTCCCGGCCTCTTCCCCGACCTGGACAAGGACAAGGATAATGTATGAAGAAATACCCCTGGCCGGTGAACACCATGCTAATAAAGAAAACGCGAGGTGCAGTTATTCGTCTGCAAATGGGCAAAGAGGACGAGCTTGCTAACACCCAGTTCTGGGGGCACTGTGGTGCGGGGGGGGCAGGGGCATGCCCAGAGCCCCTCACACACAGCCTTCCTGAAAACGATCTGAACCCTTCATCAGGCAATTTCACTTCTAGAATTTCTATCTGAAGGAAACAATCCGGACGCATGCAGAAATTCAGTGACATGAACCTTCCTCGTCACGCTATTAAATTGAAAAGAAGTGGCCCAGATTCCCTGCGATGAGGGCTCCATAAAGCACTTTTCAGACAAGGGAAGCCTCTTTAGCCATTAGAAGAACACGGCCCAGATTCCCTGCGATGAGGGCTCCATAAAGCACTTTTCAGACAAGGGAAGCCTCTTTAGCCATTAGAAGAACACGGCACGAGTGGATTTACTGACGCAAACGGAAACACCGCCAGGCCGCACTGCTGCACAAAGCGGGCATGGTGCCCATGCCACCCTGTCGCCGTGATAGGAGGGGACATGGGCCAGGAGGGTTGGCTTGACGTCCACGTGGTGCACATCACAGCCACCCAGGGGGCCGGTTTCCACGTGAGCCCTGGGCTCCTGTGCCCTCGACAGGCACTCAGGTGACGGATGCTGTAGCCCTGCTGGGGAAGGGGCCGGGCTCACAGCTGGGGGCCGCGGAGACACCCCTCAGCCTCCCTAGGCCTCGGCTGCCTCATCTGTAAGAGGCGAGTGATGGTCCCTGCCTGTCCCACAGGGCCCTTTGAGGCCCCCGTGAGAAAATGTGGCTGCCCAGGGCTCCGCACCCGTAGGCTCTGCCTCTGCAAGGGGCCAGCCTGGAGGAGGCAGCCTAGGGCCTGCCCGTGGCGGGCAGAGCTTGAACACGGCCCAAGGGTGCTTGGGGCCACCCACTCACAAAAGGGGGCAGGCCCGGCACTACGCACCGACGGGTTCAGCTACACACCGGCTCTCCTGGCTGAGCACAGAGTCGGGACGGAGAGCTATGCAGACGAGGGTGCCCACGGCCCAGCCCCACCGGTCCCCAACAGGACCAGCAGCAATGCTGTGCCTTCTCGGGACGAGACAGGAGAGACGTGTGTCGAAGGCAGCAGGAGGGAGTCTGGGCTCTGGCTTCCTCCCTGCACACGCTGGGGACTTGGGGGCGTGGGGAGCACCGCACGTCTGCCAATGCCAAGGTCACAGGCCTGTCCTGAGGGCCCCGGTCCTTTCACAGGCGGCAGTGTCCGTATGTCACTTTGAAATGAAGGTGACCACCGGCTGTCACAGCGAGCAAGCTGCTGCATCAGGCTTGGCAGATGGAAAACGAAAGGCGCTCTCTCTAGAGGGAAGTGTCCGGGCCTGCCGTGCGTGCGCTCACCGTCCCCCCTGGCGCCACGGCGGAAACCGCTCTGATGGGTTTGCTCGTCTTGGAATCCTTCGATTAACTGAGAAAGGGAGGCTGGGATACTGGCGGAGTGGGGGGCTCTGGGATTGAGGAAAGAAGGGCTGGGCCACCAATCAGACCTGAGATGCTGGCCCAGGTCGTGGTGGGAGCCAGACTGGGGACCCTCGCGGTGCCCCTCCTGGGCCACGTGGGGCTCGCTGAGGCCCCAGGCCTCACAGGGCACGTTCCCTCCGCTGCCACAGCAGAGGGCCGGAGGCAGGTCCTCGTGCAAAACGGCCCCCAAGAGCCTCTGTGTCCTCAGGTCAGAACACAAACCTAACGCTGTGTGTGGGCAGAGGCCCCAGATGCCTGCGCTGGGAGGGTCCCTGGGGCCCCTTCTGCCTCCCAGCCACTCTCCTGACTGGCCTAGACCTGAGCCAGGACGAAAGGAGAACTGGGTAGAGAGACAAGAAAGAGGGAGGATGGCTCAGCCCGGGCCTATAGAAGCAGCGGTGTGTAAGGGATTTCCGCGAATGGCAGTGTGACCCGTTACAAATAATAGCGCCCAGCGTAAACCCAACGTGCTGTGAATGGGTCACAGGGGATGCCGAGACCCTGATGCCCTCAGCCCCACGAACATGTGTTAACTAAGGTGCAGGCGAGTGCCTGACTTCATGGCAAACGTGACAGCGTGTGTCTGGGCACTAGTCATGTTAAACAGCAGCCAGCCAGCAGCAGGGTACCGGGGACCCCAGTTTGCGGGAACCTTTAAGAGATGCAGCTTTTGCCTCAAGTGTGCCCTGGCGAGGGCTGAGGTCAGAGAGGCTGTTACAGTCCTGGGTTCCGCCACACACAGGCCTGATGGCTTCAGACAAGACCTTCCAACCTCTGACAAATAAGGGCTGGGCCAAGGGCATGCGGGCGACCGCCGTTCTGAATGTCTGGAATAACTGGGTCCTTTTTGCTTTGCAGCAGGGCAAGAAGCTGCAAGGTTTGGTTGGTGAATGTTGTCACAAGCAAACCCCAGGATGCCACTGAACCCCACCCTCTGACAGTCCTCAAAGGCACCTACTCCTTGGCTACAAAGCCAGTGTCACGTTGAAAACGTTGTTGACTCAAAACTCAGCTGTTTCAGCCACAGTGAAAACCTGCTGAATGTCCCAGCCGGTGGCACGCCCCACCTGCCGGGGAGGAATGTGACCTGCACAAAGGGGCAGTGTGTGTGTCCTGCCCAGGCTCCATCCCAGGAGGGCCCATCCTGTGTTGGCATCCAGGGCGCGGCCCTGGGGGCAGGGTCCCGCCCAGCCTCTCCTGGCGGCTCGCGCTCCCCAAAGCCCAGCTCCCATGCAAGAATGCTGCACAGGCCTGCTGGAGGCCTGGAGGCCTGTGTGCCCTCAAAAACGTCTGGGCAAAGCTGCAAAGCTTCGAACAAGTTCAAAGCACTGTGTGAACATCTTTCCAGGGTGAAATGGCTGCTTTGGGACAGACAGTCCCCCCTATGCCAGACCCGGCCTTGGCCCAGGGATGGGCTGCCTACTTGGGCACGAGCCTGCCCAGGTAACAAATCTCAGAGAGGACCATCCATGTGGCCTCAGGCTAGTGGCTGGAGACACTGCTCAGCACCCCAGTCCTAGAGTCTGGAGTGACTTTGGAATGGAGCCCCTGAAAGTCAAGTTGCTTCCATCAGAACTGCCAGGCCTCAGGTACAGGCAGCAGTGTCTCAGCCCACCCACCCAGCCTCCCCAAGTCGGGAGCAACGGCCCCTTCTCTGCACAGCCCTTCTGTGCAGATATCTGCTCCCATCCCCTCCTTCTGGGTGGCAGGCCCCTGGCCAGACCCTGGGCTCAGCCCGGCTGGAACTCTGTGCAGCCCTCATTGCAGACAGAGGCCCACGAGACCCGGGTAGTGAGAGCACCCCGAGGGCCGGGCCCGGCTCCCGTCCACACCCGCCGTCCACACCCAGCCCCAAGCGCCCACACTGTGAAGAGGCCGAGGACGCAGCCCCTTGCCAGCTGAGGGCACCTCTGCCTTGAGCTGCAATCTGAAAACCAAATCCCCCCTCGGGAACCTCACATTAACTTAACGGACTCGGCCCCGTCCTTCTGTGCATGCCGGCCAACAGCCACCCTGCCGAGCCTTGGGCCATGAGCTCCGTCCCCTCCCCAAGTGCCAGCCCGGGGCAGGCAGCCTGGGGCCAAGGGCAAGGCAGACTGTGGGGTGCCGTGGCCGAGAGCAGGCAGCGGCAGCCCCCTTTCTCCTGGTCGTCTTGCCCTCAGGAGGACAGGCTGTTTTCCTCACTCCCGTCTCCCTGGGCCCCATCCTGCCCTTGAACCGGGAAGGCCCCGGGAGCGTGGTGCGCGTGGCATAGGGGAGGAGCGCGGGACGCAGGGGCTGGGGTCAGAGGAACTCGCCCAAGACTGGCTCCTCCACCGACAAGAGTCGCCTCATTTGGGAAATGAACAGTTGTCACTGGCCTGGCTGCCTCCCTGGGCCATTGCAAGGGTCCCACGAGAAAATGGATGCAAAGCGGGGCTGCTGGGGCCCCACCCATGGAAGCCTGTTCCCCAGCGCCTGGCACAGCTCCCCTGCCCCTTCCTCCTGGGGCAACCCACAGCCAGTGACTGGCTGATACGGGTTCCGGAGCTGACCCGGGCCTGGGGGGTCAAATCCCAGGTGCTCTTCACACTGCTGGGCCCCCCTGGGTTAGGCTGAGGGCTCCTTCCCTGGCCTGTCTGCTTCCCTCGCTTCCTACAGGTTTCTCCCAAGGGCCTCCTAACCTCTGGGCCCCGATTCCCGGCTGAAGCTCTGCTTCCAAGGAACCGACCTAAGACGGGAGATGAAAGCACTCTGTGTCACCTGCTCATCGGTACTGCTGTTCCTTCCAGAAGAGGAACGCCAGGTGCCGCTCAGAGGCTGACCGTCAGATCCCGTCAGACGGAGTCCACCTGTCAGGACCAGCCTGCCTTGCGTTTACTGGGGATCAGTGGTTGCTGGGGACCTCTCCTCGCTCAGCCCGGGGCCTCATCGTCGTGCCCACGTGAAACTTCCTCTCAACATCGTGCTGGGACAGAACACGTCTCCCCAAGGCACACGTGTGCTTCCCCTTCTCGGACAAGAGGTATGACAGAGTCCCCCAGCTCCCCTCTTCTGGCACCATCCTTCGAGGCTGGCTTATTTGCTTCTCCTCTTCCTAATGCTATCTCCCTCTTTGTAATCCAATTCATGGATCTCTCTGTGTTACTGATTTTTAGGGAACCACCTCAGATCCCTCTAGAAAGAGGGGCATAAACAAGCCCAACCAGCCAGGGAGAACGTGCAGACCGGGTCCACGCCTGGCCCAGGCTTCTGGAGCCTTGCAGCCACTCTGCAAGCTGCTGGGCTAGGGCCCTGGCTAAGCGGAGGCACTTCCTCCCCCAAGCAGACACTTTCATGAGAGCAGAATTCTCCAAGTATCAAGAAAACAGCAGGCCATGAGAGTGGCGAGGGGCCTGGAAATTTTCTAAGTCTCGCTTGTGCTGGAAGCTGGCACAGAGACAACCAGGGCGGTGAGGCGTGTGGTTTCCTAGGGTGGCGGTTCTGTTTTGTTTTTTAAACTATCTCAGGAAAGAGAAAAAGGCACCGGCTTATTTGGGGCCTATCTTTAATCCATCTTTGGTAAATCGGAGTTTCCCATGAAGGCTGGACTGTCTCTCATAGGAAGCCCCAGAGCCCAAGGGGTCAGGTGGTGGGCTGCCCCGGCTCGGAGCTGCGGGTCTGGTGGCGGGTGTCAGGCAGGTGCTGGAGGTGGCCCCTCGCCCCCGGCATCCCATCACCGTGCTCAGGCCCTGCCCAGCTTCACTTCCTGCTCGCTCGGCTCTGTGTCGGGCCCAGCCCGTTTCTGTGACATGCTCATTACCTTTGGACCCCACAAGACGCAGCCCTTTTAAGCCCGGACTGCTTCCCTACCTCAGGAAGAAGGGCAACGCCGGCCACTTACAACCCAGATAGGGAAGCTGGGTCGCTGAGGCCTGAAAGCAGAAAATGAAGTTGCCTGAAGGGAGGAGCCTCTGGGGCCCAGGGAGCACCTCAGACTTGGCACTGGACACTTGAGGTTCTTCCCAGATCACAGGTACTAGAATCAAACAGCCAGGGGAGGGCAGGACGTATCTGAGGGGTGGAAGGATGGCCCTGGCAGTTACTAGGAAGCCCCTGCCTTCCTGGGCCTTTTCCCTCAGCTCACTGCCGCAGAGGCCACAACTGCTTCCTGAGCACCCGTCACCTGGCAGGCGTCTCCTCATCCACTAGACCCCTGCAGGAGCGTCATCCCCTGCAGAAGCAAGCCTGAGCCCAGGTGTCCCCTGCTGGTGCCCTGCGGCCCCGACCCCGCACCCCACCACCTGGCTCAGGGGCCAGCTCACGGAGGGCGCTATTGCAGCCCGGTGGGGTGGGAAGGAAGGACCCACTGGGTTAGCCCCCGGGGGCTGGACTGTGTGTCCGCACCCTAAGGTCCCGGGACGCTGTGGGCACGTGCTCTGAATGGTGGCCAACCCCGTGGTCTGGAGCCCCCCTCTGCCCAGGCCACACTGTGGCAAATGCTGTTTCTGCACCAGGCCTCGGGTGGCAGACGGCCCGCCTGGACACAGAAGGTGCGGAAGCCGATGAATGGCAGGGGGCCTCCCGGCAAGCTCACAGTTAGAAAACAAACATTTTCTTTCTGCAGCGTGCATCCTGGCCAGCACACACTCAGGACAGGGCTTGGAAGAACACCTCGCTCTCAGCTTGCCGTGGAGGGAATTCTCTGCCTGACAGAGGTCGAGGGACCTTTCCAAAGCACACAGGGCGCTGGCGGGGGGACCAAGGCTAACGCACTGCCGGGACGCATGGGGACCCTGGGGGCGGCTTCTGTACCAGGACTGGGGGCACTGAAGGTGGCTCCAAGGCCCCAGAGGGGACAGCGGGCCCTGGGTTTTGTTCAGCTGGCTGGAGCTGGGTGCTCCAAGGGCCTTGTCAAGGCACAGGGAGACAGGATTGCAGAGTATTGGGACCCTCTCAGCCCAGCCCTCCATTCTCTGTTCCGATATTGGCTTCCAGAGAAAGGGGATGCTTTTTGGAAAAACGGGCAAATTGCCAATCAGTCTAACAGCCTTAACTGCAGATAGGCAGACGGAGGCCGAGAGAAGGGAAGAGACTTGCCCCAGATCCCACAGCTGGTTGATGTGCAACCATTCCTCTTGACTTCCGGGTCGAGCTCAGGAGAACATTCGATCCTCAGGCAGGATAGCGGCCTAGAAGAGGCTGGACAAGCCTGGGCTGGAACCCTGGCCCTCTGGGGGCCCTGGGAAGTCCTGAAATTTCTCAGCCTCAGTTTCTCATTTGTACAGTGAGGCTAATATGAGCCCCAAATGAAGCCACAGAATTGTTTGGAGGGTTAATTGCATTGGGACCATGTAGGAGGCCAAGGAGGCGCTTGGCTAACCTGAGCTCCCTCCTCCCCCCTGCGCCCACCCCGCCGTGCTCAGGCTAAGGTGGGGGGCCCGTGGCTCTCCGTGGACAGCGCTGCACAGCCAACGGGTCAGGGGCTCGGCTTTGGGAACAGAATCTATACCCTAGATGGTCAAACCCACTGTCCTTTTTAACCAAAACCTGCTTTCAAAGGAGCCAGAAGACATGCCAGCAACACGAAAGGTGAAATCTCTAGGAATAAAAGTATAAGAGCTAGAGAAAAGAGATAGGAAGAAAACCTTACAGAGCACAAATCTGGGCTTGAACAAAGAGAGAGACATCCTGTCTGTGGACAGGAAGACTCAACCTCAAAAAGGTGTGAATTCTCCCCAAGTTAATTCAGAAGTCTAACACAATCCCAATCTACAACGTCTACAGCAGCCCTCCCCCATCTCCAGACAAGCTGATTCTCAAGTTTTCATTGGAAAAATAAACAGGTGAGAATAATCAGGAAGCCTCTGCGAAGAACAATTAGGACAGACTAGTCTTACCAGATGCTAAAACATACTACAAAGCCTCAAAATGAGGAGTATACTACTATATGAGGACACACAGAGACTAATGAAATAGAAGAGAATGTTCTGAAATAGCCTCAGGTTAGCATATGATAAAGGTGGAATCTCAAAGCAGAGAGAAAAAGATGGAATTTTCAATAGCTGGTAGAGAGACCAGTGGGTAGACATATTTAAAAAAGAAAAAAAGGGCTTCCCTGGTGGCGCAGTGGTTGAGAGTCCGCCCGCCGATGCAGGGGACACGGGTTCGTGCCCCAGTCCGGGAAGATCCCACATGCCGTGGAGCGGCTGGGCCCATGAGCCATGGCCGCCGAACCTGCGTGTCCAGAGCCTGTGCTCCGCAACGGGAGAGGCCACAACAGTGAGAGCCCCGCGTACCACAAAAAAAAAAGAAAAAAAAATGTTGGCTCCATATTCATACCACATACAGGATAAGCTCCACATAAACCAAATACTGCAATATAAAACCATAAAAACACTAGAAGGAAACATAGGAGAATTCCTTTATAGCCTTTCTAAAATCCAACATTCAGAGCCATAAAAGAAAGAATTAATAAATTTGATAAAAAATGTATACACGTCAAAAAACGCTAAAAGCACTGGTGGGATTGTAAAATTGTGCAGTCGGTTTGGAGAACAGACTGGCAGTTTCTCAAAATGTTAAACACAGAGTTACCACAGGACCCAGCAATTCCACCCCTAGCTATGTACCCAAGAGAAATGGAAACACATGCCCCTACAAAAACATGCACATCAACGTTCACAGCAGTATTATTCGTAATATCCAAAAAGAGGGAACAACCCAAATGTCTACCAATTAGCAAATGGATAAATAAAATACGGCAGGATTATTTTTCGGCCATTAAAAGGAATGGAGGGACTTCCCTGGTGGCGCAGTGGTTAAGAATCCTCCTGCCAATGCAGGGGACACAGGTTCAATTCCTGGTCCAGGAAGATCCCACACGCCGCGGAGCAACTGGGCCCGTGCGCCACAACTACTGAGCCTGAGCTCTAGAGCCCGTGAGCCACAACTACTGAGCCCACGTGCCACAACTACTGAGGCCCGTACGCCTAGAGCCCATGTTCCGCAACAAGAGAAGCCACCGCAGTGAGAAGCAGGCGTACTGCAAAGAAGGGTAGCCCCCGCTCGCCGCAACTAAAGAAAGCCCACGCGCAGCAACAAAGACCCAATGCCACCAAAAATATAAAATAAATTAAAAAAAAAAAAAAAGGAACGGAGTTACTGACACATGCTACAACATGGACGAACCTTGAAAACATTACACTGCTCAGTGAAAGAAGCCAGTCAACGAGAGACCACATTACTGTATGACTCCATTTATATGAAATACCCAGGACAGGCAGATCCAGAGAGACAGAAAGTAGATTAGTGGCTGCCTGAGGCTGGGGTGGCTAAGGGTGAATAGTGACTGGCAATGGGTATGAGGTTTTTTTGGGGGGATGATGAAAATATTCCAGAATTGACTGTGGTGATGATTGCACAGTTCCGTGAACATACTAAAAACCACGAAAATTGTTTGCTTTCAATGGGTGAATTGCATGTAGCATGTGAATTACAAAGCTGTTGAAGAACGCCAAAAGCAAAGTCAAAACACAAAGAACAAATTAGAAATAAACATTTGCAACTCATAGCAAGGCAAAAACGAATCTAATATAGAATCGAGAAAAAGAGTGACACCTCAATTTTTTTTTAAGGGCAAATGAATACAGCAGAGGACACACGAATGACCTTTAACTATGAGATGCTCAACTGACTAGAAAAATGCTAACTAAGATGACACAGAGAAACCATCCTTCACCTTCTGGTTGGCAAAATCCACATCTGACCAGAATCTGTCGAGGCGGCGGTGGGGAAACGGACCGCCTGAGGCACCCGTCGGTGGTGTGGGGCCCCCTCAGTGTCACCTGGGCAACATCCTCCAAGACGACAAGTGCGTACAACCTGCATGCAACCCGCCACCCTAGTGGCAGGATGTGTCCACAGAGGGTACACCTGCAAGTCTGAAAGTGATCCACAGGCAACACAGTTCACAGCTGAGAGGACTGCCCCGGGCTTGGGAGTCCGCAGCCGGGGCCTGGGAATGAAAGTGGGCACGTCCACACAACAGACCCTCCTGGTGCTGGAAAAAAGGCGGCAGTGGCTCGGCTCTGACACAGAAACACTTCCAGGGTCTGTTATTTAAGGCAGCAAGTTTCAGAAAACTAGACGTTAACATGCTGTCTTTCATATACGAAAGGTGAATAAAAGAAGAACCTTCTTATTTGCTTGTATTTTTATAAAGGATTTCTAGAAGGATCACAGGAAACAAATAAGGAGTTAACCTGAGGCCACAGGGGATGGGAGGGATGGGAGCAACACTTTCCCTGTATACTGTTTTAATTTTTGAACATGTGAATGTACTATCAAAAAATATGTGTGTGTGTTTATTTTAAAAGGAAAGGACACTCTAAGTTAGGAATGAAGAGGATGACTCACAGGCCAAAAACTCTTACTGAAATGGTCACTCAGATTTTCAAAAAAAGAAGTCCCCCTCCCACACCATCTGCATATTAAAATCATTGTAATGTTTCTCCACCAAAGTCCTTTTTGACTTCCCTTTTCTCCTATTGGCAGGAACAAGGCTTATGCATCACACAAAAAATGGCACTTTGCAAAACTGTGCAGACAAAAAAAAAACCCCTCTACCGGGTTCCTGCATTTAATAATCACCAAATTAAATCTGAGTTACACACGAGCACAAGACGTGAAAATATCAGGCAGGGCCAACCCCTGAACGGCAAACAGGCCACACATGTGCCAGACATCTGCCTGTGGGCAGTCGGCTGTTCGGGCCTTTTCCCGGGGCTGGTAGGCGGGCTCATAAACACAGGCAGGGGGAAATCCCTGGGAAACATCTCGCTGTTCTAAAGGTTTGCAGGGCTCCCCGCCTGCCTGGTGGAGGCTGGCCTGGGGTCCTCGCTCCATGGGAGAACACTGCCGGGCCTTGTGGGTGACCCAAGGCGGGGCCGGGGCTGCTTTGCACCCAAAACCCCAGCTTTCCCCAAACAAGGCCCGTCTCTTGGACCGCACCCACCTTGCCCAAATGGGCCGGTGCCCGTCATTCAGAGCCGCTGCCCGGCCCTGCCCCAAGGCAGGGCAAGGTGGCTGCTTGTTTGTCAGAAACAGTCTGGAGGAACGGCCCCCGCGTGTCTGCGAGAGGCTCGGTGCTGAGGACGGGCGTGTGGGCCAGGTGTCTGCAGTTGTGGTGCGTGTGGACACAGAGTCCCCACTTCCACCTGTCAGCATATTTCCACACCTGGTGAACACACGAAAAGCAGAGAATAAGCTCAAAGTGTCAGATTCAGCTGGATTTCTTTTCTATTTGGTGCGGGGGTGGGGAGGGGAGGATCTCTTCTCCCCTCCTTAACGATAAAATATAAATCATAAAGAAAGGCAGGCAAACACTGTGGAAACACGACTGATTTCTCTGCTCCAACAGGCCTCAGCACGGAAAACCCCTACATCTCCCAGTCCCCAGGCCCCTTACAGACTGACCCTCTTCATGGACAAAGTGCTCCCCTCCCACTGGAAAGGACCACCCGGTGCCCTGGCCTCACTCCCACCCTCTCTGGTTTGCTTCCACCCCTTCCAAGCTCTGGACCTCCAGGCCCCCAGCCCCTGACTTCAGGGAGGACCGTGTCCGAGCAGGGCCCAGAGGCCAACTGCATAGCCGGGATCCAACCCACATCACTGGCTCCTGCGTCCACATTGACATCAACGCCACTGGAGGAGTGGGCTTCACGGCCAATGGCCACTTGGCACTGATTCCCAGCTAACCGGCCCAGGCCAGAGGGCCGGAGAGGAGAAAGAAACGCACGACGTCCCCATGTCTGCTGTCTGGAACCTCGGCCGTCTCCCAAGGCCAAATGCTGGAAAATCCAAGTAGAACTTGCCACAATCAGGCTGAACTCCAGGCAAACCCAAGGCCAAGAGAGCCTACACCAACCATCTTAGGATAATCCCAGCACCCCTCAGCTCCTGGGAGCCAGGACCCTGGCCGGTCCCAGACAGCACTCACGCTCGGAGCCTGAGGACGTAGCCAGACTGGGAGGGCAGGCTCGGGGAACAGGGATGGGCTGGAGGCCCCAAGCGTGGGGGCCTGTCCCCACCAACTGGACCACCCACAGGGCACCCTGGTCTGTCCAGATCCGCTGAGAGGGATATGGCAGGGCCACTGGGACGAGGCCCCAGAGGGCCAGTACACAATGTCTGGATGCCCTCACTTCCACAGCATCAAGGGGGGTTCCCCTGCCAATCCACAGGGGCTCCTCATTGGGCTACAAAGCTGGCCACGTCACAAGCCACAAGCCCCACTCCCTTGCTCTGTGACTTGGTCCAAGGTCAGGGTCCAAGGGCGACGGCTCCCCCAGGGAGGCACTGGGCCCACGTGGGAGAGCGAGCCCCGCTGGGACATCAAACACAGGGTCTGGGTGCAGCTCCAGGGCCTCAGGCAAACCCTGCTCCCCTCGCGGCCTCCATCTGTCCTCTGTCCTGAGACAGGGTGGTCCCCAAGGACCCCGCAGCAGCCTCAAGCAGAAGGTGGGAGACGACAGGCAAGCCCCAAGGACAGTGTGGTATCCAGGACACCCCTGAGGGGGTGTGGTCACCTGGCTCCAGGCTCCAGCCTGTCACGTACTGGGTGTGTCCTAGGAAAGTCCTGGGTCCATGTACACAACGAGGGAGTTGTTAGTCCTGCATGAGCCTGGCTGTCCCTGCCCTGCCCTGCCTGCGCCCTCCCTGCCCACTCAGGCTCCCTGGACGCACTAAGCTCTCCTGGGGGTGCCCTCCCTCAGCCAGGATTATCACCCCCTCGATAAGCCTCTCTCCCCTCACAGCCCAGCTAAAACCACTCCCCGCCCCTACAAAGCCCTCCTGGAGCCTCCCTGCTGCACAGGCTGGCTGGCAGGGTTCTGGAGGGCTCGGCCAGGGAAGAAGTCTGCTGGCCGCACCTCTGATGCCTGGAGGAACGGGGTTGGGTGGCTGAATGAAGGGTTGAAAATGGTGATCCATTTGGGGTGGAATCCTGCGTCTGCCACTACGTGTTCCCTCGGCCTCCTTGTGCAACCTGAGTTTCTCTTTCCCCATCTGTAAAATGGAGAAATAAAACTGCCCTTGTGGGGCTGTAACGGGGCTGAAATGAGATCATAACGGCCCAGCTCGGCGGGATCTCCACACCACATTACAGTGTCCAGCTGTACCAAGACGAAGGAGGAGGGCCGGCCCTGCCCCGAGGGGCTCAGGCAGAAGACACAGAGGGAGAGCCCTTCACCCACAGCTGTCCCAAGCGGAAGTGACCCGTGAGAGCAGAAATCCCAGGCGTGCTGGGGAAAACAGAGGTCGCACTGGCCTGTCCTGGACACCAGAGTTCTGCGGGGGCGAGGAGGGGCGGCTGGACCCCGCCAGCGTGTCCCAGCGTGCCTGGGCAGGGCAGGTGGCCACGGACGTGCCCGCTGGCAGAGGGTGTGGCAGGACATTCCTGGGCACATTCCACCTCTGTGGGCTCGGCTGTCCCTCCTGCAGAACCAGGGCTGAGTGGCAGGGACACCATGTGGGGCTCTGGTGGTCCTGAGCCCCAGAGGCCCCATTAGAGGACTGCCTCTCCTGAGGCTCGATCTCGCCTGGGGCAGCCCGGACACTCAGTTACAGGACTGGGTGGGGGGCTCACCCCGGACTCTTGCCCACCAGGCACTTTTCCTGGGATGGCCTGTCCTCTCACCCGTCTAAGTCACGTCTCTCCAGCCAAATCCGTCACTGCAGCAGGGCAGGGCCTAGCAGAGGCCCAGGATCCCTGGATGGAGTCCCAGCTCTGTCCAGAGCCCCAGGGGTGACCTGAGGTCTCATCCCCCTTGGAGCTCGGTTCCTCCAAGCTGCAGTGAGGGACGACAGGGGACAACCATGGGAGCCAGGGAGGTTGCAAAGACCTGGGAGCTTGCGTGGTGCTTGCGAAGTTCTCTGGATGCTTGTGGCCACCAGCCCAAGACTCCTCAGTCTCTGCTGCCCAGGGAAACCCTGTCAGGGAACCCCTAGTGCAGGGGCTCTTGGGCTGAGGGGTAGGGGGAGCAGGCTCGGCATTCTCCACCAGGACCAGGACAAGCCCACCCCAGCAGGAGATCCAGATTCCAGGCCAGGAGCAGGCACCCAGGAGACTTTTTTTTTTTTGCAGTACGTGGGCCTCTCACTGTTGTGGCCTCTCCCGTCGCGGAGCACAGGCTCCGGACGCGCAGGCTCAGCGGCCATGGCTCATGGGCTCAGCCGCTCCGCGGCACGTGGGATCCTCCCGGACCGGGGCACGAACCCGCGTCCCCTGCATCAGCAGGCGGACTCTCAACCACTGCACCACCAGGGAAGCCCCCAGGAGACTTTTTAAAAAATATATTTATTTATTCGTCTTTACCTGGTCTTAGTTGCGGCATGCAGGCTCTTAGTTGCGGCATGCTCGATCTAGTTCCCGGACCAGGGATCGAACCCAGGCCCCCTGCATTGGGAGCGCGGAGTCTTAGCCACTGGACCGCCAGGGAAATCCCTGGGAGACATTTTCACAAAGCGCACTGGAGATGCCAAAGAGGCTGTGCAGGGCACGTCCTGAGCGGCACAGGTGTGGCCCGGAGCATCACGCCCTGTGCCACCAGACAGACACAGGAGCGGAGTGTGTGCTGCTCTGAGTGAGTCTGGATAAGCCATTGCCACTTAGAGGCGTGATGGAATCACGATGCCTACCTCGTGGAAGACCCAGCTCAGGGCCTCAGTGTGCTGACAGAATGCACTTCCCACTTGGAGGCCTGACCGCAGGCTCCGGAAGGGCTGGCCAGGGTGGGTCCCTGTTTCGTTGACTTTCCCAGGGACACACCTCAACATAACCGAATTTCCCGACAGGCTTATTTTTTCCCTTTTGTTCGTTACTGTTTAAGTGCTTGACAGGACGTGCAAATACAGCACTGGCACCCTGAAGCGTCTAGAAGCCCTCGCAGTCACCTGCCAAGTGACTACACCTGAGGTGGATGCCCGGGGCCAAGCTGGGGGAGACTCTCGCTCCATTATCTCGTCATCTAATCCTGAGAGGCGGGCTCTGCCAGCACCTCTGCGTACAGGCAAAGAGACCCAGGTAACTGGGCAGAGTCCCACGGGGCCGGGGGTGGGCCAGGCTCAACCCCGGCTCTGTCTGTGCCCTTACCCGTCACTCTGCACCTCGTGGCTGTCAGAAACGCCTGAATCCGGGGTGGAAACCCAACCTAATTTCTACCCCCCAAGTACCCCAGCAAGGCTTGCCTACTACTTGGTAAGAATTCCCAACTACAAAAGCCAAAGGCCCTTATGACAGCAAGGGCTCCGAGATGGCCCCGAGGAATGTGCAGGGCCCAGAGAAGCCCTAAAGCATTCTTCCATCCAGACATTTCTTCACATAAAGAGAAAACCGACCCACAAGGTTGCGCTACCGTAAATTCCACCTGTCATCCCCTGGAATCCTGCCTTGTCCCAGGAACAAAGTCAAGGCATTTCTGGGGGTACTCATGTCCTAGCAGCCGTGGAGCCTCTGATGGTAGTAGAACTAACGTCTACTAAGCATGTTCCCTGAGCTTCCCGGGGTTATCCCACTGAACCCACACGACACCCCCGAATGGGAACGGGGGCACTCCTGTCACTGGAGGCTCAGGAACTTGCCAAGGCCACACAGGGAGTAAGTGGGGAGGATATGAACCCCGGCAGTCTGACCCTGAGACCAAGGGCCCGAGTGCCGGAAGGAGAGGCAGCGGGAAAGGATGCGGCCTCCCCGGTGCACGCGCCAGCAAGGCAGCAGCCCCGCCAGGGGCCAGAGGGAGGGTGTGCCCAGCCTGGCCCCACACGGGCCAGGCCCTCAGCCAGATGGGAGAAAGGGGCAAAGGCCACAAGTGTATAACTGCTGCCTGGAGTCACCCCCGTGATGACGTGTCAGGGGAAATGCTGAAAGTGCCAAGGAGGCAGACCCACGAGAGAAACCAGCCAGGGCCCAGTGACAGCGCCTGGGTGCACATAGAACCTGGCATCTTCCCAAGGGTCCCAGCTCAGCCCTTGCTCCCTTCTTCCCCTTAGATGTAAATTAGTTCACGTGTGTGTGCGTGCACACCGCACCCACAGACACACACAGCTCCGCCATCTTGCAATCACTTCAAGGTGCTGCTGTTCCGACAACGTCCGACGATCGCGTGGTCGATCTGACTCCGACCCCTTCGTGGCCGTCCTCGTCCAGACGGGTGAGGCGAGCTGTGATGGTGCCGAGATGGCAAATGAGGTGCCCACCGCCAGGAGACCAGCTTCCGGGCCTGGGCCCCAGCCTCTAGCTTCAGACCATCACTGGCTGAGCCCAAGCCAGGGAATGAGCCTACTTCTCTCTCGTAAAAGTGTCTGATGATTTGGGAAACGCATAGAACCCACGAGGAAGTCCTTCACTTTCCATCTGCAAGTGGCTACCACAAAAAGGAGCCGCCAGACTCTGTGTGTCAACAGCTGAAGGCCGGGTCCACTCAGAAAGGGGAGCCTCGGGAGAGAAGGTTCTAAAATCCCCATGGGAGCCACCACCAGGCCCTTAGGAGAAAAGCAGCCCCAGAGCCGGCCCACCCCCGGCAGGCTGGGTCACTGCCCCTCGGACCACAGGAAGAGGGCCCCGTCTCTACCCTCTGTCTTCCAAGCAGATAGGCAGGTCTTATTATGAAAAAGAGAGCTGATAACATACTCCCCTGACCTGGGCGCCTACCATGTGCAGGTTCCTCCAGAACCCCTAGGAGGCAAGTGTCAGGGCTCCTACCGTACAGATGAGGAAACTGAGGCCCGAGGAGCCTGCCAAGGTCACCGAGCGAGAGTGGGAACCTCAGGCCACGCTCTGCACAAAATGGCACAGGCACACAGGCATGCACACGTGTGTGCAACGTGCTCACGTACACACACACTGCCCTGCAAACCTGGAGGGAAAATGAGGCGTGGAGGCCCTCCTGGCGGGTCACTGCAGCCGCAGCCAGGGGTTGCTCCAAGCGGGCTCAGGGCAGAGAGCAGTCCTTCTTCTGTCCACCTCGAGGACACTGACGCTGCCTGGGCTTGTTAGCAATCGGCCGCGCAAGCAGGTCAGGGGATCTTAACGAGGCTGGGACTCCAGATGAGAGGCGATGAAAGCCGGAGCCACACTTGTGGACAAATCCACAGTGACGGGTCCCCCTCTCGTGCCAATGCCTCTCCTGGCTATTGTGGCCAAAGGAGGCCAGCTTCAAGGGGCGGGGCGGGGGTGGTGGTGGACGGGCAGAGTGATTCTGCCGCGACAGAAGGGCTGCCTGGCAGAGCCCAGACAGCCCCAGATGCCACCTTCTCAAGCCTGGCACGTCCTCTCTGCAGGAGAACCGGCCTGGGGTAGTGGCCCCACCCTGGCAGCCCAGCAGGCTTGCAGGCGTCCCCCGCAGCGCGACAGCAGCCAGGCTGACGCCCTGTGGTCACAAAGTCCCCAGAGGGAACAAGGGCCCTGAGGCCCTGTGGGTCAGCAGCCCCCCCAAACACACCCACCCACACATACACACACAGAAACCTGGGAGGAGGGCGGCCTTCTCTCTCCTCTGCACTTAAAATGGGTTCTCACTCCAAAACTAAGTATGAGCTACGAATTTTCCCCCAAATTGTTCTGGCAGGATCGGAGAACCCAGAACAAAACTCCCTTAAGGTGCGGCACAAAGCTCTCGGGCAGTCGGCGGAACTGCTTTTCTACTTCCCGCTTTCCCTCGCGCTGTCTCCCTCTTTCATCTCCGCCAGTGTCCCCTCTAAGTGAGACCTCATGGTGTTTTCATGAAAGCAAGAAAAATTGACATTCCTGAAGGTATTGTGGGACCTGTCGAGGCAGAATCACTCACATATGCTTTTTTCTCACTGATCTTAGAGAAAGAGAGAGAGAGAGACACACACACACACACACAAACAAAAAAGTCCATTCCTCCACTGGCCAATGAGAAAGAAAGCCGCACTCTGTCTCTCAAGGGAGAGACATCAATGGTCGGAGGGCTCAGGTTAACGGAGACGCACAGAACTAAGCACCCCACTCACCCAGCTGAAAACAAGAGAGCAACTTCCAACCGATTGGGGGAAAAAATTAATTGCAGCTTTAGAAATATCCTTTCTCTCCCGTAGGACCCCGAAGCCATGGGAGGCCATGGGAGGCCCAGGCGCTCTGCAGGGCTCCCAGTGGTTACTGCTATTCACCACTCGCAGGTGGCTGATCAATTTCCCAGGGTTTATCAGCGTGGCGATGGTGCCGTGCTCTTTCAGCGAGGGCTGCGGGAACCCATACAGGGCCACTTAAATCAGTCTGAAGCTGTGAAAGGCTCCATCACTTGAAGCCCGGGCCTGGCCGCCCAAACAGAGCCCCGGGAGGGCTGGCGGGCGGGCGCAGGGCCGGGAGGATGGTGCCAATTAAAAACCCAAGCCGATGGGCCTTTCTCTTCCTCGTTTTCATTCCTACAGCTACATTGTGTCCACTGGCAGCAGATTCCAAAAGCAAGGCAGGGGCATTCACCTCCCAGGGCTTTAGAGCTTCCATTCCCAAACTAGGCTAATTAAAAGCACAGTCCCTCCCAGGCTGCTGCTCCTGGGGAGGAGTGAAGACGGAGGCCTCAGAAGACAAGGCCTGACTGTGAATGCTGGGCTCTTCCGGGGACGGCTAGCAGTCTTGGGAGGATGGGTCCCCTTCAGACCGTCACCCCATCCTCAGAGGCAGAGGGCCTCTGGAAGGAAAGGGCCCACTCCGACATCAGTCCCCAGAAGAGCCTGGCCCCTGGGGTCTCTGGAACATTCCAGCATTCCCTGCGTGTGCCAGAGGCTCCCAAACCTGCTCAGGAAGACAGGGCAAACCTGGTGTGGGTGGGACTGGGCCGGTCTGCAGCTTTCACAGCCCTGCTACAGGGCTGACGTGCCTCTGGGATAAATTCACCATCCCATGCCTGCTCCCAGGACGCCCAGCGGACAGCAAGCTGGCCAGCCAGGGGTCACTGACTATGGAGACAGTCGTAGTCTAGGGAAGATGGGGCCCAGGCCTCGCCACTTTCTAGCTGTTTATCCAAGGCTCAGCCACTCTGCCCCTCTGGGCCTGTTTCAACTGGAAAGCGGTGACAATGAAAGTGCCCTTGCAGAGTTGCTGGGCTAGCACAGTGCATGGCATACACACAGCCTCACCCAGGGACAGCCAGCACTGCGACCACTAACCACAGCACTACCAAGTGGCCACCACCCCTCAGAAGCTCTGCCAGCAAACCCAGGAGCTTTGGCTCCATGGGGGCAAGTCAGAACCCCCAGAAATGGGACAGAGGGTCCTCCGTGCCCCCCGCCCACCCCCCACCTCCAGTGCCCTTTAGAATTCCAGGACAGCTCCTAGCCCAGCAGTGGATGAAGATGTGGGTGGCAACTCTGTTCTTTGAACAAAGTGCACGTTAATTCCAGCTGACCTACGCAGCATTCAGCAGCCCTTCTCCAAATTACCCGGGTATGTGAGCTACTGAACGAGGTCCTCCCCCAAGAACGTCTCAGAAAGGCACCGCTCAAAGGTTGCTGCCGCAGAGGGAGGCCAGAGGCGACCTCCCTGGGCTGCTCAGAGAAGCTGCGGATGCCGGTTTCCCAGATGGCGGTGGGAGGGGACATCTGGAGAGCTCCGAGAGGCCCAAGAATTTGACCTGAGAGGGCAGGCGGCCGTGATGGGAAAGGGGGAGGGACGCAGAGGAAGGTAGCCTGGGCCGGCCTTTCCAGCCAGAGCCTCCCCTGGTCGGGAGGCCGGGAGACAGAGGGGATGGTGTGTGCGGCCCCTCTGCCGTGGGATCCGACACAGCCCGGAGCATCTGCCCCTGAATGGGGTGAAGGTGGCTCCCGCTGTACCCGGAACCCATGGGGCCTGCCCCTCACTTTCTTCCTCGAATGAGAGGAAAAGGAGCCGCGTGGGTGGGAGAAGCGGCCAGCCCTGCGAGGCAAGGACCCCAGCAGTGGTCCCCTGCCTCAGGGGCGGCAGCAGAACAAGGACCAGGCTTGGGTCTCACCAGGGGAGCCCCAGGGCGCGCTGTGGCCCTGCAAGGAGCTGGGCCGAGCCCACCGTGCAGAAAGAGACGGCCAGCCCAGGGCTCCCTGGACACCTCCGCGCAATGTGGCTCTGTGGCCTCACCTCTCCAGCGCTCAACGTCTCCCTCAAGGGAATATCTGGGACTCTGGTCCAGCTTCCTTTTTCTCTTTCAAGTTTAAAAGAAATTGAGCATTGAGAATTATAATAAAAATAACACTAATTCCAAGCCAGTGCCCCCTCAGGCCCTGCTGAGAGATGCAGTCTTAGCTCCTGAGACAGGCTCTGAGGCCAGGGGTGGCCCTGGTGTGGCAGTGTGCTCTCCAGTCTCGCTCCCAGGAGGGGCAGAGGACGGGGCCAGCTCTGAGGGCCGACAGGTGATGGTAAATCAAGTCGGGCTCGTGCCAGGCAGTTGCTAAGATCTTCCCGAGAACCCTGAAATACTGATTAATGGGGGAGATGGCTCTGGGCTTTGGCAGGGGACTCAGGCGCCTTTTCTGATGAAAAGCAGTGGCGCACACTGCTGGCGGCTGTCTGGCAAAATGCCTGTTTGCCTGGCCTCCCTGGAGGGGATCAGGAGAGACCCTGGCACTGCCCGGGAGACAGCAGGAGCAGTGGGCCAAGAAGCCATCAGCCAGTGTCACCATCCTTCGTAGCTCCTGGGGTCTCTCCCCGGGAATGGGGAGAACAAAACTAACAAACCCGTCTCAGGGGCACAGGCCCCGCGCTGCCTGTGTCTTCAGGTAACAGGATGTCCCGCCACCCAGCCCTACCCAGCCTGCGTGGCACTTGAGCTGAGTAGGCACTGAGAAGGCACCTCTCCTTTGCCACTGCCCAGTTCCGAAGAATAAGATTTCCTGTCCGAGGCCAGACATGTAACAGGGCCCCAGGGGCGGCAGCCACCAGGGAGGTCAAGATCTTTCTTTCACTCCAGTCTGTAGCCTCACCTATACAGTGTCGCCTCTAGGTGACTGTCATGACCTGGGGGAGGGGGAACTTTGGGCAGCTGTGGGTAGAGGCAGGGATCCTCCAGTGCAGGGCAGCTCCTCTCCCTCCAGTCCCAGATGTAATGCAGCCAGAGCTGAGAAACTGCCCTGTCTCAACAGCACATCGTTTCTCCCTGTTCTGGAAGCTCGGTTTTCCTTCTCTTAGGCATTTGCTCAGTGCCTTAGAGAGTGTTCCCACTGCGGCTTCAGTGCTGACAATGGCCCTGCAACAGGTTCAAACATCTTCCCCAGGTCTCCAGTGCCTGACAGGACAGGGGAGGAAAAACACGCAACTCTCCAGCCAAGCGGAGAAGAAATCCTGGAACGAACGGAACCTTTCTGACTGGCTACCCCAAAGCGGGGCTCTCCCACCGTCATGCCACCAACTCCATGTCCTTCCTCGGTTCTTTTCCTCCCAGCCCTGGGCCTGCCTTTGGGACCTTAGGCCAAGGGCTGAAGGCATAAGGTTGGGTTCGCCATGGACGCAGGGGTTTATGGTGACTCAACATCCCTTCCCTCCAGCCCAGGTGGCGATGGTTAGTCCCTCTCTATGGCTCATTTCCGCAAGTCTCCTCCTGCTACAGCGAGACCAGTCTGCACCCACCCCCCTCACGTGAACTCCGACTTCCCTTCCTTCTGAGTCGTCAGCCTGCAATACTGGGGTGACTCATATGCTTACAGAAGGCGGAAGCAGGCACGGTGGACGCCCAGGGGTTTGGGGAGATCTGCGGGCGTCTTTTCCCCACTGCAGGAGGAGGGCCTGTGACAAGCGAAGAGCCAAAGTGTGAAAGCACAGACGCCGTGCTCTCTGGGTCTAAAGGGAGGCCCCATCCACGGGATGCAAGGTGCCCAGGCACCCTTGGAATCAGCCCCAGGGGCCATGACAGGGCGACACGGCCCATCTGGCAGGCACCGAGCCCCACCTGGGGGCCCAGAGCAGGAGGAGACCAGCCCGGCCTCTGAGGAGTCCAGTCGGGAAGGGCTGAGGCTGCTGAAGGGGGCTCGGGGCCAGTCTCGGGCCAGCGTTTGCTGAGCACTTGGCTGGGATACCATTTCATTTAACGTACACTTCCCTAAGAGACTCGACTTTACTATTAGAAATGGGGAATCTGAGCCCCGGTGACGGGAATGAATGGCTGGCAGAAAGCCACTGCAGGTCCCCCTCCAAGCAGCTGTCCAGGCCCCCAGGCCTCGGCCGTTTCTCCTACTCCCAGACCCGCACCGCGACAACCCAGTGCTCAGGGCCTCGAGCTGGATGCTGATTTGTCCGTCTCGAGGCCCCTGATTCACGGGGTGCCCTTCGGATGGACAGGCGAGAGAAGGAAGGGAAGGCAGCCTGCTGAGGGCCCACCAGGTGCTGGGTCCTGACTCCCGAGCCGGCTGTGAGAGGATGAGCGTGTCCCCACACACTGTCGTGGACCGAGGGTATGTGCCCAGTGTCCCAGCTGGGGTGTGGCAGAGCCCCGGCACCCGGCTGCGCCTCCCGAGAGACGCAGAGCAAGAGCTTTTGAACTCTGATGGGACCGTACTGGGGTCAAGGTTCCCTGCAGCACCCGGACTGCCAGGGAGGCCAACACCGAGCGCATTGGTAGCTGCACTCAGCTACTTGCCAGCAGGGCATCAGGGTGGGGCGAGGGATGGAGAGGAAGTGGGTGTGGGTGAGAGAGCATCAACAGGAAATGCACGGGACGTGCCTGTGAGCCGGCTGCCACCCCCCGGACTCCTGCCTTGTCGGTTTTCCCTCAGATGCTGAAATCCACTTGCCTCTGCAGGGCAAAATGGCGCACTCCCCCTCCTTGGGAAGGCCCTCTCTCTGGGGTGGCCGGGGGCATCGAGGCTTCTGGAAAGCAGATACTGAAGGCTCTGGAAACGTTTGCAGGAAACCCCCGCGTGTGAGAGGGATGGATGGGCACGGCTGCCCACAGACCAGCGTGCCCAGCACCCACGAGCCCACACTGTCCATGGAGAGGAAAGCCTGGGGGAGTGGGTACCAGGGGGAGGGTGGATGAGCACCAGCCTGCTGGGTCCTGGCTGGGCTCCACACCACCTGCTGTAGAGTCATCAACCATCTCCATCCGCCCTCAACACCTCCATCTCCCCATCTGTGAAATGGCAATAATGGTCTCTGGCCAGCTCACCTGGCAGCACGACCGCGAGACCTCAAGGATAATTGTCACGAGGCTTTGGAAAAGAGAACCCACTGAAACAGCGGCGGCAGAGCCCTCGACTGCACCCCAAGCAGCAGCGAGCCCGGAAGTGCTCCTCTCATCCTCACTGTGCAGAGGAGCAAGCAGGCGTAGAGAGGCTCAGTACTGCCCGAGGTCCCAGAGCTGAAAGTCGCACCGCCAGAGCTTGGGTGCCCGCCCTGCCTGCTCAGGGCTCCTCTTGCCACTGAGAGCCTGGCCGGGGTTAGCGATCGTGGGCAGCTGCCCTGGGAAGAGAGGGCAGCATCCCAGCCCTTGAGGAATGTCACCGGAGGCCGGTGGGAAGCGCCTGCCACAGGAGAGGCACTTGGAGGCGCAGGGTGTGGGCCAGGGCGGCAGGAGGAAACCAGTGGGAGAGGAGAGCCCCGTCCTGCCAACTTGCAGGAACAGCTGCAGGCCTGCTGGGGAAGGTGCCAAGCAGGGAGGGCAGGCGACAGAGTGCTAGAGGGCCAGGGGCTAGTCGCCGCCCTGTCGCCAACTGACTCACTGTGTGACCCTGGGCAAAGGGCCTCGCCTCTCTGGGCCTCAGTTTCCCCAGACGCGCAATGACGGGATTAGATGAAGGTCCCTTCAAGCCCTGAGAATTATGGGTGCCAGCTAACACCTTTGGCATCTCTTCATCCTCAAAACTGGGAGCGAGGAATCCAGCCCTGATTACTGTAAGTTCCCATGTTGTCATCCTAGAGGAAAACAGTGTCGTCTCAGGAGACACCGGCACACCGACCTCGGCAGAGGCCCCCGCGTTGTTCTTGGACTGGCCTGGCACCCTCTGACCACCCACCTGACCAACCAAGATAGGGGGACGGGTGGAGAGGGCGCTGCCCGGCACGCTGGCCCAGGCATCAAAGGCAGCGGTGGGAAGCAGGACGTGCAGTCCCGGCAGCCCCGCCTCCACGGGAGTCAGCAGCTCTCTCCCAACACACTTCTGCTCCACAGCACACCACAGGGCACTGCCAAACCCCCAACAACTGCACAGACGTGGACAATGCCGGTTCTAAACAAACTTCCACAGTTTAAGCCTGGGTCCGTGTTCACACAACTGTGTGCAGGACGCCTGCTGTGAGCGGCGCCCAGCTGGAAGACGGCAGGATTCAGGACCAGAGAGCTGCCCCCCACACCCCCAAACGTGGCCTGACGGCATCGTGCTCTCCCCGGCACGTGCTGGGAAGGGTGCGCTTCATCCCTCCCATTCCTTCAGGCTCCAAAAGCAACGAACACTTACTGGATGTATATTCGTCCCACAAACGATGCTACGTATCTCCAGTCCTCACGCTGCCTCCACAAGGCAGGTATTGTTAGCCCCATTTTTCCGTAAAAACAAACCAAAACCAAAATTAATCCAAAAAAAACCCCTGAGGCCCAAAGAAGTAACCTGCCCAGGATCATGCGGCTAGTGAACGACAGAGGTGGGGCTGACCCCCAGGCCTCTCCCCGGGCTACCTCCCTCTCCGCGTGTGCTCGGATCTCTAGTCACCTACTGAGGTATTTATAGCATCAAGAGCTAAAGTCATAACAAGATGATTTGGTGACACGCACAGATGACATAATTATCTACCAGACGACTTTTCTCCCTAATGGAGCCAGAATATTTTATTCTTAGTAATAGGATTAAGTACAGGGTAATTTTAAGATACTGTAGGCTCTGGCTTGCTCCCAGAGTAAGTGCTAAGAAGCCAGCAACTGAGGAGACCTCTCTCTACAAGGAAGAACTTTCTACCAGTTGGAAGAGGCCAAAGGTGCAAGAGCCTTCTTGAAGAGGCGGAAGCCCAGGTCACACTGCAGTACACAAGAGAGGATAGGTGTATTCCACTTAGATTCAGAGATCTACGCATGAGACAATCTTCTAAGTGTTCTCATTGGGCTCTGTATGCTAGATGATGATGAAGAAGCTGATGGTGGTGGTGATGACAGAGGTGATACTGAAGGCGATGATGGTAGCAGTCGTGATGGAGATGGTGATGACATTAGTGGTGGTGACGACAGTAACAACGATGGTGGCGATACTGATGACAGTAGCTACCATTTGTTGAGCATCCCCAGTGTGGCCGGATGTGCTAGATGCTCTACACCCTTTGGCCCACTCCATACCCTCTGGTGTGTGATCCTCACACCAACCCTGTGAAGTAAGCTATCAACCCCGTTTGCCAAACGAAGAGCCTGAGGCTCAGGGTGGTGACCTGGCTAGAGTGGTGAGGCCGGGATTCAAACACCAGTCCACTGAGTTCCCAAGGCATTGCTCCTTCTCTACGTCATGCCTCCCCAAGGGACCTATTCCAGATAAGAAACCATTGCTCCTACTGATAACCAGTTTCCAGCCTCTATCTCCCCAGTATAAATGTCCCCAATCCCCCAATCAAGCTAACCTCCCTTAGCCGTTGGTGTTTGTTTTAAGAGGGGGAGGCTGATCTGAAAGGAAAAGGCTCATCCTAGAGTGGACCTTGTGTGCTCCAGACTCTGAGCCCTCTCCTGCCCTCAGCACTGAGTGCCGAGGAAGGAAGGACAGTGGGGACTGCTGAGGGCTGGGAGGGCGCTGAGGGGTGCTGCTGGGCTGCGTGCGCCTCCCTTCCCCGAGGGCTCCCCAACCTCCCTTCAGAGGCCGCTTCCCGCCCTTTTAGCCTCAGCTAAAAGGAGCCTTGGGGGCTGCCTGTCTGCACCTCAAGTACCCCAAACACTGTCCTGCTTTGCTCCTCGAAACTACAAAGCCAAAGCCGCAGCAGCAAAGGGGGCCGTGAGGCAGGGCGGTGAAGAGGCCAGGGCCAGGCACGTAGGCCAAGCAAAGGCTCTGTCCTGCCCAGCCAGCTTCTGCTGCTGCGCCACAGGGAGAGGAGACGAGGTCACCCCTCAGCCCACATCCGGAGCCTCTGATGGCCTCGGTCAGCCTGAAACCAGGAGTCAAGGCCCAAGCGCCCGGCTCAGAGCCCCGAACTCCATCTCCCTCGGGCACTGAAGGGCAGGAGGCTTGAGGGCAGAGCTGCCAGAGGGCGCTGCCTGGAGTCCTGCTGGGTCTGCTGCAGCCTCCACGCTGCACGGGACAGGCAGGGGTGGAGCTGAGGAGGGTGGCCGAGGGGAGAAGTACAAGACCACGGCTGCGGCCCAGGCTTGCTCCTGACCCACAAGTACCTCGACAGAAGTCCAGCTGCTGAACAACAGCACAGGCCCCCAAACAGGCCCCGGGGCCCAGAACGAGCACCCCACTCTCCCGCTGCCTCCTCTACCGGCCTCCCAGCCCGGCAGCTCCCTGGCTTCTTCCTCCGGGCAGTGTGGCGCAGTCAGCTAGCTGACTTCCTGCCCTGGGGCATGACCGCTCTGGAGAAGCGAGGCCACAGAGCCAGCTGGTGAGCCCCGCCGTGGACACGTGGCTCCGGCCCCTGGTCAGCAGACCCCGCGACCCAGCTCCTCCAACACCGACCCACAGTCCCTCAAGCAGCCCCTGCCGACCGAACCCAGAATGTGCCAGCCCCAGCGTCAGGATGACCTAAGCCTGGGGGCCATTCTCAACCCAGGGAGCCTTCACTCACTGGCTCCTTTATTCACCCCCATCCGTGAAGCCCCCACTGTGTGCCGGGTGCTGTCCTGAGCTCCAGGGGCTCAGGGACCAGCAAGACAGGTCCCTGCCCTCCAGGATCCCCCTCCCAAAGGACATGGCTGGGAACTGCAAACCCAGCACAATTCAAAATACGGTAAGAATGAGAACTTTTCCTAAGCTTGGAACAGTTTCCCCAGTTTCTTCATTTCCAGGCCTCTTTTCCATTTAGGTTCCGAGACTTACCCAAGTTTGTCCCTACAGAGGGGAAAAGCATCCACTTCCCAAATGTTCCTACTCAGTAGGTCTGAGCCATAACAGTGCTTAGAGGGCTCATCACTCACACAGCACGTCCGCATCCAGCCCCGGGGGCCCTGGGCGGCACGAGGACGCGCCCTGCGCACACTGCTGCCCAGTGGCAGAGGCTGTGGCCATGCCCTCTCTGTCATGGGCTCTGGAGAGTTCTCAGAAGGTGCCTGGTCCAAAGCTGCCCTCAAATCTGGTCCCAGCCTGCCAGCCCTGGTGACAAGCTGCCGGGTGACTGCGGCACAGCCGCTTCCCTCCCCTGGGCCTCAGCGGCTTCGCCTGCAGTTAAGGGATTGAAGGCGGCGAGCGAGGTTTGGTGTCTCCGGGTGCCGACACGCCAGGGTTAACACCAGGAGTCTAGTGCTAGTGGGAAAGAGGGGTGTGTGTTCCCAGGGCCACGGGGAAGCACGGTGGCGCAGGGCTGGAGCTGCTGATTCCCAGCTCCGGGCCCCAAGTCCTTCAGCGTGGGGAGCAGCAGGACTCCCAGAGGAAGGCTCTGGAAGGACACATGCTCTTTCTAGATGAGACTTGCAGCCGAGTCCCCAGGACACAGGCCCCGCCTGTCTCCCCCCAGCCCACGGCTGCACACAGGCTCAGATGCCCTACGTGGGCACGGGCTCCACCAACCAAATACTTCAAGGGTCTGCAGACAGAAGGGCTCATCCTCCCTGGGGCACCCAGTGCCCTGGCCACGAGCAGACTCTGACGACAGCCCTAAGAGGGAAGAGCTGCGTGCTCTTGAGGCCAGGACAGCACTTTCCAGTCAGGTCCCCCCGGGGGCCCTGCAGAGCACTCAGCTAAAAGGAGCCTTGGGGGCTGCCTGTCTGCACCTCAAGTACCCCAAACACTGTCCTGCTTTGCTCCTCGAAACTACTTAGGTCGATGATTTCTATGCCCACTTTGGGGAGTGGAGCCCCCTTCTAGCTCACACAGGCTTTGATGAGTTTCTCGGAGGAAGCCCCACACTCAAGGCCAGGAAGTGATGTCTTCTGGATTTCGGGAAGAGCTGTACCTGCGGCCGGGGCGGCTGGCTTCCTCTGCACCAGGAAGGTTGGGTACGGCAAGAAGGGCCCTGCTTGGGGCCTCTGATGCCCTCTAAACAGGGGCATCGACGGAGCCAAAAGCAGATGGGCGCTGCCAGGGGTCCCGGCAGCCAGGCCTCCCTCTCCGCCCTCTACTTTCAAGCGGTTCTGCCAACAGCCAAGGACGGATGGGCTGCTGGTCCGTCGCTAGGGTCCCAGTGGGGCGGCGGCATCAGGCTAGGAGACAGGCAGACCTGGGTGCTCAAGGTCCTCTCTGCAGCCACGTCCTTCCTGTGTGGCCTTGGGCAGGCCCTCCACCTGAGCCTCACTCTCCTCATCGGTAAGCTGGGCGAGCAGAGCCCATCTCAGAGGGGTCCCACGAGGAAGAAACAGGCAAGGCGTGCGAACGTACTTTGTGACTCTAATGTGCTGGTTGGATGGGAGGGGTCCACATCAGGCCAGGTCTGGGACACCTGTCGTCCAGTTCAGGGCCGGTGCCAGTTGGATTCTCCAGCTTATGTTTTTACATTAACCAGCACTGGCCAGAGGCTCAGGTGGCAAACCGCAGGGGCGGGGTTCCCCCCGGCAGGCTTCTGGTGGTTCCAGTCAGCACCCTTCCCAGGCTGAAGCCTGCCAGGTCACTCTGTGGACTCAGGAAGGATGGATGCTCAGAACCATTAAAGAAGCCACAGGAGGGGCTTCCCTGGTGGCGCAGTGGTTGAGAATCTGCCTGCCAATGCAGGGGACACGGGTTCGAGCCCTGGTCTGGGAGGATCCCACATGCCGCGGAGCAACTGGGCCCGTGAGCCACAACTACTGAGCCTGCGCGTCTGGAGCCTGTGCTCCGCAACAAGAGAGGCCGCGACAAGTGAGGCCCGCGCACCGCGATGAAGAGTGGCCCCCGCTTGCCGCAACTAGAGAAAGCCCACGCGCAGAAACGAAGACCCAACATAGCCAAAAATAAAAAATAAATAATTAATTAATTAAAAGAAGAAAAAAGAACCCACAGGACACCAGGCACCAGCTAGGCTGCCACACCTTCCTTATTTGGAAAGGATGGAAACTCTTGGGTGTAATTCTAAATAAAAAGGCTCATATCATCACTAAAGGAAATAATTACAAAGCATTAAATGATAAAACCACGCTGTGAGCTCAATGCTGTGCCTGTCACCCAACACTAAGGTGCTCAGAAAAAGATCTTAGAACAAAGGACCTTAAGCCTTGGGCCCGCCTGGCCCTCCCAACCCCTGGGTCTGAGCACTGATGTTCCCTCCACACTGGGACAAAACAGGACTGCAGTGGAACTTGGTCTCTGGGCGAGGGGCATTTCTGATCGGCTGCCACACAGGGACGATGGGAAGGAAGGGATGCTCCTGCAGACAGGGCTTCTGGTTCTCGGCAGCCATAAGGATGGTGGCCGGGGCGGCAGGGTGGTGAGGGCTCATTTTCCACTTAGAGCAGAACAAACAGAAGTGAGTTACTGGAAGGCAGACTCTCCCTGATTCATCTCCCCGAGGCCCCCCTCCAGGGCCGGGGCGGTGCAGCACATGCCTGGGGGAGAAAGCTCATCCTGTTACGTGCACGAGTGCCCTTCCCAACTGGGCACCGGAGCGATGGCAGGAACTCGCTCCCTTCCGTTACCGGCATGATCAGGGCTGACGAGGCACCGCATTTTGGGTGGGGCGGCAGGTGGCCCTGACGAGATGCTCTCCGCTCTGGAGGTCCTGGGTCTGCGAGCCAGCTACTTTGTAGGAGCCCTGTGGGCCTACCCACCCATCTACGTTTGGCCCGAGAAGCCCTGAGGGCAGGTTCACACCGGATCACCCTGGCTTCTTTTAAAAGCAAGACACACAGGAAGGGCACAGAGATCACTCTGACAACAGTCAAGACTGACGTGAGCCACAGGTCCCAAAACAGAGCCCAGGTTACATGAGCCCAAGGCACACAGGTCACAGGCTTCTGGGAAATCCCATGGTCACGGAGGGTGACATGGAATCTGAGCTCCAGGGCCTGGGACTGCTTCCCCAGTCCCTTAGTCCAGAGGCCCATTCATAACTTCAATGCCACACCGGACACTCCCAGCCAGACAGGCCACTGCGTCCTGCCACATTTAGGTGACAGGGCTGTTGAGAAGCTCAAGGGCACAGTCAGCCCCCATCTCCCACCCACACCCAACGACCATCCCATGATGACGCCCCCTCCCACACGGCAGACAGCCCATTCTGAGTTCAGCGTTTGGGGCAAGACCCGCTGGGCTGGTGGGGAGCCCGAAACTCACAGACCTCTTGGATGGCAACAGGAAAACCAGGGGCTCCGTGGACTTGACACATTTCCCCTCCCGTGCACTTTGAGGCCAACACCATGGGACAGCAGATGCTGAGGAAAGGGGAATGGCGAGAACCAGCCAGCGCTGGGATTCTCAGCGACAGCCCCCTCCGTGGGGGCACCTGGCCCTCCAGGTGATGACCCATCGCCAGCCAGGGCACCACTTAGCGGCAGAGCTGGGGCTGGGCCAGGTGCGAGCCACCCCTGGCCGCAGCCCCATCAGCTACTGCCCACACAGCCAGCTGCTGGGGTCGCTCAGGCCGCCTCCCCACGGAAGGCCCTTCTGCTTCTCTGCCCATCATCTCTGCCCTGCTACCCGTGCTTCTGAGCACTGACTGTGATGTGGTTTCTTCACCCCTGCTGACTGCCCACACGAGGGGAAGCTTCTGGAGAACAGGGCCACCTGCCCCATGCTGTACGCTCAGTGCTGAGAGCAGGGCCAGGAGATAGTAGGTACACAGCGAACAGCAACGGCCCCGGAATGAATGGGATCCATCTGAAGGGAACGGGGTCCCGCCTCTATTCTTCCTACTCTGCAGCACCAGCACGCTGCCCAGCGCACAACAGGTCCCCAGAGAGAGGTGCTGGACTGAACGGATGGTGAGAGAGATACCCTTGAACATGGATCCTACGTGGGAACAAACCAGCCCGAGACCCAGAGAAGCAGACACGACGGAGGCGGCACTTTGGGGTTTTCTCACATCAGACGCACACCCTGGCTCTACTGGGCCAGCGTGGAAGCAAAAGAGGCCCCACAAACAAGCATGTCCTGAGTGAGCGCAGGGGCTGGGGGCTCCGGGGAGCACGCTGTGGTGGGTGTGCAGGCGTTCCTGGGCACCGCGGCCCTGAAATGGAATGGTTCACTTAGAGAAAATTACACGGTCAAACCAGCTCCCGGACTCATGTGCAAGCCATTCGTAAAGAACAAAACCGAAAGAGCAGCAGGGCCCTGCCCCGTCGGCAGCCCCGCTCCAAGTCCGCGGTACTGGGCTCACACTGGAAATGATTCTTGAGCTTGGATGGGCTGGAGACATCTGGCCAAGTTATGCTCGGTGCAGCCAGGCCAGCTCAGCTCCTGCACTCAGGCCAACGAGCCCCCGGAATGGATGACGGGATTGATTAAAATCCCATGAGGCGCGGTGTCCAAGCTGATGGAGAGCGTTCTGTGATGCCAAAGGGAGCACAGCATCATCACAAACTCATGGTACAAGAGAATCAACACGTTCACCACAGAGGTTGGACCGAACAACCCAAAAGAATTCCATTCCATTTTGCACAGGGCCAAGAATTTTGTGGTCACCTTTTTTTTTAAACCATGTCTGCTTCTCTTATTGGGTAGAGTGAAAAACCAGTACTAGGCTCGTATGTTTCCTGTCTTAATAAGTGGTATTTCTTTCATTATTTCTCGTCATCATTCCCCACACGGTATATGTGAACCCGTGGAATCAATGGACTCCTGGGCTGGAAGGGGCATCAAGGGTCTCCATTCAGTGTTACAGCTGTTTAGAAAAAAGACTGCAAGGATCTACACCAAACACTCAGTGACGGTATGCCTGCGGGTGGATGTCAGAGGAATTTCACTTTCTGTGTTTTTATATTTCTGAACTGTAATTTTTTTACCTTCTGAACTTCAAATCTTTTACATGTATGCATTAACTTTGTAACCAGAAGAAACAATAAATAATGAATCTGGAAATTACCTGAGTTGATATGCAAGTGTTTGCCCCCATTCCAACAAGAATATTGCTGTATGCCATGAATTGACTGTTATGTGCCATTATGTCCTCAAAGTGAGACAGACATCATCTAACTCCCTATCATCATACCTATTTTACAGATGAGGAAACTGAGGCTCTGGGTCCCACAGCCAGAGCCGCACCCGGCTCTGCCTGCTTCCAAAGGCCTTGCTCTCAGCCAGCCTGCTCCACAGCCTCCTGGCAGACTTGAGGGCTCCTGTCTCCCTGCCCCCTTTTCTACCAGGCCACTAAAAGCAGCTGCCATTCTAATCACAAATGATACAGAGACCACAGGACTGGCGGGGGGCACTCTGGAGGTGTCTTGGCCATGACTGGTGACTTCTCTCCCACAGGCGAAGAACCAGGTCAATCCCTGCCCTCATCCTCAGACTGTCCAGTGCAGGGGAAAGGGGCAGGCTGGCGGGAGCCAGGGGAGAGAGCTTTGCCGGATAGTAAACTGCAGAAAACACTGGTGTGTTTAGAGATGGGGCTCCTACGGGGCAAGCACGGAGACCTGGCCATCTTCTGTGCTACCCGTGCCACCCCAGGAGGTCTCAGGACCAGAAGCCTGGGGTCACCTCTGCAAGGGTCCTGGGCCACAGATCCCAGAACAGATGTCAGCGGGTCCCCTCCTGCCCACTGCCACAGGCCCAGCCCTGATAACACACTGATGGTGTTACCCTCTACAGAGGGTCGGCCCCACGCGGGCACGTATGTTCAGGCTCTGAGAAGCGCGCTTCAGCGAGACCTTCTCAACCGTGCGGGACCTTTGAAACCCTTCTGCACAAGCCCGGCAGGACAAGGGTCCACGCAGCCTACCTACCTCAGGAGAGAGGCACGAAGGTGCACGCGAGGCCCCAAGAGTGGGCCAGGGGCAGGGCTACAGGGCAGGGAGGCGAGAGGCGCAGGCTGCCTGCAGCGGGGCTCCAGGGCTGCGTCCCTCCCCTCTGCACCCGCTCCCTGGCAGCACCCAGGACACCTCCAGCCTTCGGAGCCCGCTCCCTGCACCTCCTGAGTCTGCGTGCGCTGGCTCAGCACACACGCCCAGCCAAACCACCTGGGCTCAGATCCCACCCCCGCCAGGGCCTGGCTCTGCGGCAAGTTACTCATCAAGCCTTTGCTTCCGTGCCCGCAGCTGCAACGCGGTGTGAGCTAGCAGCACCTGTCTCCCGGGGCTGATGCGTTAGGTGAGCTCATACACGGACGGCATTTCGAGAGGTGCCCGGAGCACAGCGAGGGTCGGTGAAGTGCCGGCAATTTCATTATCATCACCCAGTGCCTCCTAGGGGCCCCAGAACGTTCCTGGGTCGTCAGCTGAGCACGTGCCTCATCCCAGCTAACTGCTGAGATGTCTGTCTCTCCCAGGCAGGCGCCGTCTGATGCCCACACGCTCACCCCCAGCAACCTATACACGGTGGGAGCGTAGCTTAGGTTGCGAAGACTTACAGACTTTGTACGGTCTGTGAAGCTGAACGCTGCTTTGGAAAATCGTGGCCCCGCACCCCAACCCCGGTCTTCCTGCTTCTCGGCCATGGATACCCTTCAAGCGTGAGCAGAGTCGCCACTGCACGGCCGCCCCTGTGGACGAGGTGGGGACGAGAGGCCTGCACGGAGCAGCTTCTTTAAGGAAGACGCATATCTTCTCATCCTCCTCCAGGCCTCATCTTCTCCTTGACGGCTTCACAGCAAGGCTGACGCCAACAGTGATGGTGGAAGTGGCTCCTGGTTGTACTAAGAACTTTCCGACCACATTCCTGGTCCCCGAAGGCGCTCCAGCCCTGGCCGCAGCCTCCTGGCTCCAGTTGCCTGTGGATTTCTCAGGCGTGGGGCGGCTCGGCCCTGGGATAGGCCGGCCTCTGTTGACTGAGACTGAGGCGGAGCGCAGGCTAGGAACCGCGGCCGTCTGAGGCTCTTAAACGTCAGAGCCAACCTTCCCACCCTTATTTTCACAATACTGTTCCAAACCCACCTCCCCGGGCCAAGTTCTATTACCACAAAGTTAATATCCTCTAGCAACTTCCGAGTTGGTTGTCTGCCTCGGGGGCCAGAACACATCTGGCCAGCAGAGAGATTTCTGGATCCCCACCAGGGTGAACTTTCTAGGCGTTTGTCTTGAGTGACGAGAACCTCTGCTGTCTGCATCTGAGTTTTGTTCTACCATCCTGGGCGGAACAGCCTCACCAAAATTCTTCGAGGGACGGGAGAAAATCGAGGGAGGGAGTGAAAGCAGGAGGAAATGAACAAGCCTCACTTTGGTCCACACTCTCCAAGCACGGCAGCGACAGAAGGGCAGCCTGGGAAAGACGGGAGTGCCGGGAGTGCACAGGCAACCCGGCCAACACTTCCAGAGCAAGGCTGCTGGGAGAACGCAGCCTTTTCATTTTTAAGAAGGAATCGTGATTTTGTGCGCTGACACAGGAGGAACGACTTGTTCTGACGCCAGCGCCCCAGTTAGCCAGAGCTCACCAGCTCCCGCAGCTCCTCTCTGAAGCTCCCTTGCCAGCGCCTCCTGCTTTTTTGTTTTGTTTTGGTTTTTTGGCCACGTGGCTTGCAGGATCTTAGTTCCCCAACCAGGGATTGAACGAGGGCCCTTGGTAGTGAAAGCGCAGAGTCCTAACCACTGGACCGCCAGGGAATTTCCAGCACCTCCTTCTTAGTTTCCACTTGAGGAGCACGGGAAAGGGCCGCGCAGGGGCCAAGTGTGGACCCAGCAGAGCCCGAGACAATTGGGTGGCCCACGTGACATGACTGCTGGGATCATGGTGCTGGGCCCCTTCTAGGACTTGCTCTCCTTGAGAAATCGCCAAACGAATTCCAGTCGCTTTCCCGATGGGGAAACTGAGGCACTGGGTCATCTACATTAGGGGCTGGTAAAATTCTCTTGAAGGGCCAGAGAGTAAACATTTTTGGCTTTGAGAACCATGCGGTCTTTCTTGGAACATGAAAGCAGCCACAGGCAATAGTAAGAAACCGGCATGGCTGTGTGCCATTCAGACTTTATTTGCAAAAACGCATAATGGTGGTTTGCTGACTCTGATCCACATGGTTTGAGGGGACGGCTGTCACCACTCCTGGAAGGCACTGGCCATAATTGCAGAGCACCGCTGAAGCCCACTTGGGAGGCCCCAGGGGTCCACTTGGTGGAGCTCTAATTAGAATATGACATCTATTATTATAAAATATTAAGTCACACATCCCATACAGAACTCAACAGGTCTCCGTCCCCTGGGGTCCTGATCTGTCACAAGGGTGGACCCTACAGCCCCTCCTGGCACAGGCTCAAGGGCTGAGGGTCAGGGGAGGCCCAGGCGCAGAGGGGCTCACGGCTGCCCTCTGTCCCACCTAACACCTCAAGGAAGAAGAGAAGGCACCAGCAGACTGGAACAGAGGCAGATCCAGCTGCTCTGGACACCCGGCCTCCAAAGAGGCTCAGCAGGGATTCTGAAAGCTGGGGTGAGGACCACATTCTGCCTGTGTCCTTCCTTCTCCCCACTGGCCAGCTCTGGGACAAGCCTCGTGGCCACCAGCCTGCACTGCAGGGTCTCTCTAGGGCCCGGGCAGTCAGGAAGGTCCGTGGAGGGAGGGGCCCTGCTTTTCCTCCACGCCAGCCCCTCATGCTGAGCCTCAGGTGCTGCTTCAGAAGCCCAGGGCTCTTTGTGTAGGTCCCTGGGCTTCATCAAGGCCACCACTGGTGCCCCAGCTCGGGCACTTACTCAGTGCCACCACTTCGATCTTAAGTTTCAGATTTCGGTAATAATTCAATTTGATCCTACTTCATCGAGAATGGTGACAACTGTCACCTTAGACCGTCTAGACAGCTCCAACAGCTGGCACAGCGGGGACCAGATCAGGCTTCCCTGGAGATGTCACGTGAGATCCCAGCTGCCACCCCGAGACTGGGCACTGACTCCTCAGCCTGGCCACTGTATCGTGCTCAAACAGAGCCCCAGGTGCCCAGGGCCGACGTGTCCCACCAAGGGCCCACCACAGCCGAGGAGGGAAGGCTCACTCCTAGCCGACCCTCAGCTCCTGACTCTGGCCTCCGCTGGCCCTGACCCCCCACTGTGGACACCTGAGATGATGGCATGGGTCTGGTGCCCCGAGCCCTGCCTGGCCCCCTGACGAGGAATGCAACAAGCCTGGATCGCACAGCCTTGCCACACCCAGCCTTGTGAGCCTGGCTGCCACTCGGAACCTCGGTTTCTTCTTCTGCAAAATGGGAACAGCAATTCTCACTTTCCGGGACTGTAATCAAGACAACATGTAACTACGTGAACGCAAGACTCATCTCTGTTCCACAGGGCGCAGTGGAGCACGAGGACACATGGGCACAGTGCAAGCACGCTGTCGCACATGGCAAGAGTCATCTGTGTTATCTTATCATTTACGTGTTGACCAAAGTTTCCAGGGGTGGGGCCCAGGCCACACAAGGTGCAGGGCTCCGGCTAAAGGTTCTCCACATGAACCAGGCTGTCCTCATTCCTGGGGAGAAGGATCAGCGTGGGCAGGAGAATGACTAGGCAGACGACCCAAGCCAAGGCAGAAGGCCCTGCTGCCTCACTCGCTCTGCGCAGGGGTGTTATCGCTGGCCTTCTCGGCTCCTAGGAGGAAAAGGAAGCCCTTTCTGACTCAGTTCATTTCCCTAAGGACAAACTTGGTCATCTTCCTTTTCCCCTGATGAACTTCCGTGTCTGGTGGGGGAGAGGAAGAACTCACCTGAGTGGCCTCGCAGAGGTCAACTCAGCCAGCTGCCCCCGCTTCTGCACCAGGCCCTTGACCCTCAGGCCTAGAGGAACCAGGCAAGGAATTCCCCGAAGGCTCTGGGCCCAAGCCGCTCAGCCTGCATGGGTGGGACTCCTACAGCCCCCCTTCTCCACCGAGGACCACCGAATACATGGGCACAGCCTTCTCTCTCTGTCCTGGGGGTGGGGGGCCCCCTGCAAACCTACCCCCAGCCCGACTGGGGTTCAAAACCCCACCATCATGTTCAAAACTATCCTTGGCTCCCCACGGCACACAGAATAAGGTCCCAACTCTCCGGACGGCTCTCGAGCCCCTCCACGCTGCATTCCAACCATTGCTCCAGCCCAACGGGCTGGTTTCCGGTCTGGGGAGCATCTCTGTGCCATGTCTCTCCTCTCCACTCCAGCTGAGGCGCAGCCTGAGTGGCAGCTGGGGCACCATGCCTGGGCCCACCAGAGAGCACCTCTCCCTTTCCAAGGAGCTGAGCCCTGCACACGTCACGGTGAACCCGCCATGTGCCCCTGGTCCCTCCTGCTGATTCCCGGAGCGCTCTCGTGAGTGTACCAACTGCCGGTAAGTGTCTGTCCTGCAGTCATCGTCTTATGTAACCCCGACAACAGCCACTATGGATCCTATGGAACAGGTAAAAAGACCAAGGCTCAGAGGTAAGAGCTGCGAGCGCTGGTCATACTCTCCGGGTTTCCGCGTGATGATGTGTTTGCTGCTGTGACCTCCAGAAGGTTGGGGCCGAGTGTCCTGTCTACTGCCGCACCCCTGGAGCCTACAGGGACCCGACACACAGCAGCTGCTTGCTAAGTGATGGCTGAATGAAGGGATGAGTCCAGAACTTGAATCCAAACCCTCAGAGGACACGGCTACCTCAGCAGCTCGCAGCTGGCTGCAGAGACACAGCTGCTCCCACCCGACCCCTCTGCAGCCTGCAAACTCCTTAAAGGTAAGGCCGGGGTCTTAAGCATGCTGGTCTCCCCTGAGCCCCTGGTCCAGGCACTCGTACATAGCTGGCATTCAGTCAATGCATGCTGGTTTGAACCAGCTCACGGGGTTGTTGCTGCTTGGAGTCGGAGGGCCCAGAAGGTTCCCATGGAGGGCGGGGCCGTGTCTGAAGTTCCCAGGCTGCTGAAACTGTAGACCCCACCTTCCTGTAAGTCCCTCCTGGCAGGGGGTGCAAACTAGAACCACAGATACAATTTCCAGGAAAACTGTGGTCAGGAGGCTGCCAAGCCCCAGGGACAGGACTGCTCGGGAACCACATTCTACCCCTGGGCCATTTCCCACCTGCCCTTGCACCCGCTGCTTGAGTGTTGGGGGCTGTGCAGCCCGCCCCCAGGGACAGGCCTAGAGCTGGTCAGCTGTGCAGAGCCTGGCTCGTGCTGTGCTCGGGGGGGCGGGGGGAGCAAATACACAGCCCGGTCATCAGAGAGCAGGACGGCAGCACAGAGACGTGACCCAGGGCAGGTGGCACCGCAAAGCCTACCTCGGCATTCCCACCTGGACCCCACGGGAAGGGCCCGCCTGGCCAGCCCGTCAGGCCCCGTCTGCTGCCGTTCCCCAGCTCTCCCCCAGCTCTGCCCTGGCCACGTATCAGACCGAGCGGGGCTGCACAGGCACGATAACCCCAACAGAAAAAACACCTCGGAGAAGAAGGCAGGATCTCCCCCTCCCCACAGACCTGCTCCACGGGGCACAGCACGGGAGCCTATGATGTCCCTGGGCCATGACGGAGTGGTACCTCGAGCATCCAAATGCTCCGTGGCTCCCGGTCCCCTGGTAGAGAGAGCACAGCCCCAGGGAACTTGCACGTCAGAGCAGGGCCTCTTGCCAGCCCTTCCTTTACCAGCTGGTGCCTGGGGCCTCGCGAAGGACAGGGTTTCTGAGTGGGTGGCAGAGCCGAGCCCCTTAAACCACGGCTGAGTCCCAGTCGCATCCCTCACGTCCCCATCCCAAAGCCTTCCTGCCTACCTAGGCCATGAGCTCCGGAGGCTGACGGCTCGGCCACCTACTTTGGTGTGGCCTTGAGCAAATGCATGGTCCGCTACAGGAGCCACCTTCCGCCTGTGGCCGCTGAGCACTGGACAAGCGGCCAGTCCGAGTTGAGATGTACTGTAAACGTGACACACATCCTGAGCTTGGAAACTCGGTGTTAGAAAAAGGAAAGAAAAGCACACATCTCCACTAACGACTGATTCCTATCGACTGCACGCTGTTTTGGATATACTGGGTTAAATAAAATGTATTATTAAATTAATTTCACCTGTTCCTTTTTTCTTTTTAACTGTGGTTCCTAGAAGATTTAAAATCATCTCTGTGGCTCCTGTTCTGTTTCTGCTGCGCGGAGCTGAGACTCAGTTACGGCCCTTAAACCGGATAAGATGCGTTGACCGCACAGGGCTATTCTGAGGAGAAAGTTCGATGGGTGAGTCTCCTCTGCAAACCCGCTCCCACCCCACTGGCCAGCAGTCAGCAGCCCCGCAGCTGCTGCCTCTCACTCCACCTGTGTGGTCACAGGCTGCCCTCTGAGGTCCCTGCGGCCCCATCCTCCGCCCCAGCCTCCCGGCCCCTCTCAGGCCTCCGGGCGGCGGGCTAGGCGGCCTGCTGCTTCCTTCACTGGGCTGCCCATCCAGCTAGTGACAATGACTTCAAGGCCACAAGAAGTAATAAGTCAAAGAAATAATAACGATGACAGTGGTGACGACACTGATCCCAGGGTCAACATTTCCTGAGGGCGTCTGTGCACCAGGCCTGCTGCAGGCGCTCCCACAAGCTCAAACCCCACATCACACAGAAGAGGACACGAGGGCCCAGAGCGGGACAGTGACTCGCCCAGGGCCACCTGGCTGGCGAGTGGTACACCAACACTCCACGCCAGGCCCAACTGGCCCCGGAGCCCAGAACCCGCCCTTCCTCTCCTGCCATCCTAGGTGAGGGGCAGATGCGGGCGGGGGCACTTGCTCACAGCTTCCCCACGTGCGTCAGGCTGAAGCTCTGGTGTCTCTGCCGAGGGACAGCTAACATCACACCAATGCACGTGCCATCTCCCTTCTCTTGCCAAATACTTAATGCTGCACCATCGGCCCACGTCTGCTGAAATGCTCGCCCCAAACCCACTGCATCGTGCCGCTCCTCTTCTGGCCGTTTCTGAGCACAACGAAAAGGGGTCTTTTCTGCCGTTGGTCCCCGGCCTGCATACTTGTTCCCATTTTTACTTGCCACCAATTCTTGGAAAATTCCATTGTCCAAGGCTGTTCCAGATTAAAGTGAGATGGAATCCCTCTAGGTGGATTAGACTTGTTTAAAGCTGGTCCCTGCTATCAAGAGGCTACGGGAGGGTGCGCTGGCCCAGAGTTGGAATGCAGTTAGGACCCTCTGCAAGACTGGACCATGGCACTGAGTCCCAGGCAGGATCCGCCCTTCCACAGGGGACACATGACGCTCCAAGACAGAACGGCATGACGGGGGAGACCACCCAGATGGCCCACGAGGGCCCTCCCCCGGTCTCAGTATCTTCCTGGGGAACCCACATGAGAAAGGGGCAGACAAGAAATTTGGGGTGATAGGGTGAGAAGAGCCCCTCATGTGAGTGTGATCACAGCCCCCGGCCTGGCTGAGCCACTGGCACAGCAAACCCTCAACGCCCCCTTGCGCCTTGTTTGCCAAGTCAGCTCAGTAAGGGGTTTGCTAGGATTTTTTTTTTTTTTTTTAGGATTTTTCCTTGTGGTACACAGAAGGCCCATTTCTCATGCCTCTTTTCCCCATGTCCAGCCGTGCCCACCATTTCAGAGGGAGAGCAGGACTCCAGGAGGGAAGGGAGACGAGTGCCCGAGGGCTGCACCCAGAACAGCCTGGCTGGGGGTCAGAGGGGAGGCCGAGCAGGCCCTGGGCTCGGGCAAGTGCAGGACTGGCTGCGACCCCCTTCCCTCCCACAAGACGAGCCACTCTGGGGATGAGGCGGATGGCAGCGGCCAAGGGCTTAAGAGATCTTCTGGCAAATCACAAAAATGGGTAACGAAGGCTCTGCTTTGGGGGCTAAGAGGATTATTAGACTGTGATGTGTCCACCTGCAGGACAACTGACGTTTTCTGGGCGCCTCCCCTCGGTATGGCAGAGCCAGACTGCAGGGCCAGTCTCCCTTGTGCTCCAGCCTTGTACTATGGAAGGACCTGGAACAGGACAGCTGGGCCGCACTGCTTGGGCAGAGCGGAAACACCTTCCTAGGGAGGCCCTGGTGCCGAAACACGGGACCTCTTCAAGTCTCCGGTGCCCTGGTTTACAACCAGAAAACTCACAGCTCAAGAAATGCAAAGCCTGCCCAGGGGCTGGGAGGATGAGTCTGTTAGATGGTCTGATATTAGAATTTCGAGGCTACTTCATCAGTGCATGGGCCTAGTGGATATGATAAATAACAGTCATGCTTCCTGACAACGTCCCGAGGCCCTGGGCCAAAGCAGTCTGTGGTGAGAATGTCACCACCTCCACCTGACCTTCAGGAAACCCGAAGCCTAGTCCCAGCCTCGCCCAGGCCCATGGTTCCCCGGTGGTGGCAGGACCCACCCCAGCAGGGGTCCTCTGGAGAGGCCGTGGCCCATGGGCCGTGGGCGGCTGAAGAGTGGCTGGGGCTCCTGTCACTGCTCTGTCACTCGGCAAGCGAGCAGGCAGCCCACACTCAATTTTTCCCCCTGAAGAGGGAGGGGAGGAGCCCTCCCAGGGTGGATGAGGGAGACGGCACCCTGGAGGGGTGCCCAGAACAACCAATTCCCTCCCACCCGGGCTGCAAACACAGGCTGGTACTGTTAGGAGTGAGGACCCCGCTCCCCAGGGCCTGAGCGAGGCTGATGTGTGAAGATGTGGCAGCTGAACGCATCCCCCTCAGGGAGGCCTCTCTATCCCTCCAGTCTGAAGCCGGCCACCTCCATCTCCTGTCCCCCACCCGGCGTTACAAACCACACCAGCCTGCTTTAGTTTCCTTATGGCACACAAATCGCCGTTGGAAATTATCTGGTCTGTGGTCTGCTTGCTCATTAACCCCCCTTTCTAGAAAGTAGCGGCGATTGTGTGTGTCTTGCAGAAATACCTCTGGGCCTGCGTGCGTGCCACCCAGCAGTCAGCAGGGAAGTACCTCTGAGTGCAGACAAGGTGGTGGGGAGTGGAGAGGAGAGCAGAGCGGGCCCCTAGCGTCCTGGCCCAGGACACCAGATGGTACCGAGAGCAGCGGGCTCGCCTCGGTCTGCACAGCGTGGCCCACGGCCAGGGCCTAGGACGCGGGAGCTGCGTGGAGGTGGGAGGGCAGGGGTTCCCCCAGGTGGCGAGGGTCAGCTCAGAGCCTGGAGCTGCCCATCGGCTCGGCTCCAGGCCACTCCCGCTCTGCACTCTGCTCTGGAACCAGGGCTCTGCCATCTGCCCACTGCAAGGCTATGTCCATGGGAGGGCTGGAGGAGGGGGCACGGCCGGGCATCGTCCTGTCAGCTTCCCGCGTCACTGCCCCCCAGCCCCGCTCCTCGCCCGCGGGAGCAGTGTGGTCCCTTCACAGACTTGCTGCTGGTCTGCGGCTTTTCCAGCATCCACAGAGCCAACTTCTTCGCCCTCCCTCTCCTCAGCCCCACGGGCCTGCGGACTCCCAGCTGCCGGGCCTTCCAAAGGGCAGCCTCTTCCCGGGCGGGAGCAGCTGCCGGCCGTAGCCGCCTCCGTGATACCCGGCGTTCACGCCTCGGCTTCTCGGTTCTTCAGGAACCTGGTCAACAACCGTCCACGGCGACCTCTCTGGACACACGGGCTGGTTTCTGGCCCCGCCAGGAAGGCCCTGGCTAACCCAGGCAGCCGGCCCCACTCTCCACGCACGGGCTCTGTCAAGGGAACCGCTGCGGCACGGCCACCACCCTCTCCACCAAGATGAAACGCGTTACAGGCCCCTGCGCTGTTTCAGGGAAGGCTCTGGGCCTGGTGGCCTCAGTGACATATTATGATGTGAGCTCACTGCTACTGCTCACAAATGACGCTTCTGGTGGTTGCCTTGTATTTCAGAACCAACCATTTCTTTTGTTCTCCAAGACAGAAAAAAAAGCCGCCCCTCGCCCTCCCCAAAAGGAATTATCCAAGAGTTCTACTACGCCCAACTTTCAAAGGAGGCCTTGTTAATCTTCTCGCCATAAATAGGCAATTAACACCCACTCCGAGTCCAGTCAAACCAAGTTCCTGCCGGCTTGGGGACGTGGCAAAGGGCTCGCTGGCCCTCCTGCATGGCATTTGCTTTCTTTAGTTCTCGACTGTGGCCTGAAGCTGCAAGAAAAAGGCCAGGAATTCAGGACGGCTGATTCCGCAAAAATTTTACAGATAAATGGCTCATGTCAACGGGGATTCTATGTCGATGCCACGCCTGGGACAACGGAGGACTATGTTACAAAAGGCAAAACGGGCATAATTTCACCCTGTGCGGGTCCCCATGAAAGCCAGCGGCCTGTACAGGATAAAAGCACAGGTGCGTCACCTCAGGCCCGGCTCATAATTAGTCACACGTCCGTTCTCAGCGACCCCGCTCCGTGCTTCCCTGTCTCCGACCCTCCCAGGGGCAGACCCACAGGCTCACCGAGGGCTTGGAGCTCCTTCCGGGGAGGCGTTATCCCGCCAGCCCCAGTAAGGACGCAGGGATAAGACAGGGAGCGCTGAAATCCTTCCGGGTTTCTCTCAAGCGGCCCCTTGCCCTGCATCCTTCCAGGCTGGGCTGAGGTCACTGCGCTCTGTTAGTGGATTCACAAAGGCCACCGCAGGCCCCTCATTTTCCAGAGACTCTGCCTCAGCTGATGTAAACAGACCAGATGCGGCACAGCTTCGACGCGACCCAGTGTGACGAGCCTTCAGAGCTGTGAGGGCATCCTCCTGCGGCCCGGAGCTGCCCCGCATTCTCCAGCCAAGTCCAGAAGAGGGGACCCAGTTTCAAGCGGACAAGGACGGAGAAGCTTCAGCAAAGGAGTCGGAGGCCTGGAGGCAGGCGTGACGAGAAAGGGTAGGAATCGGTTTCCTCAGGGTGGGAAAGGGCAGCCTGGGCTGGCAAAGCACTGATACATAAGGGTTCGGGGGCGGGATGGTCTCAAGGACACTTGTGGAAACAAAACGAATCATGGTGATCAGCTATACTTCACTTCTACTGAGAACAGATCATGAAGAAATACAGCCAAAGTGAGGGCTGCAGGTGAGATAACAAAAGGGACTTATGATCAGCAAACTCTAAACACGATAGCTTAAAGACAGCTATCTCTGGGGATTAGGGTGACTGATTCTCGGCCCAGTGAGGTCTGTGACTTGGAAGCTTAATGACAAGATCAACGCCCTGGCTGGGCCTGTTGGTCGCGCCTCCAGAACATTTCAGCCCCTAACCGGAATCAGCGTGGCCCCTGCCCTGGTCTAGCCCACGGTCCTATCTGCCAACAGCTCCCTGCCTCCCCCACCCCTCAGTCCACGCTGCTCCCCGCAGCCAGGAGCGTGAGGGCGGGGCTGTCACTCCCCTGCTTAAAACTCTCGGACACTTCCCCCTGCGCTCAGAATAAAAGACAAACATCTTCAGAGGACCTACAGAGAAGGCCCTGCACTCGGGTCCCCTGCCCCCATCATCCGCTCTGCTCCAGCCACACGGGGCTCCTCCCAGCCCCCTCCTGACTCCGACCTTGGCGCACACACTCGTGCCAGCCCCCGTAGCCACCCCACCTGCACTCTTCCAGGGCCGCCTCAGGGCTTATTTCCATGGTCACACGATTCTAAGGCACTGTGAGAACACTCTGGAAGCCTGGCCTCTTTTAAATGCTACCGGGGACCACAGATGCCCAATGCACACAGCAGGTGGACAGGGCACTGACAGCCACACCGAGTTCCTGGCCATTCACTCTGCCGCCCAACACAAGACTTCAGCAGGGACGCGGAACCACCATGCGTGGGGACTTGCCTTGGAAACATCCAACACAACACAGTAGACGTTTTCCAGACGTTCCGCACAAAGCAGGGCCGGAGATGTCCTCAGATGTGCCTCCCACAGGCCCACAGGCTGTGGGCTCCTGGGGCAGGGCGTCCGCCTCCTGCCTCCATGTCTGGCACGGGAGAGCAGGGCCTAGCCAGTCGAGGGTGCCCCAAGCTCATGCGGGGAGCTGGAGGGGCTCCCACCTGGGCACCTGGGTTATGAAGCAGAGGCCCCATCCAGAAAGCCCCGGGCACCCCCAGAGCTCTGTTGCCTCAAGCACCCTTCGGCTCAGAGAGGCTCTCAATTAAAGCATGGAAAATCACCAAGTGGCGTTAAAAGCTGCCTCCCTGGCATGTCCCCAGTTGAACTCCTTCTATTTTTCTTTTCCCCAGGAGATCAAAGCTATTGTGTCAACACTCGGCCCTGATCCGAGTGACCTTAAGCAGATTGCTTATGCAACCTGGTGGCTGTGCCTGGGACACAAGGAAGGATCCAGGGGTCTGAATAGGGGTTTCCTCAAATTATGAGACCCCCATCAGGAGAGGAAGGAAGGACTAGAGAGAGCTGAAACTATTCTCCCGCCCCGGCCCTGCCCTGCTCCACGGCGGCAGGATCACGACGCCCCTGTGCCAGAAGCAGCAAGCCCAGATGGCCGGCTGGAGCCCATGAGACAGGCCGCAGGGTGCGGCTCTGACGTGAAGGCATCATCCCTGGCTGGATGCACGCCACGTGAGTCCTGCCCACACCCATGAGAAACAGGAACTGTCATTCCCATTTTACAGACAAGAACATGGAGGCTTACAGAGGGTGACCTGCCCAAGGGCACACAGCTCAAAACAGTAGCAGAGTGGGGAACTGAGCCCCACCTGACACCAGAGCTCACACTTTCTCCTCTACGCCGCCCTCTGTGTCCCGCGAGTGTCAGCTACCTGGAAGGGGCACCTGGGGGCAGATCACAGCACAGGAAGAGCACTGAACCCGGTCTTCCCAGCCTCCTCAGGAGCCGCGTGGCTCTGCGCACGTCACCAACTGTCCCGGACTCTCGAGTGAGGGGTCAACGAGAGCAGAGGTGGCAGATCACTTAGCAGTGGCTGCCAAGGTCACGGAGGGGAAGATTCTAGACTTCCTCTGAGTTCAACCAGAAGGACCACCGCAACTGACCAGCAATGTCTGTCAAGAGCATGGAAGGAGCTGCCACCCTTGGCATCCACTGCTCTGATGGCCTGGGTCTTAAAGGCTCTCTTCCTTTGTTCAAGCCCATCCTGTTTCCTCACAGGAAGCAACTATTCCCATGTGCCCACAGTGGTTCTGCCTTTACTTTTATTTAGCATTTATGTCATCCCAGTTGGAATCCCAGGGCTTTCCACGACTATTCCTCAAAGAGCTTAACACCCATCTGCATTCTGTGCTGTGAAGGGCGACCCACCTCTCAACTCCTCTGCTTGCTGTCAGCGCAGTTCCCCAGGCCAGCAGGAAGGATGCTAAGGGTGCAAAGGGGCAGGAAACTGGAGCCAGTGAGGTGGCCGGCCGCTGGCAGAGGGGACAGAAGGCCACAGAGGCTCAGGCAAGCCAGGCCTGAGCCCAGGACTCCGCCAAGAGAAAGCACAGCTGGCCTGCAGCTGCCAGGGTGTGAGGGCCACCCCTCGTTACAGGCAGGCCCCGCCAGCACACAGGCCAGAGCGGGCCTCTCCCAGGGACGACCCTGCCAGCAAAGAGGCACGAGTTACCGATGAGTGTCACCCTTCAGAGCCCACGCGGCCCTGGCCAACCTCCTCTCCTGGACTCGTCCGCAGGACCACGACTCTCAGCGTAGTTTCTACCTCACGCTTCTTTCCTACCCCAAACTGCCCCCGGCCAGCTTTCACCGGCCCCTCCAACATCTGCTAACACAACAGTTGCTGCCTGTTCTGAGGCCTGCTCTGGGAGCTTCGGGGGCTCAGTGTGTGGGCAGCTGCAGTCAATCAAACCTCTGTTCCAGCATCCTGACCCCTCCTCACAAACGTCTCCCTTCTGCTGGAAGCACTGCTGAGAAATACAATTTGTTGCTCTTTCAAGCTGACCAGCTCAGAGTTAAAAATACAGCAGGGCCTATGACAGCCCGGGCATGGCGTTCAGCGGGTAATCCTTGATTGTCGCTTTTTTGCTGAAATCTTTGCTCACACACACGCGATCTGTGTCTAAATGGCCACGCACAGCCCGGGTCGCACTGGGAGTCAACCAATGCTTGGTGGTCAAACCAGGTCTCAAAAAAGCAGTAATAAATAATGTCAGCACAAGTCCCGCTAATAAACAACTCACAGGCCCAGGCTGGGCCCTGCCCTCAATGGCACACACTGTCATTTTGCAAAGAGGAGGCTGCAGCTTCACACAGAACACCGGGCAGAAGGCGCCTCGACAGACCACGTGAGGAAAGCTGCGTGCGGAGGTCAGCAGGACCGGCCCTGGCATGCACGAGGCAAGACTGACCCCCGGGCCACCTCTGAGCACCTGGCTCTGTGGAACGAGTGGCTGCAGTCACGGTTACAGGGAGGGAGGGCCTTTCGGGGCCAGGTCCTTGCGCCATCCCTCCCCGAGGGGGCCTCCTCTCTACAGTCGCCCTCCCTCACTCAGGACCCAGCTCCCTGCCTGAGAGCCGGGCACTCAGGCTTTAAGAAGCGAAGACAATCTGAACGCAATTCTCACCAACCCCCTCCCCCACTGCTGCGAAGGACAAGAGCCACCGCTGCTGCCAGCTGGGAGCTGTGCCCGGAGACCTGGCTGGGAGGGCAGGGCACCTGCAGGGGCGTCGGGTGGGCTCCTGGGGTCCCTTCCATCCTGGTACCACGGGTGACAGACATGAGACAAGAACGCTCACACATGCCAGCCTCCTCTGGCAGGTGGCGATTCTGATTCTCTCCCCATTTCACAACCCCCAGCTCCAAAACATGGAGTTTACCGCAGGCTGCGCAGGGCTGCAGGGCAGGCCTCCTTCCCATTTTCAAAAGAGAAGGATGAGGCAAGAAGAGGAACCAGCAAGAAGAAATAAGTGGCAAGGACAGAGAAGGGAGGGTAAAATCAGAAGGAAGGAGACGTCAGATAAAGAAAAGGGGAGTCTTCAGAACGTCACCCTCCAGGCCCAGTTCTGCCTCTGGAGATGCCCAGAACGAGCCCACGCCTTCCCTCCCAAGCCCTGCCATCCAACAACCAGTATCTGTCAGCGCTCCCTGGGCCCACATGCAGGTGATGTGTGTGCAGATAAAGACTCACACGTGTATCAAAAGATATCACAGACACACACATTTATACACAGACATCCATACACACGTGCACACACACTGACACATTTACACAGCATACACACACACGCACACATGCGCACATATGTGACTTCCCCTATTCCTCCCAACAGTCCTGTGTTGGTGGTGGTGGCAGTGCCGGTATTACCTGCTGCACAGAGATATTAAGCAATCTGCCCAGGGCTGCCAGCCTCCTGCCCATCCCTGAGGCCTTCTGATTTGTCAGTGCCCCGCCCCCCCAAGTGGGGCCCTAAAGGTGAACACCGTGTTCCGGAAGGGTCTGGGAAGGACACAGCCCAAGGTCACATCTACCTCTCAAGGCCTCAGCTTCTAGCTCAGAGCCCGTACCTCAGAGCGGTGCCCACCCCAGGGCCTCCCTGTGTGCACGAGGACCTCAGGGCGCTTGGCCTCTCCGGCCCGCCTGACTCTCCCGGGGTCCCTCCCCGGCCCCTTTTCTGTGGCAGCCTGGAGAGGCTCTGGCTACCATCCTTGCTCTGGGCACTGCTGGTGCTCACACAGACCCCAGGGAGGTCCCAGCACCGGTCAGCGCCTCTGGTGGCCGGGCTTTATCAGAGCTGCCCGTTGCTCCAAAGGTCTGACCGCAATGCACTCCCTCTGTACCTTCAGCCCGAGTCTCTCATGCACCTGGGCCCAGAGCCCACGCACACAGGGGCTCCTTGACAATGGTGCTCACGCGGAACCCCTCCCGCCGGGGAGGCGAACGTATAAAGCAAGATCAAAAGACCCACGAGACAGAGTCTGCGATCCGGCTGCAGGAAAGGGTAGCAGGACACAGAGAGCAGCGCTGACCCTCGGCACAAGCCAGCTTTCCCACGGTCGTGCAGACCCGCTCGCTTCCCGGCAGCTACAGATGTGGGTAAGAGCACGCGGAGGCCAGCGTGTGGGGGCAGTAAGTCCTGCACCAACCACTGCCTGGCTGCGAGCAGGTTCCCCCCCACCCCCACCCCTGCACCCTCCTGCCCAGCAACACCACCACTCACAGGGCGCCGGCTGCAGGGCCCTACATGTTCCAGGCTGCATCCAGGGCTCTTCAAATGCATAGAGGGGGCCCTAGGCCTGGCTTTCAAGGCTCCGGGAGGAGGAAGGCCCACCTCCCGAGGCCATGAATCACCTGGTGGGGGAGCCCAAGCAGGCGGCGCCCCAGGGGAAGAGGGCTGGCTGGGTCTAGAGGCTTGGTGGGGGGCGGCTCAGGGCCCATCCAACCCCAGGGCTCTGGCCGCAGCCCCTCGGCCCACACGCTTCCCAGGGGCCCCTTCTCCGCTTTTCCGGGACCCTGCCCTCTCCAGGCCTTGGCTGGGGAAAGACAGGCAGAATGAGGGCAGACTCCTCAGGACCTTGGAGGGCTGCCTGGAGCCAGTGAAGCAGTCCATACATCTGGGCACAGTCCCACGGGGCAAAATAGCTTCAAATGGTTTCTACCCAAGTGAGGACGGGAAATGTCTCCAGTGATGCCAGTGGTGGTATTCCAACTTGTGGCTAGTAAAATACAATTACACCTGCACGTTGTTTTTATTACCTATCTAGCTTATTAGCTAATAAAATAAGCTCGGCATTGAAAATTTAACTGAAGCCATTTATCGTACCCATAACTCAGGGCTCTGGGTTTCCTTCAGCAGTCACCCAAATCTGTTACCTTTCCAGCCCTTTTGCCTATTTACATTTCTCCAGGAAGGAAAATTCCACCTGCCTGTCCAACGTGAATGAATGTGTTCGATCGTTGTCTAGCTTGGACACCCCTGGAGAGGCACTGGGAGGAAGGGAAACTGACCACGAGGGCAGGGCCTGGGATCTTGGACAAAGGTGACCAGAAAGGCTGGACTCAGGGGTCAGGTGGGTGGTCTAGACCAGAGATACCTGCACTTCTTCTTTTGGGGGGACCTCTAGGCTTGGAGGGAGAACTAGAGGAGAAGGAAACGCCATAAACAGAAGCTGTATTTTCATTCTGAAATGAAAGGAGGCCCGGCTGGAAAAGCAGCACTGGCCACTGAAGGAAGGCAGTGGTGCCCGCCTGGGAAGGGGTGGACACGACGAGCCTGCCTGCACAGACGTGGCCGTACGCTCACGAGAGAGGCCAACCTCTCAGCGCCAAGCTAGTCCCCACTCCCTCAAGCCCAGCCGTGACAGATGCTCACATAACAAGACTAGAAAAGATAATGCTCAAACCGTGGCTCTGAGCACCCGAGGAACCCCTGGACACAGAAGCTAGAGCGCCGCGTTCTACCTACCACATCCATCTGTCCTCGAGTGGACAGGTGGTCACAAGGACCAGCCCTGCTCCCTGGGCCTCACTGTCACGCTCTGATCCTTGGGACTCTGCAGTGAGAACCAAACGCAGGCAGCCCTCAGGCGTGGAGACTGTCCTGATGATGGTGTATTAACTCCAAGTTCATCTCATTCAAACCCATACCCAAGATCGGTGCTAGCACGAGGCAGGGCTCTGAGACTCGGAGGATAAAGCACAAGTGACGGGGTGTCGCCTACAGCGAACAGAGGCCTCGCCTACAGCGAACAGCAAGGATGATTACACAGGTGGCACAGAGCAGAGTGATCACAATTTCTGGATGGTCTCACACTGTTGGCAGTTTAATCAAAAGAGTAAGTGCCTCCCCCCATTTCTCGTTCTTTAAAACTAACACCCACGGCCCTGATCTCAGGATCAACATGATCTGAGTGACTCTGAATCCCGGCCTGTGCCAGCAGTTCCTACGGCGGCTGCAGGGATGGGCCCCTGGGAGAGGCTCCAGAGAAGTGCCAGGAGGGGGACCACCAGTGTCTGGTGACGCTGGACTGCCCGATGCCCTGCCTCTCGCCATCTGTCTGCTCCTGTACCGCTAGCACGTGTGCAGAGGGAAAGAGCATTTCTGATTTTAAATGGAAAGAAATAGATGTTTAAAAACAACAAAAAAGGGAGGCTTGATTTCATCTTTCACTGTATAGAATTTTTAAAATGAGGAAATTAACCCACTTCCTGGGCATTTCTGACACTGGCACCCTGCAGGTGCCCGGGACGGGCCAGGAGCCGTGGAGGCTCCGATGAGCACCTGGGTGATTCTGCAGCATCTTCCAGCACCTTCTGGGGCTCTTACCTGCGCCATCTTGGCCAGGTCCAGGGAGGGCCTCTGCTCCTGCGCCTCCTCGGGGCGACGCCGCTTAACGCCGACCTTCTTGTCGTTAAGGACACACGGCTGGGAGCGGCTGCGGGAGAGCCCACTGGAGCGTCTGGCCAGCTCCGGCGTCGAGGCAGGGGTGCTGCTGGCTGAAGGCGGACAGTACTCCGCAAAGGAGAACTGCTCGTGCGAGCAGGAGAGGGACCGCTGCATGTCCAGTCGGGCCCCGCCCACGGGGCTCGGGTCGGGGCCCCAGATGTCGCCTGCCTGTCTGCAGGTGGCCGAGCCCGGCGCCCCCTGGCAGGGCTGACCGCCAAATCGGTGGTGAAGTCCCGCCTGGTCGTAGGGCGAGGAGAGCACGTTGGCGCGGGACGGGAGGCTGAAGCTGGAGCTCCTCTGCATGGTGCTGAAGCCGTTGGAGTAGCGCTGGACGCTGCCCCCGCTGTAACAGCGCCTCTTTTCAACAGGAGTCCAGACTTTGGACCCCAAGGGCCTCCACGATGTTCGGCAGCTGGACATCTCGTCGGAGAAGGACAGCGACCGGCACTGGCGCTTGCTGGGGGGCGCTGAGGGGTTCCCGTTGTGGTCACTGAGGCTGAGGTCTTTGATCAGGTTGGTGACCGCGCAGGCAGTCGCGGCCTCCCGGTGCCACAGAGCGCTGTCCTGACACTTGTCGGGCAGGCACTCCCAGATGCTGGCGCTCGGCTGGTCGATCTGAAGAGGGCACTTCCTGTCCAGGTCTCGCCATCTGTCATTTTCTGGTTCGTAAATGACAAAGAGAAACAGGATTTGAGAAGGCCTTCGCGCCAGCCCTCTATCTCCTCACCAAGAACCCGTCTTGAACAGGATGTTAGAGCCAGAAAGGCCCTTAAAAGCCATCCAGTCCAACCTCGCTTTACAGATGAGAAACTGAGGCTCAGAGAGGGGACATGAGTCCCACGGTGCTGAGTCAGAAGCAGGGCAAGGTCTAGGATCCAGGCAGCCCCCAGGACTCCTGAGACGGTTTCCTTTCCAACATACCGTACTGCCTCCCAGGGAAGTCCAAAGCACTACTGTTCACCCCAAAGGCTTCTCATTTTCTAGAAGGGAAACTGACTTGCCTCACCCCTGCCCTGGCCGGCAGCAGAGTGGGGGCAACGTGTCTGTTACGTCCCATCTTAGGGCTCTGCTGCTCTGGGGCTGGGACTCGACGCCCTGGCGGGAAGACCACAACCGAAGATGAGTCTATCAGAACTTCAGAGGGGCTGGAGGTGCTGCCAGGTTAGTGCATCTGAATTCCACCTTCAAAATACTTGCCGACAATAGAAACTGGGTATTTCACGGATTTACATCCCCTCCACCAAAATGTTCCACAACCAACATTAGCTGCCAATCACTGAGGACTTTCCTTGTGTTCACTCGCTCTCTGGCTGAAATCGAGGACAAAGTGGCTAAAATCTATAGAAGTCAGTCTCGGGCTGCAGAGACGTAAGGGTACAGTTTCAACTTACACATTCGGGTCTCTCCACGAATGCATGGATAAACAAGCTAACCCTGCTAGGAAATGCGGGCTTTTGCACTTGAACCCTTACTTTAGAGAAATATTCAAGAACTATTTGTTATTTTTCTACTACGGAAACAGGCACTGTGCGGAGAATTTTAGGAGAACAAACTTGACACAGTTCTTGTATTCAAGTTCACGGTACAAAAGCAAAGTTAAGAAATACGCTGTCAAACATGCTACCACGTTTCTATGTTTTTCTAATCTACACATATTTACAAACTGTGCAAATGTGAATATGGAGAAAAGTACGACCGAGTCAGTCAGTAGAAGGAGAGAAGTAAAACCTGAAACGACTTTCAGTAGCTATTTCACACACACTGATTCTCAGCACTGCAATCAGTTACTGCGCATCCACCGTGGGTGGTGTAACCCGGCACAGTGCCCTGCACGGCTACCACGGCTGCCCAGATGGGGAGACCCAGCTTGGCGGGGGCTGAGTAAGTGGCCCCGAGCCACACACCTAACAAGTAACGAGATGCAAGCCCAGGCTGACCCAACCCAAAGCCCTTTGCTCTTTTCGCTACACTGCAGCACTGAGGGAACCACAAGGCAGTCTGACCTTGGCCCTGCCCTCAAGGAGTTTACTAGTCGTTCAGGATGAGCCATCACTCAGAAAATTGTGACGTCCTTGCTCCAGGCAGCAAGGACTGTAGGACCATCTTCTCTACCAGTGGCCACTTCTCAAAGGGCCCCGAGAGACACACCTGAGGGACTCACTCCATGCTGAGTGCCACAAGCAGCAACTACTGGACAGGTTCAAAGGGAAAGACCAGTGAGGCCCAAAGGGAGCTTCACGAGCCAAAGGAAAAGCCAAATCAGGGCTAAATGTGACGCTCCTTCCTCCAGGGCACCCTGTGCACCCATAAGACGCAGAGCCTGAGGCGCTGGGACCCTGGACAGGGGACATGGCAGGAATCGTCCAGAGGCTGTTCCCACAGGAGGGCCTTAGAAGCTGGAGAGACAGGAGAGAGATCTGCCAAGTTAGGCCAGCTGGGAACAAAGCAGGACTGACGTTAAACGTCCAGTTCATCCCATCCCTGAAATCTGCCCGGGCCCTGATACGTGGCAAGTCTCGATAAGTGTTCCTGTAACTTAATCATTACTAAAAACTGACAAATCATTACCAAAAATTATCTTTTTGCAAATAGCATTTATGTTGTTCAAAATAGGTCCTCACTACCTACCACTCCTCAAATATTCACCATTCTTTTTTTTTTTTGGCCACACCGTGCAGTACGTGGGATCTTAGTTCCCCAACCAGGGATCAAACCCACGCCCCCTGCAGCGGAACCACAGAATCTTACGCACTGGACCGCCAGGGAAGTCCCTCACCATTCTTTTAAAAGAGTTTCAATTTGACATTTGTCAGCAGTTGAAAGTTCAGTAAACTAATACTGGAGTCAAATTTTTAAAAATACAAACTAACCTTGACTGAATCACGACCATCTCTGATTTAGAAGAAGAAAAGTTATCCTCAGAAACAAGTGAAGATTTATGTATGACGATGTTCTTCAAAATGATATGAGTGATGATGGCAAAATGGTAAACACACCTAAAACGTCCTACAGTAGGGGGCTGGTTAAATAAAGTACCGAGGAATACCATGGAGCATGAAAAAATCAGTTTCAAAGAATACTAATGATGTGGAAAAATGTTAATGATGCAATACTAAACATAAAGAAAGGATACAAAACTGTAGAGACAGCGTGATTCCTATTTAGTAAAATACCTATGTTATATATATATATGGGAAGATAAAAAGGAAATAAACGAAAACGTTCACGGTTGATTGGCAGAGAGCTAGCTGATTTTTCTCATTTTTGTCTCCCTGGAGCTTCTACGTTTTCTATAAGGACAAATACATGGAGGACCAGGGCCTATGACCCCACCCTCCTCTGGGTTTGCTCCTTTGGTCTTTTAGGAAGTTCCCATCAAACGACGCTCGCCACCGACTCCCCTTTTGGGACAAGGCATTGAGGCGCCACATGGGCCACAAATGTGGTCGATGAGGAAGGAACCAAGGACCCAACCGAGGGCAGTGAGGGCCCCAAGATGGCGCCATAGTGGTCCCAACTTAAGGAGCCTAGAGCCCACTGGAGACGGTCTCTGTCCCAGGCCGTGGGAAACCTGGGAAATTTAAAAGAGATTGGTCCTATCCTCAGAAGATACCACTTTCTGTTCCATTTTTCTTTCACTGCCCTGGAGTTTTCCCCATCTCTAGGGAGATCATGAGACAAAGGGCAAGTGGGAGCCAGTTAAGCATGAACGTCCTGTCTCTCCAGTGGCTACCTTGTGATCTTGGTGCTTCCTGACTCGGGCCTCCCTACTCCAGTCCCATTTCCTTTCTGCCCCCAGAGAACTTTCTGAGGCCCACACACGTCGTGGGCCCCGTCTACTTGTGGTCTCCCCAGTAGGCCCTGTGCTTCCAGGCACGCCGGACTTCCTGTGACAGCAGAAGTCAGACAAGAGTCAGGGAGAGCCAAGATCATCCTTGAAAACCCCTGAAACAGCCCATAAAGCCCACTCCTCCTGCTTTTGTGTACAAAGCCCTGAAGAGCACATAAAACTGAAGTTTAATCAGTCGACTGCAGGAACGGGCACAGGCGACATCTCTGTGCAGAGGGCTGTGCATTCTACTTGCTTTGCGGTTTAACTATCAAATCCCCAGTGGGAACTGGGGTTGGATGGCTAACTCTCGCGTGCTCCTACCTGCCTACGGGAACTACCTGTCTCTGTTTTGAAGAGTAAGCCTCTATTGACCTTAATACATAGATGTCTTTGTTGTAGGGAGGAGTAAAAAGAGTCAGCTCTCAACTCAATCCACCGGTTAAATGCGGGTACAGCACGACCGACCGCCATGGACCTGCAGCTTCCCCTCCCACGTGAGTTCTTCCATGTTTTCACACCTTTGCAGAGACCTGCACCAGTCTCTTACTTCCCATTGCAGAGCCAACTCAAACATCACCTCCTCTGCAGATACGCCCTCTCATACAAGCCCTTGGGCACCTGCAGCTCTCTGCCTAGACTTTCAATCACGTGGCTCATGTTAACTGAACTTTAATGATCTGTTTATGGGTCTACGTCATCTATGGAGCTAGAAGTTCTGGAGCACAGTCCCAGCATGACTCTCCCGTGCCCAGTACACAGCGTGGCACACAGCAGACCTCAGCCGGTGGTGGGTGGAAGAAGGAGGGTATGGCAAAGTGCAGATAAAAACTACAGAGCAGACCATGGTGTTCACTTGGTCTCGCTTATCCTCTGTCCCTGGCACAGGTAACCGTTCCTTGGCCAGGCAGGTCCAACCTGGGCTATGCCTTGAACTCCCCACCCCACCACGGCCAGGGATGGTTGTGTATGAACTAGCCAGGGCCCTGGCTGGCACCGCAACAGCTAAGATACTTTGAAAACACGAAGCCCTGCCCGATACCGAGCACTGCTGCTGTGTGTCAACACCAGCCAGGTGGCCACTTGTCCTGTCTGCGGAGCAGATAATATTTTAATTGTTTCTATCTTTATCGCTTCAAGAAGTACAATATAAGAAAAGTAAAAACAATCGAGGCTATGTTTAGCCCTTGTGTTTTCCCCCTTCGCTCGGGGAACAGAAGGCGATTTGTTGGGTCAGGTCACCAGACAAAAGAAACAGGAATAGAAGCTAATTTTTCATGGCAAACCGCCCTGAGCGTTAGGCCCAACGTCATGGTGTACAAAAGGCCTCGGTTCGGCTCCAAGGAGAGGATACCGGACACCCCCGCCCTCCATTCAATACCACTTCTGCACAAACAACTATAACTCTTCCAGAGGTGACAATGGCCGTGGACGTGGGGATTCCACTGAGCAGGGCTCACTTGGTGTGGTGGGAAGGGTGTGGACTTGGGTTCGAGCCTCAGCTCTGCAAGTGACTTAATTAATCTCTCAGAGCCTCAGTCTCTTCATCTATAAAACGAGGGGACTGGTGATAACCACCCTGCAGAGCTATTCTGAGAGCTGAACAGTTGCCTCGCACAGGGCCTGCGAGGACGGAACAGGCTCTCGAGACGGCAGCCGTGACTGTGACCACACCGCAGAAGGCTCGGGCAGTGGAGCCTCGGCCCTTCTGCAACCGGGGACCCATCTCTGTGGGGTCTGGTTGGAACGGGAACCTGGACGCTCTGCACGAGGAGGTCTCAAAGTGTGGTTGCAGGACCACCTGCAGGGGCATCCTCTGGGCTGTTAAAATGCAGATTCCCAGGCCCAGATTCTGATACACAGAAGCTCTAGGGGTAGAAGCCTGCATTTTAATAAACTCCCCAGGTTATTTTAACACGAAGTTGTTGAGAACCGCTGCTCCGGACTGCAGGCTACACAGGGGCCTGGGTTCTCAAACACCTCTGTGGCAGCCCAGTCAGACCATCCAGACACACCAGGAAGCTTCTGCAGGGCTGACCATCCCAGTCTCCAAAAATCTGCATTTAGAACGTCACTGAACACTGGTGTTCTGGTGTTTGTTTTGTTTGGGGCCAACAACAGAAGGTAGAATTACGGAGAAGGGTGACTCTGCCCTTCAAGTTCCTCAAGGTCCCTTTTCAACAGGAGGGGGTGGGGATCCCGAGCTGCACGGCATGTTCTGGATGGAGGGCCAGTGGGAAAGGCCTGAGAGGCCCACCATTCACATGAAGGGGATAGCGTGAGCCCCCCTCCCGCCGAGACACACCGTGGCCTAGAGCTTCTCAGGGAGGTTCCCGGCACCACGCCTCCAGCAGATGGGGCACAGCCCCGGGACACAGGGACCGGCCACTCAGGCTCTCGGCGAAACCCCTGCCTTCAACCCTCAGGGGCAGCTCCAGTTCCTTCACTTCCCTGCTGAGCTTGCCCTCACAAGGCTGAGGTCGCACCCAGGAGCGGCGTAAGCGCACACGGCGCTCCTCCTACGGATGTGGGGCAAACTACGCAAAACACATGAGCCACGTAAGCATCTAGCTCTCTCGCAGATGGCCTGACTAGGTGGCCTCCACGGTGTCTGTCCAAGCTGAGGTGCCACGACCGAGCCGGACACTCCCCGAGGCACAGAGGCCGACGGGCACACACGCGGGGACAGGAGCTCAGATCCCCCAGCCGCATTACAGGCTTTGGTCCCGAAACCACCCCGTGACTAAGGAGAGCAGAAGGCTGCTGCGTGCACAGACCCAGGGCTCAAAGAAAGAAAACACCCGGAGGAACACAAATAGCATCTGACCTCAGATGTTCTTGTTTCCATTTCTGCCCTTAAACTTGAAGGGAGATTCCCAGGGGCCCAGGTTCTGAGTGGACTACAAGCCTTCTTGCGTCCAAAAGACAGAAGAGATTTACCGCCTTGGATATCTTCATCCTGTGTTTGGAGGCTACCTTACGGTGACATGGTTAAACACTGAAGCAGATCCGAGGGACGGAAGGCTCTTGCCACCGCCCAGGCTGGGGCAGCAGGCCTCAGTCAGATCGAGGTCGGCTGACTCATTCCTGGATTTCACACCTGTCTATTGTGCTGACATCAGTCTCCTGCCCTGCCCTGCCCTGTGGGTTGGGCTGTGCTAACTTGGTCTCGGGGCTGCAAGGACTCTATGCTTGATTTGGGGGTAGAAGTTCACCAACCCTTTCAAGGGGAAACTCAAGAGAATTGAGGTGTCTCTCTGAAACCGGCTTTATTAAACCGGTCTCATGAAAAGAACACAGGTGGAAAGACATAAAGGGCAATGACATGAGCTATCCGTCAATGGCGGCATCTACTTTTAAATGAACTTTTAGAGGCCCCGGCCCACGGGTGCGCCTCTTTCCCTGTATCACCAGAATGAAGACTCAATTCAGAGCTGTGTCAGAAAGAAAAGGTTCCTGGGCTCTGCCCACCTAAGCTTCAGCCTCTGGTTGTGGCCCCTCACCTGCAATAAATCATAAAATGTCAGTGGCATTTTGGGCTCAGGGACAACAACAACACAGGATGCCAAGCTCCTCAGCCAAGGCCTGAGGACAAGGGACAAGGATGGCTGGAGATAACTAACGCTCCACTGGTCCCACCACGTGGCAGGCTGGCTCAAGGGGCACTGGGAGATGCCCGAGAGGCTGGTGGGTTCGGAGTGGTTACCGGGGGCCCTGCCGTCACCAGCCAGGTTGGGGTGGCGCATGGCAGCTGCCACTGCTTCTGGGAAGTCTTTGCTCTCGCAAAAAGAGGCCCAGTGGGATCCCCAGACAGTACAGAGGTGTAAATAAAACCCCCCAGACTGGCCACTGGGAGCCACTGGGCCTCAGCCTCCCCATCTGTAGGAGGAAGTGCGGACGAGGGCCCTGTGACGGCCCCTTTCAGCTCTGAATGGACCTCCTGCTCCACCCCCGACCTCTAGAAACATGCTGGGAAAAGCTAATGGCAACAAAAACTCTGAAGAGACAGAAAGGCTGGTTTCATCCCTCTCCGTCAGATTCCCACCCCGGCTGTGGGTATGCACAGAGCATGGGATGTGCAGCAAAGCTGGGCGCCGCTATACAGACAGAAAACTGACAGCTGGCAGAAATTTTCAGGAAACTGTCGATAAACTCACATTCACTGTTAATTAACTGACTCCCCACTGGGACCCTTGCTGAAGCTGGGAAAAAGCGTGAGCGCATATCCCAAGCACAATGCTCATCCCGCGGGGTGCCACAGCACTGCCCGTGTGACGGCGGGGACACTGAACTTCAAGGCGGCATCACGTCTCACCTATGGACACAGAGCCAGCAAACAGCGGCCGTGCTCTTGCAGTTGGGCCAGGCTGCCTCCTAACGACCATTTCTGCACGTGGAAGGCAACCTGGCGATGCACCACACTGCGGGTGCCCAAGGCCGGTCCGGCAGCTGCCAGCCCCTGTCCTCTGGGGCTCCTCTCCAGCCCATGTCAGACCAGCACGGGTGAGAAGGCAGCCTGGGAGGCTCCCTTTTCACTGTAAACAGCCACCATGTGCCAACTACACTTCGCACCTACTTCCATTCTGTACGTTATTCCAGAAACACTGTCTGAAACCAATAAGCGGTGCAAGGAAAAACTGAAAGCACTCTGTATGGACAAACCTTACACTATTTTAGAGATGGAAAGGTCACACCCATGACCACAATAAATAAAAATAGTCATTAAAAGTAAGTTTTAAAAAATCACGCGTAGGGGCTTCCCCGGTGGCGCAGTGGTTAAGAATCCACCTGCCAATGCAGGGGACACGGGTTCAAGCCCTGGTCCGGGAAGATCCCACATGCCGCGGAGCAACTAAGCCCATGCGCCTCAACTACTGAGCCTGCGCTCTAGAGCCCGCACGCAGCAATGAAGACCTAACGCGGCCAAAAAAAAATCATGCATATGCACTTTTGTATATGGATATACTAGCCTATTTTGGTTAATAATCAGTTTCTTATAGGAGACCCTGGTCCAGTGATGATATGCAGCATGGCCATCTCTGAGAGACGGAAAAAGCCACAGAGACCAGAAATTCTGGCTTTGTTATCACTGTTGTTCATTTTGTTTCAGTCATGTGTGTGTTTGTTCTCGGAAACCTGAAATGCTCAGCCTCTGAATGCTGGCTTTTTCCTGCATGGTGCAATCACATCCCACTTTCAGTGACAAACAGTGGTGGAGTGAAAAGACCAAAAGCGACCAAATCTCGAAGGGATATCTTTTCAACCTGCACAGCTCAACACAGCCAAATGATTTACCCTGTAGAAATTAGTACAGAGGGTGCCCCAGGGAGAAACCCTTTTATGCACAGAGCAGACTTTAACAGCCACGTAATTAAACAAAGAAAATAAGGGCTTATAATTAAAATGCTGCAAACGTGAACCGGAGTGGCACAAGCGGGGCTGCTATGATATTTTTACAATTCCTTTTTATACATCATGTATGATCCTTCTGCTCAAGTTTCCTCTATGTTCTTTGCCTGTGAAGTAATTTACATTAATAAATAATTTATTACCGTAACTCCTAAAGTAATTACGGGTTTCCGCCCAATTTTCTTTTTTTTTTTTTTTAGCATCTGAATTGTTTTGTTTTCTGTCCACTGACTTGTATTTACACAACTTTTCCCAGTGGCCTTTCGGATAATTGGTGTCTCATGCACTTTCTCACGTTATTTGATTTCCGGTCTTCTCCTGGCCTGAGCGAGGAGGAAAATGGAGTGTGTAGTGTCCAGTGTCCCTGCAACACGGAACTCGTTCAAGGGGTGCAATTAGCCAAGGCGAGGGTGGTGAGTGGAGGCCCCTCTCACCCCACCCCCAGCCACTTGCCCTGTTTCACCAAAAGAGATTCAACTAGTACACGGGTGACCCTGGGTTAGCGTGAAGAAGCATCTCCCACGGCAAACGCTGGAGGAGCCGGAGGGAGGGAGCCGCGCCCTGAGGCTGCCCGGGCAGCCCCCGCCTTCCCCAGCACTGAAAGGTTCTCTCGGGAGCAGCCAGGGCCCTGTCCACACCCACTAGAAATCACGGCCAGGAATGGGGGCTGGCTCGCCGCTCAGGCCAGCTAACCAGTGGGCGGGCCACACCCAAGAAACTGCCACCTGACCAAGGTTTCCTGTGTCAAGAACGCAATAACCGGGCAGACATGGCTCTTCCTCAGAGAAGCTCATTGCAGAGGAAATTCCAGTTCAGCACAGGTGTGCTGAGGACGGTCTGGGAGGTGAGAAAAGAAACCAAGAGGCACAGCACCGTCTCTGCTAGAAGGGGCCCTGAGGTAACCAGGCTAGGCGGGCAGCCTGATGATGGGTACCCAGCCCCGGCCTGCCGGTGGCCTGGCTCCACTCTGCCCTGCTTCTCTCATCCACACGTCACACTGCCTCTGTCCCCCCACAGCCCCACTTTGGAAAAGAACAAAACCACTTCTTTGTATGAAGTCCCCAAACTTGGGGCAAGGGGCGGGGGCGGGGCAGACAAAGTTGGGGAGGGGCCTGTAATCCAGCTCACAGTAACTGAGCATGAAGTACTTCAAAACAAAACATTGTTGTGAGGGCCGATTATATTAGTAAAGCATTTTATCTCAGTGGGTGCAGAGGAGGCTGAGCTACTTGCAAGGGTGGTTTTTTAAGAGGAAGCAAACAGGCACTCCCTACCCGAATACACTTGCCTGGTTTTTCTTAAGAACATTTATGAAACTCTAACTCATCCTGGTGTCCAGCTAGGACCCTTGCATGGGGGCTTAGGAGGGAAATGCCCCGAGTCACAGGGCCAAGCTGTCCCCAGCTCCTACGGGAGAATTCCACTGATCAGGGCCAGAATGTGAGTCCTTTTTCTTCAGGAGACAGGCAGGGGAGTTTGGTGATTATAATACTATGATTTTTTTTTTTTTTTTTTTTTGGCTGCATTGGGTCTTCATTGCTGTTCACAGGCTTTCTCTAGTTACAGCAAGCAGGGGCTACTCTTCTCTGTGGTACGCGGGCTTCTCATCGCAGTGGCTTCTCTTGTTGCAGAGCATGGGCTCTAGGCGCGTGGACTCAGTAGCTGTGGCTCATGGGCACAGTAGTTGCCGCACGTGGGCCCTTGAGTGCACAGGCTTTGGCAGTTGTGGTGCGTGGACTCAGCAGTTGTGGCTCGCAGGCTCTAGAGCGCAGTAGTTGTGGGGCACGGGCTCAGCTGCTCCGCGGCATGTGGGATCTTCCCCGACCAGGGCTCGAACCCATGTCCCCTGCATTGGCCGGCGGATTCTTAACCGCTGCGCCACCAGGGAAGTCCCAGTGCTATGATGTGTTATCTTTGCTGAGCATTGACCATCCCAGGAAGGGCCCAAAACCCTCTGGAGAAGTCTGGTTCGACCCACTGGGTGTCCTCTTCCCTGCTACGGAAAAGCAGGCACAGCTAGGATGAAGTCTCACTGCTACTCAGGTCACAGGGCGAGGCCACACCTCGAGTCCCAGGTTCACTGGGCTGGAGCAGCCACCGGAGTCTCCACGAGTACACAGCCAGGAAGGCCTTGGACCGCTGACTTTCCCGCCTCAGCAAGTGCAGAAAAGGGATGGAGGTGGGAGGGGCTGAGCCGGCACCTCCTGGGTGCCACTGTCTCTTTAAATCCCACAAACACCTGCCACGTACCCGATGAGGAAAGTGAGGCTCAGGAAGACGCGCTACCCGCCTACAGTGCCGAAGGCCCACTTCAGGCGCGAATCGTGGAAGTCGGCCTAATCCATGGGAATCCACTGCTCCCTGGCCTTCCTCCTCCGCCGGATAGAAACCCCCTTGAGGGCAGGGGCTGATTCTCTCTATCCCCGCCCCAAGCGCCTGACACAGAGTAGGTATTCAATAAATACCTACCAGAACAAGCCACTGAAACGAACTGTGGTGAACTTTTCTAAAAAGCCCTGGTAGTGCGTGCTGTCAGGTGGGTCGGGGTCTCCCGAACCAAGAAGGGGCTGAGAACAGAAAGACGAGCATGTGGGAGAGAGAGAAACCGAGGAGAGGGTGGGGGTAACTGCGCAGACCCCACAGAGTGGCTGCCCCACTGCCCCTCCACTGCCTGGCAGTGCCCTAGTGCCAGCCAGCAGAGCAGGAGGGGGAGAGACCCCACGGAAGGGAAGAGCCCGAGGGCGAGGGGAGCACTGCAAAGCCCTTCCTGAAGAGCCACCCGACAACAAGAGCCCGGAGGAGCAGTGGCACAGCCTGCCCCCCCCCACCACCCACCAGCGAAAAGCAGGCCTCTGGGCTCTGCGGGCTCAGACCAGCTCTGCTGCGAATCTGGGAAAAGGCCTCTCCCCACACGCCTCTGCCTTGGTCCCTGGGCCTGAGCATCTTCCCCCGCAAGGGCGACTCTCACTCACACACCCTCCCCAAGGAGACCAAGGCGGTCCCTTGGGCATGGAGGCCCCCTGCAGGAGCAGGATTCTCACTTTAGACCTCAGCCTCTCCACCTACTGTGTATGGAGCTCACGCTGTGCCAACCTCCTTACAAACGTCTCCGAGTGCTCGAGGCACACCCACGAGGCAAGTGCTGTCCTAACAGCCATTTTACAGATGAGGAAACTGAGGCTTAGAAAAGGTAAATAGTTCAGAGTGACTATGTGAGTGCCAACACCACCATCACGAACCCACAGGAGCTCCAACTTATTCTGACGCACTTGGAGCAAAGGCCAAGGAAGCCCGACGCACGACACGGCCTTGAAATAAAGACCAACATCTCCACAGTCCAGGTCACTAGTCTGGCCCAATTCAGAGCTGACGTCCTGGCTGGGCTGAGGGGCTGGCGTACCCAGGAGCCCCTCTCTCCTTCCTGGACACGACAGAGGAAGGCAGCCCAGCCACAGCTCAACTGTGAGTCTGACCAGGAAGCAGGCAATGAGGCAGGCTTCTGGGCCACGTGGATGGGTCGCTGAGGGTTTGTCGAAAGCCGTTAACCACCACCACCGAGGTGTTCACTCAAGCCCCATGTGGGGACAGGCCTCAGAAGCGTGTCACGCGGGTAAACCAAGGCCAGGTGAGCTCCCTGTTTCCACTTCCTCTGGGCGGCAGCACCAAGAGGGCGGCCCAGGGCTCTCCCACAGAGCTGTGGCTCGTGAGTGAGAAGAAAACAATCCTCACCCGCTCCGGGTCCAACTCTACCCACCTCATGAGGCCTCCGTTTCCCCAGATGTGAGTGGGCGCCCCTGCCCACCCCCCGAAGCAGCTGCAGAGTCCAGGAGGTCCTGCACGTGAGGCGCGTGGCACAGCACCATGCTCACTGTGACACCCCCAGCACCGCCCCCATCACCCACCTATGGGAACTGAGTCTAAAGAAGAAACCGCCGTGCCCAGAGGCAAAGGGCCGAGACAAAAGGCAACGGAGACTTTACACAGTCCCGCGGAGACAAACTTGAAACCCCAAAGAGAGGACCCATCGTGGAAGCCTGGTTTACAGAAACTCATCTGGCGAGGTGTCTCCGCAGGGGGCAGGAGCCCAGGGGAGAGCGCGCAAGGAGAGACTGCCCAATCAACCGGAGCAGAGAGAAATCAATACAGTCGATACAGTCCTCTTTTTGGCCCCCTTATACAAACGGTAATTAACACTCGCGTGGGAACGGGGTACCGAGGCAACCTTTCTGGAAAGCATGTCAGAAATATGAAGCAAGAGCCTAAAAATGAAAATGTTCCCGCTCTCCAGCCACTCTGCTCCATACCTGGGAACGATCCTAAGGAACAATCCAAACGGCAGAGCGAGATTCAGACGCTGAGCCACTGTTAAACAGAAAAGAGAACGGTCCTTCTACCCAACTACCAAGAAACAGTTACACCGTTAGATACATTTTGAATCATCCACACAGTGCAGTACCATAGCCTCATTAAAATGCATGGAATGGGCAATTGTAGCGCTGCGGGGAAACGGTGGTAATTATTACTAAGCGAGAAAAGCGGAAAAAACAATAATTTTGTACAATCGTATGTTCGTCATGGACTTGGCTATGTAAAAAATGCAATGGACATAGACTACACCAAAATATTAACAGTAGTTGTAACTGTGTATCGGGGCTGTGAGAGATTTTTATTTTATACGTTACACTATGGTGCATTTTCTGAATTAAAATAAAATGAACATGATTACTTTAATAATCAGACAGAAACTCTGAGTATCACTGTTGGAGACTAGATTCGTAAACCACACACCAGCGCCCGGCCCCTCAGTCAGCCGCAGCAGCCCCTGCACCACTCGAGCACAGCTGGGACCGGAACAGTTCAAACACACAGAAGAGAGTCCCCACGGCTGCTCCTTGTGCCTGTGTCCCGCAAGTGCTTTTAGCGTCTCACCTGGAGCACTCAGGCCCTGGTGGAAGGGCTAGAGAAGGACTGACCGTTCACAGCCACCTTGGTTACTCACCCATAATTCCACAAGAGAAAAGTGTCGGTCCTTGACTCATCTTCTTTGGCGTGTGCTGAAAACAACCAGAAAAGCTATCACTCTTCAAGTCATAAGAAGCACGTTTGCACATGACCCTGCACTGACCCCTCGCTAAAGGCACAATCAAAGGGGCAACGTCAGACTAGGGAAAGGAGAAAAAAACTATTAAAAGAGACATTTGCCCGTAATGAGGTCTGGGCTCTCTGTCCGGAGCCTTCGGTGAGTTATGGAGTCCATCAAGTTAATGGGCTTTAAAAACACACAAGAGAGACCCGTGACTTCTGACACTAGGGGATTTTTCCATGTGAGTGACAGGGAGGAGGGTGCAGAAGGAGCTGTGATGTGAACGGTTCACCCAGCTGAGCTGGAGACGGGCCTCCCCACAACCCAGGCTAGGAGGACAGGGGACCTCTTCCTGTCCATGGTGACAGGAAGAACCTTGAGTGAAGGGCCACCTCCAGAGCCCTCCCTTCGAGACACAAGGAGGACAGCTCTTCCGTCTCTGTGAAGAAGCAACGGGTAAAGCTCAGGAGTGTGGCCCTGGCTCTGCAGGCTGCTGGGCAGCCAGGAGGCCCCCCGAGGCATCCTGACGAACTGAAACAGAAACTCAAAGGTTATGTTTGGCCTCAACACACAGCTACGGCTTTGGACTCCTCGGCACCGCGTTTCCACAGTGGTGTCCCTGTCTACCGTGAACACTGCACATCTGCTCTCTCACCCCACACCTAGCCTCAGCCGAACACTATGATCACTGGGTGAAAGCCAGTGAGGCCTAGAGGAACCCCAAGCCCAGGCACTTGCCCCGCGGCTACACAGTAACGCGAGCGCGGACCCTTCCAGGGGCTCCTTGTGCTGGCCGAGGCCCAGGTCAAGAGGCCTGTTCTGACCTCTGATGAGGAGGACACCATCCATGCCCGTCGGGGCCCCGGGAAGAAGGGTCTCACTCATTCCTGCCTTCCTTCCTTCCTCCACTCATTCAGCAAATATGTACCGGTAATTCGTTACGTGCAGGCTGTGCTGGGGTTGAGCGTGCGATGGTGAAAGAAGCTCTCAGCTCCAGAGGGGTCAGCGGTCACAGAGGGCTCTAGCCTCTGAGAGGAGCCCCAAGTGACAGGGACGCGCAAGGCTACCAGTCCAAGAAGTGGGCAGAGAGCCAGGCCCTGGCTCTTTCAGGCCTGGAAGGAGGACGGGGTGCTGACCAGGAACACCCGGCCCACCCAGATAAGAGGGTAGCCAGTGTCTGGCAGCAGCTGCCCCAGCGAGTCAGGGACCTTTGCCCTCCGTCAGCAATGTGCTCATCCATCAGGTTATCAAGGGTCCGTCCTGACCAGTCTGGAACACGGAGGTGAAGGACGCCCACCTCAGCCCTAAGGAAGCTCACACGTCACAGATGCCACAGTCACACAAACCCCTGAGCTACAGAGAGTGGGACTGGAGGGAGATGGGCCAGGCCGTGGGTGCTGGGGTGCTGGAGGTCAGGGCTGGCTTCCGGGGGGGCAAACAGAGCTGCTTCTAAAGGACCAGAAGGAACTTAACGGGCCGGGGGGGAAGGCGGGCGGGGCCGCCCTCCTCCAGTCCCCCATCTTGGGTTTAAAACAATCCTTATGTGTTCAGGATAGGTCCCCCTCCTGGAGTCCACCCGGGGAAATATCTGGAAAACGTTACAGACGGCTGCCCCTGCCTCCCTCCCAGCTCACACCAAAGTCACTGACGGGAGAGCAGGTGACAGACACTCAGAGCCCTGCCTCCGGGCAGCGCCACCTGCGGAAGCCAGACAGGCCCCACGGCCCAGAGAAGGTTCGGAGAGAGAGAAGCTGGGCCTGGCTGGTGCCACAGGCTCGGCTGTTCAAGGGAAGCGGCCCCGACGCTGCAGGAGCCCCAGCACAAAGCAGACACCCCCCGGGAAGCAAAGACCCCGCCCCTCCCCACCCCACCACCGCGCCTGGTGGCGAGGGCAGCCACCCAGGCTGGGAGCCCACAGACGCCCAAACCAGGACCGGGCCAGGGCAAGCAGGAGGGCGCGAGGCACAGGGGCCGCGTGTCGCTGCACTGGGGCCACCGAGGAAGGCCTGGGTTTACAGACACGGCGGGAAGCGAACTGACTGCTGATGGTCAGGGGGGCACTGCTCACCGGCCCCTCCTCCCCCGCAAGCCGCCGTGCTCCAGACAGAGGGGCAGCTGGGAGCCCTCCCAGGAATGGGGGCCGGCGAGTGGGCGCCAGAGATGCTGGGAGGGTCTGTGCCCAGGGACGGGAGCCACCGGGCCAGCGCGCAGGACTCCCCCGCCCTCACTCACTCACTCATTCATTCACTTAGCGAGGACCTGTCCGTGTTTGCCGCAGACGCGCTCGCCAGGCTGGAGAACACACGCTCGGAACGACTGCTTCTCATGCCCCACGCCGCCCGGCTCGAGCCTCCACCGAGGGACCAAACGAACCCCCAACCTGGTCCCCACCCTGCGCCCCGGCCCGTCCTCCATCCTCCATCCTCCACACAGACCCACGGGGACCAGGCCACGTGGCTGCTCTGCTCACAACCCTCCAACCGCTCCCCACGGCAACCGGGATGAAACCCGGCTGCGCCCCCCCTCTCCGCAGCCCACCAGAGCCAAACCTCCGTCCATCCCGGCCTCACTCACGCAGCTCGGGACCGGCCCAGCTCGCTGCCGCCTCAGGGTTTTCGCTCTGTGGCTGGTTCCCGTCACGTGGCCTCCCTGGCGGCCTCCCCCGCCCCCATCCCGGCCGAAAGCTGGGGCTTTCTGGGGCTTCATTCACCAACTCCTCTCCCATACTTCTCTCAATCGCTCCAGGGAATTCTCTTCTGGTGTAAATCAGTGGGAGACAGTCTCAGCTGCTTACAACTGAGGAACGCTGGCCAATTCCATGCCTGACTTCACGAGGCTAACGGTGAAGTAGGCCGTGGCTCGGCTACTTGAAGGAATACCATGCAACTGCTCAAAGTGATGTCTGCGCAGAGGCTTCTAGTGCCAGGAGGAAATGTAATTTACAAGTTAAACCTGCTTAACTAAAAAGATGTAAGAAAACCTGCCAAACTATGTATAGTGCAGTGTAGTTTCCCCCCACCCCGCCTGAAATGCAGCTTTTTCCTCTTTCTTTTCCTTCATCCGCTTCATGACGCTCAATTCACACTGGTCTGTGTGTGTAGACAAATTCCATCAAAATAATTATGGAGAAATGCTGACTGATAGGACAGCAGCAATTTCAGGGTCAAACGTAAGGCCTGAAATAGTCATGAGCTAACTACTTCCCCCTGGGGCTTTCTGCCTCCTGTCGGGGTAAAGAGGAAAAAAAAAAAAAAAAAAAAGATGGGATCAGGCCCCCGTCTTGCTTTCTGAGTCCCGTCCATGAGCCGGGCTGGCCGTGGGCAGGCCAGAACATCACGTAGTCAACAGCTTCCCAGGGTGTTAGGCCCCAGGCACACTCTGACTGCTGGCCAGTTTCCCTGGGCCCAACAGCGAGGTTCCCACTGGGCACCAAGTTGTCCAGGGCTGCTCTATCCCCACTGGTTTGTGCCATTCTGCAGCCAGCCTCCCCGACCCTTTGAGCCCTCTGCACTCCCAGTGGGAAGGATGAGCCAATCACTACGTGGACGATGTGGTGAGGCCAACAGGCCTCGGGAGAAACTCTCACCATCTGAGGTTTCACGAGACACTCAGCATTCGCACACCAGTACACGCCCAGGCCCTGGCTGGGGTCTGCAGGGCAACAGAGCAATACGCTCGGCTCCCCGGGGTACTTCTCCTACTCCAGAGCCTCTGTTCCTGAGCCTCCCCCAGGGCAGAGCTTGGTGTCTGGGAGACTCCTTGGATCACCAGAGAACGTTTTGGAATCAGATCTTCCATAGGAAAGGCAAAAGCTGGAAATCAAATTGAGGCTCCAGGGGCCATCTGTCTGACTAAGTAACGCAAGAAACCCTGACTTAAATAAAGACACAGTTCAGGTCATTATTTAATGAGGAACTAGCTCAGACAGAAAACAGCCGAGCTCATCTCTGGCCACAATCATGCTTCTTCATAACTTTCTTCCATAGACTACTGACTAAAGCAGTCACGTCACTTTTCCTTCTCCTTATGCGGCGCCACAGGGAAGCACAGGGCCACGCAGAACAGGCCCACGCTCACGCACTTGAGGGGAACAAGTGGGGCACCCCAGCCTCTGGAAGGGAATAGGGTGAGACCTTGGCAGTAGGACGCCGGAGGCAGAGCCAGGCCCGAGGAGGAAGAGAAGCTGAGGAGGGAGAGGCGCCCTTAGGTGGAGACCCTCGAAGGCGCCGATGGAGACAGGACAGGCAGCCCGGCTCCCCAGGCTGCAGGGTTAGCCACGGCAGGGTGGGCCCTGGTGCCCCTGCTCGCCCGGGATGCGGGGGTGGGGGGAGGGGCCGGGAACTGCCTCGGGCTCTGTGCGCTTCTGGATTCCGGCCAGGGACCCTGGCCGGGGCCGTCGGGCCCAGTGCCGACTCCGGGTGCGCGGGAAGATGAAGACCCTGGGTGCCCAGGCAGCTGGGTGCCAGGCCGGACGTAGTCACTGAACTCTTCTGCCGGGCAAGTCACTTAGCCTCGGCGTCCTAATCTGACAAGCGTGGAAGGAAGGACCTGCTCCCAAAACGGGTGTCTGCTGTGGCCGGAAATACCTTGAGGCTGAGCAAAGTGAGGCAGCCTGGAGCCTCGCTCCGGCCTCCGCCCCCCGCCCTCCCGGGAGCGGTGCACCCCAGCGCCCGCTGGTCTCCAGACTTGAGAGAGGCTGGGAGGCTCGCCGGGGAGAGGAGGCTGGGCCTGGCCGGGAAGGAGGGAGAACAGGCCCTTGGCCGGAGCGTGGGCGGGCGGGACAGAGCTGGGGGAACACAGCCCCGAGGTCAGATGTCCGGGCGGCCTTCCAGCGGCAGCAGCTAATGTTAGCACACTCAGAGGAAGAGCTGCTCACAGGGGAAAGGAAGGCAGCGGCTCGGAGTGGGGGAAAGGGGAACCGAGTCACTGCACTCCCCACCCCACCCCCGTCCCCCCGGGGGAAGGCATACTGAGTGCTTGTCAGTCCCCTTTCTGTCTGCCCACCTCTCTCTCGGGAGTAGGGGCAGTCACGTTGTCACCAGCATTTAGCTTTTAGGGAAAGGAGAACAAGAGAACCATGACGGGGACCTTCAGCAGGCAGGGAGGGGCGGCCAGGGCCCAGGGGGGCCCAAGCCTCTCCTCTCCCAGTGTTTCCAAGCCCCCAGGGGACCTTCACCTGCAGTTTTAGGCTCTGTCCTCACTGCGGGGCCTCTCACTTCCCTAATTCCAAAGCGGCCTGTGGTGATTCATGATTTCTTTTTTAATCTGAACCCCCAACTTCTGTTATCGTCTTAGTCTGATTAGAAAACAAAAGAGAAAAGCTTTTCCATCTTTCCTGTTATTATCTTGATGGTATTTACATGAGGATGATGTTACCCGGTTAGGAAGCTTAGGCAAAACCCCCATCTTCCTCTCAAACTTGCTGGCTGTTCAGAGCAAATTCTAATCAGTTTATCTTACATTCTGTGGATGTCATCACTAGGCTGGTCTTATTTAGGGTCTTTTTTTGGTTGTTTACAGCCGTGCCTCTCCCCAAGGCCTAGCGGATTCCAGGACCACAGCCTCAGGAGCCGGGTAGGGGCGGGCGTGAGGGCCTTGGTGGGTGAACAGGGCCTGGACTTGAAGCCTGCGTCCTGGCACCCTGCTCGCCAGCTGTGTGACCTGGGCCCTCCGTCGCCTGGGCTCTCTGTTTCCTGCCTGTATAGCAGGTAGACATGGACGAGTCCCCACCCCTCAGCAGGTTGGGGGAGGCTCCAGGAGAGGCAGGGGTGACGGCAATTCCGCAGGCCCCACACAGACTACGCTCCCATCCTCCTGCTTGCCTTCATTGTGCTTCCACCTGCACCGTGAGAGCAGAACCAGGCCAGACCTGTAACGTGCTGACAACCTGTGATGCACCCACCAACTGACACAGGAGAAGGCCGCTCTCCGAAGGTGGCTGCTGCCCATAGCTGGGCTGCCCATCCGGGAGTCCAGGGGAGGCAAGAAGAGAAGGAACACAGAAGGCGATGACTTTCCAAGAAGGGGAGGGGTGTGGGAAGAAAGGCCAGACCCCGACCTGTGAAGCCACCGAGCCCCCTTCAATGGCCATTTGCTTCCCTTGGCTTCCTCTCCTTTTTTTTTTTTCTGAGAAGATGAGTTTTCCTTCCCTGGCTGGGGCTGGGAGGCCGCACTCCTCCTGGCGAGGGCTCAGGCCCTGTCTCTTTGAAGACTGGCTCAGCTGACCACGGGCCCACGGGCCCTGGACCCAGCTCCACGGCCAAGCCCAGGCAGGCCCACCCCCAGATGGAACCAAGTTCAGCGGCGGCAACTGAGGCAAACAGCACAGCTGGAGCCAGAGGGGGCCTCCCTTGGGCCCTCCAGGAGGCCCTCACCCTGAGAGCCGTTGCTTTTTGGTCAGAGCTACTCTACACGAGTGCTTTAATTTCAGCGGGAAAACACCCACCAACCACAGAAAACAGAGCAACTCATCCCTGCACCCCCTCAGCCGTGAACTTGAGCAGCAGAGAAGGGACTGAACGCTGACGAGCTGAGAAGCTGGGCTACAGGGACCCGCATTCGCTCGCTCCAAAATATCCCCTGAACACCTGCCACGCACTAGGTCCCAGGGTCAGGCACTGGGTATTCGGCAAGGAGCGAGAGTGACAAAGGTCCTTTGCCTTGTGAAGCTCACACTCTGGGGCAGGAGTCATTCAGTGAACGAGATCAAGATGTTAGAAAAGTGGTTAAGCGCCTTGGAAAGAAAAGGACAGGGAAAAGGGGACAGGCAGTACATGGAGGTAAGGAAGTAGGGGAGGTAGTGGAATTAGATTTTAGGCCAAGTGGCCAAAGAAAAGGAGGGAGGGAGAGAGTCCTGCTAACGGGGAGCGTTCCAGGCCAGGGGAGAAGTGCACAAGCCCTGAGGCATGTAGAGCAGGGAGGCCGGCGTGGCTTGAACAGAGTCAGTGGCGGAGAGCAGCGGAGAGAGAGCACAGCGGTCACGGGGGCCAGAGTACACCGGACCTCATACATCCCAGCAGGAGTCTGGCGTTTGCTCAGCCTGAGACGGGAAGCCTGTGGAAGGCTCTGAGCAGAGGTGGGACGGTCTGACTCGCATTCCCTCTGGCTGCTGGGTAATGCAAACGGGCTACAGGAGCCAGAGCGGGGGCCAGTTCCCAAAAGAATCCAGATGAGAGAGTACACAGGAAGGACCAGAGCAGCAGCAGTGGGGATGATGAGAGGGAATCTACTGACAGATATATATTCAACACAAATTGGAAAGGAAGGAGTGATGGGCAAAGACCCTACCTGTCTTATGGAATTCCTTCAGCCCAAGGTGCTCCGTGAAGGCCTGAGGAGTGGACACAGGTCTTGGTGGCTTTCACAAGCTCTTATGAGGACCTAAGACCCACCTGCCTGCTCTCGACCTGGGTGGTAGGGTAAGACTGGGGGAGAAAGCCCACTAGGTGCTAGCGTGGGGTCTCACGAGGGGCTGTGAAGGGCGCCAGGAGGGGCGCTGGGTGACATGACCCCGGACAGTGCCCCCATCCCTGACCATAGAAGCAGCAGAATCCCTGGGACGTACCCACGTGCAAAACCCCCCACAAGAGTGTTTGTGCCCGAGCGGGACTGCTTTCAGCTCCCCCTGCAGGGGAGCAGCCCACCCACTTCCGAGGAATTAGGGCTATAGAAGGAGGGTGAGGAGACCGTTTTGTTCGTGGCCTAAGAAGGCCGGCTGTCTGCCTCTCTGGCCAGGCTCACCGGGCCACTTGGTCCGATGACCAGCCCTGCGGGGGGCGGCCGCCACCAGGCCCACCACCTTGGCCGCCAGGCCACGCCTTCTTTCTCCACCGCCCCCCACTCTGGACATTGCTGAGGCGGCAGCTCTCACTCGCACTGACCACCCTGCCTTTTGGAAACTACCTCCCTGACCGGGTGGAGACCAGAAGGAATGTGGGGCTCAGCCCGGCAGGGGCGGCAGAAGCACGCTCGGTATTATTTACCAGGGTGCTGGTCTGCCCTCCCCGCTCGCCAGAGGACTCAAATCTGGGTTGGCTACTTCCTTCTTGTGAGGGCGAAGCCGGGCTCTGGGTGACTCTGCTCCACTGCCCCTCCTGCCACGGCTCCCAGAGCTCTGCTCGTGGGCCCTCTGGGCACATCTGCTAAGGCCTCTTCCTCAGTCCACAGCCCCACCTGGATATCGGGCCTCAAAAGGGTCACCAGAGAAGCCAGGCCACCAGGTCCTTACCAGCTCAGGGGTGAAGGTCCTGCACGCTACGGGGTCAGCTCCCTGCTTGTCGAGGCTTTGACTTAGGATCGTCACCATCGTAAGGACCTCAGGCACTGGGCGCCAGCCCAGGGTGGGCACGAGCCATCTTCGGGTGGGCAGACTTGGGCAGAGGCGACCTCCTGGGCACCCCCCGGATGACGATGTCAGCAGAAACAGCTCCCCATCGGCTGCTCACCCTCAGGGTGGGGCTCTTCCAGGAAATGGCCAAGTGTGGTCAACTCCCTGGAAAGATAAAAGAAACGCAGAGGGATTCAGGACTGGGGCAGACCAGGGCCCCGAGAGAGCCGCGCCCTCCCCTGCACGCTGGGACCCTGCTGGGGAATAGAACCGCCTCTCCGCTGCAGGAGAGGTAACCTGGCGGGGGCCAGGAAGGCCGGAATGGCCTTCCCGGAGTCCTCACCCACCCCCAGGCCAGCCTTAGGGTGTCCCTGAAGCCAACACCTGGTGGGCACAACAGTGACCCAGCTCAGCCTTGTGGCACCTTTAAGACAGATCTCGGGGTCTGGGCTGCTCACAGACTGCTGTCCCCGAAGTGCGCTCAAGCCGTGTGACCTCCTACACTGAGCTAGCCCTACAGACAGCCCAAGGTCGGCTGAGGTCAGACATGGGCCGACCCTGCAGCCGCAGCCGGCAAGGTGGCTCCTGTTCTCCACCCAGGTCTGAAGGAAACCACTGGAAGAACTAGGAGGGTCCATTTAAAGGCACATACTTCCCATCCTTGGAAGCACCACGATTCCGAAATGACACATTTGCAACACGGAGCGCCTCCGTCCCCTTCCTCAGAATGAGCCAAACCAAGTCCCGGCCTGCACTCACCCCTCTGAGCTCCCAGCAGTGATGGGACCCTCTCTCATCACCGTTCTACACAGCCTGGAGCATCTCCCCGACCCACCCTCATCTCTCACCAAGCAAAAGCCCAAAGAGTGCAGCCAGCCTTCAGTCCAGGTTGGGAAAATCGCTCCTTACAAATTAATTTCTCTGATCCTATTTCCATCCCACCCCTCCGTGGTTACACCTTCAGAGGAAGTCACAGAGGTCCAAGGAACCTGAAGATCATCAGGTTCCATCAAAAAGTAAAAAGTAACGATAACAACAGTAAAAAAATAAAAAGCAGCTCCTAATCTGTAATTAAAATCAAACTGGTCAGTGCAGGAAAATGTTTTAGAATCTGCTGCTCTGTGTAAAAATTAATCGCACCCTGGTATTTACTTGCCGTCCAGATTGTAAATCATATTTTCCTGTTTACTTCGATTAGACTTTACAGTGGGTGTTATTGAAATTGCTCAATTACGGGCCAGCTGGCGAGCACAGGAAAATTACCTTCTACTGTTCTTCGAAAACAAGGTTCATCCAAAGTGCAAAAGCAGGGAAGCGAAGGAGGGAAATCAATACATTTTCAAAGGACTGACTGTTCAGGAGGGAGGGCCGGTGGAGTCTCCAGGCTCCCAGGTCACACTGGGAGACCTGATGCAGAGTTCCAAAGCCACATCAATCTAGAAGTGAAACGTTCTGACCAAGTATGATCTGCCCCAGCAAAGAATTTCAGATCACTCCTCCGAGTCTGGCCAGAAAGCCGAGCCAGGAATGCCAGCCAGCCCCCTGGACGCTTGGCTTGGGAGCAGGGCGGGCCATGTGAGCAGGGGAGTGCCCGGAGTGGTGCCGTGGACTCTCCCTTCAAGAGACGGAGATGAGGCCTGATGGAGGCCGTCTTCTCTCTAGGCGCAACCTCGATTCAGTTCTGGAGCCGCCAGCCATCACCCCAGGCCCAGGGGTGACCCACCCTCCCCATTCCCTTCTTCCCTAACAAGGCAAGAGGGTTCGCTGGTTACAAGCTCAGGTCCTGAGCCAAGCACACCTGAGCTGGAATCCCAGCTGTTGAAACGTATCGTCTGAGTGACCTTGGCCAAGTTACTTACTCTCTGAGCCCTGGTTTGCCTTTCCATACAATAGGGACAACAGTGCCTGCCTCAGAAGATGACTCTGTATCATAAGAAAAGAGAGCTTGGCTTGCTCAGTGAGAAGCCCTAGCTCATGTGAAGAACTCAATAAACAAGTAGCTACTGCCTCTAGTTTCATAGGGGAGCCTGTGAGTCCCGATCTTTTCTCAGCAATGGACACCCAAGCACCTGTCCTCTCAAATCTTTTTAAAAGGGAAATTCCATCAAAACCTTTCAAAGCTAAATTCCATCAAGAGGAGACTAGCTGGGCTTCCTGGGTGGCAGAGTGGTTACAAATCCGCCCGCCAATGCAGGGGACAAGGGTTTGAGCCCTGGTCCAGGAAGATCCCACGTGCCACAGAGCAACTAAGCCCGTGTGCTACAACTGAGCCTGCACTCTGGAGCCCACGAGCCACAACTACTGAAGCTTGCGCGCCTAGAGTCTGTGCTCTGCAACAAGAAGCCACCGCAATGAGAAGCCCGCACACCACAACGAAGAGTAGCCCCCGCTCGTAACAACTAGAGAAAGCCCGCGTGCAGCAACGAAGACCCAACGTAGCCAAAAATAAAAATAAATAAATAATTTTTTTTAAAAAGGGGGGGGGGCGCTGGCTGTATTATGGCCCATGCCTCTGGTGGAACCGTAGGCGGCCAGTAAGAACGATGCTGTAGAAGTCTTATCGCCACGGAAACACGTTAGCCCATCCCATGCAGCCGCTGTGTGCCCAGCACGAAGCTGGATGGAGGAAGCGGTGCAGGTGTCCCAGCTCTCGCGGCTCTGCTCCCGCTGGAGCCCCTACAGAAGGCCAGGTCGCACAGAGGCAGCATGACTGGTGAATACCAGAGCACCATATGCTCCTGGAAACTGGGCAGCCAGTAAACACGGCAGGCACTGGAAGGAGGAGGAAGGTCCTGCACGAGCCCTGTCTTCAGGAGTTGTGGCAAGACAGTACTGTGAACACAGGTACCACAGCTATGGAAGGCAGATGGAGGAGGGGGTCCCTGGGGCTGAGTCATAAACAGACCCCTTTGCACAGGAACCAATGACATGCAGCACTGCCTGGAAGAGCCCAGGAATGGGGACAACCCACACGGCCATCAGCAGGTGACTGGTAACAGAAATCACAGTGTAGCTACGTAAACAAATACCACGTCACCTCCACTGCAGTGTTAATGAGGCAGTTTTAATGGTACAGATACGAAGCACTCTCTAAGATAACACTGTAAATGAAACCAGCAAGAAGAGAAGTACAGCATGGTCCCATAACCACGCGGCCCTGGAGTGGGAGAAGGCACTTTGAGTGTATAGCCTTACACACGGACACGTGCTATTTGAGGATTTCATCCAGTGCATATAACGCCTTTCTGATTAAAAAGAAAACAGGCAAGATTTCAACATGAAGGGAAGAGGCACCTGGGAAGGGGGAAGCGTGAGCGTAGGACGGCAGCCTGGCCTGTACAGGCGGGGGCAGGCGGGGGGCAGTGAGCACACTACTGGCAGGCACACAGGGCACGTGGAGAGGGGGCAGCAGCAGGACAAGGGGCTGGAAAGACAGAGTCGCCCCAGACCAAAGGCTCCAAATGCCAGACTTTATCATGCAGCCATAGGATGCTCCCAAAGGAGCTGGAGTTGGCTGGGTTGATCTGCTGAAAGAGAATGATTTTTTTTTGAACCCTTTGCAGCACCTAGGTCGGTGCCTTGACTACAGCAAGAGCTCCACACGTTTCTGGAATCCGGCTAAATCGTAGCAACATTTGAAATGATCCGGGCACATTCTCAGACCCTGTGAGGCAAATCCAGACCATCAGAGCCTGGCACAATCTGGAATTCCCTGGGATTCCTTTGATCCATGGCATGGGCCGGGCCAAGCTCACTGGGGAATGCCAGTGCCCGTCCAGAGACTCGGAGCCCAGTCTGAGGACGGGGCCAGTTACTTCTCAGGGAGAAGCCAGGAACTCGGCCTTTGAGGGATGACTGGGTGCACAGCTCTGCCCAAGGTAAGAAGGAGGTGCCCCAGGGCCCACAGGGGGCAAGGGAAAGGCCTCCTGAGATCACCTCTGGGGCACAGATCCTGCTCTGGCCTGGTGGGCCTTCTCTTAACCCATGTTAAGAACAGCTTCTATCTACTGAGCACCTACTGTGTACCGGGTGCTTTATATATCAATACACAACAGATGTAAGTAGTAACAGTGTACAGACAGATGAATCAACTCACCTAGGGTATCAGGGGTGAGCTCCCGGGCTGTGCTTCCCACTGGTGTCCACCTGCAGCAAAGCTCCCACCCCTACCTGCCTCTCCATACCAGGTGCATCCTTCAAAGCCCCATCGAGCAACTACCACGCAACCCAGCAAGTGCACTCCTTGGCATTTATCCCGGAGAAATGCAAGCTTGTGTTCACACAAAACCCTGCACATGACTGTTCATAACAGCCAAAACCAGAAAACCACCCAGATGTCCTTCAACGGGTGACTAGCTAAACAAATTGTGGAACAGCATCCCATGGAACCCTCCTCAGCACTAAAAAGGGACGAACTATTGATATCTACCTGGACGAATCTCCAGGGAATCGTGCTGAGTGGAAAACCCCAGTCCCCGAAGGTTAATTACTGCATGACTCCATCTACATAACATTCTTGACATGACAAAACTACAGAAATGAAGACTAGATTAGTAGTTGCTGGGCATTTGAATGGGCGCTTGGGATGGGGGTGAGGGAGCTGGGGGTGGTTATGAAAAGACACCGGCAGGGATCCTTGGGATGGAGATGCTCTGTATCTCGACTGTATCGCATGGGTGTCAATTTCCTGCTTGTGACTTGGACTATAGTTTTGCAACATGTCACTGCTGGGGAAAACTGAGTAAACGGTACACAGGACTTCTATGATTTCTTACAACTACCTGTGGATTTACAATGATCTCAAAAGTTAAACATTACTTTTCTTCCAGTTTTTTTGAGATACAATGGACATACAGCCTTGTGTAAGCTGCAGGTATGCAGCATCATGAAACGATCTCAGTAAGTTTAGTGAACATCCATCACCTCATAGAGATACAAAGTGAAACAGAAAAATATTTTTTTCTTACATCAAAATTTTAAATTTAAAAAGCCCACTCCGTCTATGCACTTGCCAAAACTCACGGAAGTAAACACCAAAGAGTGAGCTGTACTGCATATACATATAAAATTCTTTTTAAAGAAGGCCACGTGGCAGCCACTGCCTGTAGCGGATCCGATGCAGCGTGAGGCCAGGAGGCGTGCTAAGGGACTGGGCAGCCTCCCCCTCACCTCCCAAGCCCCTTAACTTCAGTTTCCTCATCTTTAAAATGAAACTGAGAACACCTTTGCTCTGGGGGCTGCTGGAAGAGTCAGGTAAGAAAATGTGTATAAGAGGGTGCAGCACAGAGAAGGCCCCAGACACCGGTGCCCACTCCCCAGGGTACACACGGATGGTCAGCGGGCACCAAGCGACACTGCCCGCGGTTAGCGAGAGGCCTCAACCCAGCCCCGTGGCACCCTGGCCCCTCCGCCCCCTCCCAGCTGCACTGCCAGCCCCCGCCTCCCTGAGGACCAACTATGGGCTGGGCTCTTCTCATTTCATCTCTCGAATTCCTGTGAACAGGCATTGCTATTAACAGTATTCCCATTTTCCAGATGAGAAGACCAAGGCTCCAGGAAAATGAATCAAGCATTTGCCCAAGATCCTACAGCTAGCGGGGGTGAGGGTAAGATCTGAATCCAGGTCTGTCTCCTCAGGACACCGCAGGGACAAGGGGCAACTTTACTTTCTCACACAGGTCCTTCCTAACATGAAACTTTCTTGCTTTTGTTCTGCAGTCTTCAGTGTGCCTTCGGGCGTCTGCAACCCTCGAACCCAGCTGTCTGATATCACTGTGGTTGAGACTCTCGGCTTCTGGCAAATGGGAACCCTGCCCGGTGCGCGCTGAACGCCTTTATATACGCAAAAAAGTTTTGCAAACTCTAAGAGTCTATATAACTCTTCAGAAGATTACAGGAGTTTACCAAACGTTTCTGTCATGCATTTTGAAGAGCCACCCTTTAAAGAAAAGAAACTGACCACGCTGGAACTCGCCCAATTAAATGTTTCCTTCTTTTAATATCCTTATCCTGTGTTTCCTACTTGTCCAAGTTGGTTTTATAGCAGAAGAATATCTCACCACCCCAACACAGGACTCAGAGCAAAACCTAAACATAACCTTGGCCGCTGACAGTGATTTTCCTGATGGCCCAAGCAAGTCATTCCTTTCAGAGCTTCCACTTCCCCCTCCCATTAAGCAAAGGAAATGGGAGACAAACAGCAATTCTACAAGGTCTTTGGGAAGGCTGCATGCACTTTTAAACTTTCGTAACTTCAGCTGTTGGTGTGACAAAAGCAATCTGTGGGCAGGATCTAGAAGCAAATTTATGAACATATGGGGAAGGGCATCTTTCAGAGGGTCATGCTGCCTTCTGCCAGATCCTGTGACAAACCCATGGAAGGGCGGAGCGGGCAGAAGAATCCTCTGGTCGCAGTCAAGGCTCACATCTGCCACGAGCAGGGAATTAAATCTGTCCGGGGACGCCTTCTGCTTGCTGCTAAGGCATCTGAGTTTAAAGGATACAAGTTAAAAGCTGCCTAGGAACTTTATCAACAGCCCGGACTTTCCCAGACCGAGTTGACATTGGAAAGACAGCCTGGAGTTTCAATAAGAGAACATGCCCGGAGAATGTGTTTCCCAGACGGCAGTGGAACATTTAAACTAATTCCCTCGGCCCAGGTTCCCAAGTCTTCAGGCCCTCCTGAAAAATAACTGATCAAAGACAGCTATGCCTTCACCGCCTGCAATACACCAACAGAAAAAGAGAGACAGATGAAACCTCTTAAGTCAATACTTTAACACCAAGGACATGTTTGATACCAAACATCACTGATTTAAGGAAACTCCACAATAGAGGCAACAGCCAGGAAAAAAATACGTTTTTGTTCACCATTTTCCTAGTACCTTCCTGGTCTGTACTTGTGGAAGTAACAGGGGACACGGAGTCTACCTTTTAACAGAGCATGAATAAAATAAGAACAGCCACGGCGGCAGTGCCAGGCCCCAGGCTTACTGTATCCTCAGAGGAGCCCTACGAGCGGGCACTACTGTTATTCCGTTTTACAGAGGGACAAGCTGAGGTCCAGGCCCAAGGTCACCCAGTTGTAAAGGGTGAAACAGGACTCAAGCCACATCTGCTGAATTCCAAAGTCTTTGAACCACCAAGACTTCTACTCCAGGATCCGTAAACTGTGTCCTAATTATCCCGTAAGTATTCGATTTCTCAAACTGACCAAAAGCTGAAGCACAGATGCTGGGTTTGCAAGACACCCCTTCCCTATAAGCTCTTCCTGTGGTGCCCCAGGCCACACACCTCAACCTTCTGGACTTAATGATGAACTGGCACTAGGCGTTCCACTGAGGCAGGGAGTGGGGAAGTGAAAGGGTAGGGGTGAAACATAAAGGCACTGATCTCCATCCCTAACCACAGGGAGGGGCAGCCGTGCCGGGTGCCGTGCAGAGGTGAAGTGCCTTCCGGGAAAGCCAGGGTGCCCCCAGGCCTGGGGGATGGTGCTGGCTCCTCACTACATCAGCCGGAATCTGTGTCCATAGGCCCCGCTCTCCCTGGGGCTCTGCTGCCCCTCCCCCATAGCTCCCCCCCAAGCCCATTTCCAGGGTGTTCACGGGGAGCCCGTCCTCCACACATGTTGTCTGGGTGTGGCCCTGCCTCAGGCCTCCTCTGGTCTCAGCACAGAGCCTGTCACAGCAGGAACCTGAGTCAACAACACACCTGGGGACGAGCACTGAACTCGAGGCCCGGAAGTCACACTTCCCCTCCAGCTCAATCCTGGATGAGCTGTGGCACCCTGGGCGAGTGATAGAACTTTGCTGAGCTTCGTGATCTGTAAGAAGTAAGCCTTGTTCTGCCCCCGCGAGTGGGAAGTTCAGGAAGGAAAGGTCTGCAGAGTGGGGCACCTGAAGAGGGGCCAGGGGTACTGAGGTGAGTCCTTCGGTGAGCACAGTTCGAACAGAGAGCAGGCCCTTACTCAGCCCGTGCGAACTGGCTAACACAGACCACGTCTTCACAGCCACGGCACGGGTGGCTGGGCAGGCGAACGGAACGTGCTTGTGACTCCTCTGAGCACCTCGCTGGGAGATGTAGCTGCTGGACAATCAAATTCATTATTGAGTCTCATGTTCACCCGGGTTCCTGTCTGCACGTGACACGTGAGGAAACTGGGCTCAGAGAGGCAGTGCAACCTGGCTAAACCACACAGCTGACATGCGGCTGCATCAGACTCTCAGGGGGGCTATGCTACACTTTCTTGCTGCAAGAATAAAGCATCTGCCGTCCTTACAGACAGCATGCTTACCCCACCCCTGATTCCTCGCCCCAGAGTAAGGTGTGTCCTTGGAGGTGTCTTCTTCAGTGACTGGGGTGAATATACATTCCCTGGACTAGACCCTCAGGTAATCAAAGGCCACCGAAGGCCCACACTCAGGAAAGGACTGGCAGTCACATTACCTGGCTGGAAAGGGACCCACCCTGTGCCCCGGGCTGAACAAAGTGGCCCAGCATCCCTTATGAGACTGTCTTAATGGAGGGGAAACAAAACAAAACAGTAAATGAGCTGTTGAACCAAACTGGGAGTCTGTTCTCTGGGACTTTACACAGTCACTCTCCCAGTGTTGTAGGGATTTGCTGTGTTTTTAAGCAAATAACATTTCAAGAGGAGGGGGAGGAAGAACGTTATTCAGGGACATGAAAGTGTTGAGACCCAGAGCCAAAACAAATGTGAACATGGGAACGAGGCAGCCTGTGTTGCTTCTTGAAACTCAAGCCAACTGCATGCGTGACGTGTCAAGAGCTCATTCATCAATGAGAACTAACTGACAGGCAAGTTTCCTACATGCAGCCCCGCAGTCCTCGCTACCATTCAAGTCCTTTCAACCTGCCAAACCCTACAAGAGAAGAGCGTCCTATGGACTAGGATCTGCAGAGCAAACTCAAAAGGAAGGAAATGAGGGGTGGGGGGGAGAAGAACCAGTACTTACTGAGGGAGCACAGACTAGACCCCGCCTTGTCCTCCAGACCAGGATGAGGGAGAGAAGGGGAGAGAACAGGGGACGGTGAGACACAGCAGGGGCCCCAGAGATAATCTACTGAAATGTTAAGCCACTTATAGCCTAAGACGACCATGACCCCTTCTTCAGTCAGACCTATTTACAAGTACAGTGAATTTAATCAAACCATGATTTGAAACCAAAAGAGATGAGGGGTTAAAAAACAATTAAAGAAGAACAAAAATAGAGAAGCCCAAACAAGAGGCAGTGTGGCCTGTGTGAAGACAGCAGGACTTGGGAAACATGGGTTCTGGCCCTGCCTCTGCCACCGAGCAGCTCTGGCCCGTTTGCCAAGTCACTTCCCCTGTCTGGCCTCAGACCCCTCACCCGACGAATGGAAGACCGGGTCAGACGGGCTCTGTTTCTGCCAAGTGAGCATCCACGTGCAGCCATGCATCAGCTGTGTGGCTCAGCCAGGTCACACTGCCTCTATAAGCCTCAGTTTCCTCACCTGTGACATGCAAACGGGAACCCGAGGGAGCACGAGACTCAGTCACGGAAGGTGCTGCGTGAGCTGCGAGAGGGTGTGAAGGGCTGGTGATGCCCGTCCTGCAGCCACTGCTCTGGTGGCCATGTGTCAGCTGGCCTTCCCGGTCCTGCCCAGACCTGACCTCCAGTGTTCAAGGTCGCAGGAGACCGGACAACAGCAAAGGCCAAATTCTCACTGGCTGCCATCCTGAGCCTCAGCCGTGGCCTCCATACGGCCGATACGGCCGAGTGGAGAGTGGGAAGCCACCCTCATATTCCTTCGGGGCAGGTAACCGGGAGGTGGGGTTGCCCCCCTCCCTTACGTACCTACAGGCACGAGTGGGGATGTTTGCACAGGTGCATTCTCCAAACTCAGTCCTTAAGCACACCAGGGTACCTTGGTGTCTTTCAGTGACATTAACAACATTCAGAATTAAGGAGTTTCTTGGAAGGCGAGGAAGTTAGTCACTTACCGGGTTTCACACCTTCATCTCCTACCTCCTGCTACAAAAACAGCCCCTTCCTTTGCAAAATGTTTATGCACTTTAGGGCCCAGAGACAGCAACGTTCTCTCCCTCCTGCGGGATGACCTACCCTCACCCAGGCTGCACGCACGCTTCATGCCAGTGTGGTCCCAGGAGCCCCTCGGGCAGGGGGAGCGTCCCCGTTCCTGCCCAGCCACACACCAGCACTGCCCTCACAGAAGCCCCGGGCCGCTGCACAGAGCAAATGGAGCCTCCCAGCAGCTGGCACCGGGGACACAGCTGGGAGGCAGCCTCTCTTCATCTCAGGGACCTGGGGGCTGGTGGCCTCACACGGTGACACAAGCATCACACTGAAACACGGGCGGTGACGCAGGAGGGGACCAGGAGCTCTGTAAGAACTGTGAGGGACACGAGAACCAGGTTTCCCATCTGCCACCCACTTGGAGGTCACACCCTGACCTCACCTCGCAGACCAGGACTTCACCCTCCTGATCCGACCGATTTTACAGGGTATGGTATAGAAATTAATCAGCCGGGCTAACCAATCTACACTGAGGCTTCCGCCTTCTCCCCTGCCCCCCACACGGCCAGCTGCACCGCACGGTCAAGAACGCTGTCATCTGCCAAAACAAAACTCTTCAGAGAGACTGCCAGACAGGTCCGTCATAATGACAGGTACCCTTGAGCTCCGGGGCACCTCTCAGTCAAATTCCCAAAGCCATCTCTCTGGTGCCTCCCAGAGGGCTTCCGAAGGGCGGGACAAACTCTACTAAGATGACTCTGACATCAGCTGCAAGCATGGTGGCGAGGGAGCCATTCTATGTGTAACAGCGGCCATCTGCCTGCAGAAGGACCTCAACGGCACCAGACTGTTGACTCTTCAGGAGGAGAAAGAGGCTCCTGTAAGAAGGGCTGCCCTGAGGTCCTAATTCAAAGCAAAGCCCAGAGATTCGGCTCTGAATTACTTAGCACTGTTCAGGGACCGAACAGAAGGAGGCTGGGAGCAGCTGCGTGTGGGTCTCGAGCTCCTGCTTTACCTTCTGGCAGAGTGTGCAGGCAGGAGAAGGGAGGGGCGCCTCATTTGCAAACCCATCTCCACTTCCTCTAAGCATCCTGGATATGACAAGCCTGGGCCTCCCGTGCTCAGAGCAAAGACCTCGAGGGGGTTAAAGAGGAAACGATATGGCCAACCAGATTCAAGCCCTGCTGAACTCTTCCAGAGCCTTGGCAGGGTGGTGGGGTGGTGATCTTGACAGCTCTAAGTGAGACTCAAAACACCCTCAGAGAGTTTTACCTTCCAGAGGTGAGCAGATCATCGTCATCAGAAATGGCCCAGGCCCCGGAAGAAACAGAGGTTCACTCCGCTGTTTGTCCACAACATATCCCAAAGTACCTGAAAAAGCAGCAAATGTGCCCGCGGCCGCTGTAACTGTCGTGTTATTCTCATCGTCCTCTAGGGGAGCCATCGGAACCGAGTTTTGGTGCCAGCTTGTCCTGCCCTCAGGAAGCTCATTTCACTAAGTCAGCAGCAAAACTCTACAGCTAGGCCTCGGAGCACCTCCCAAACCCAGCAGCGAGCTGGCCTTCGCCTCGCCTGGAAGGGGCCTCACCCTGGTCAGGAGCCTCATCTGGAGGAGTTACCAAACGTGCGAGAGCAGGAAGGCTACATCTGAAACGGGTAACACCAGCCTCCTCGACCACGAGTAAGCCCAGGGGAGGCAGGCATAAATCATCAACCTTCTCAGAGTTAACAATAACGATAATAAAGTTAAAAAAAAAAAGAAAAAAACTGTCAGACTGAATAAGGGGACAAGATGAGAATGGATGAAATGTAACAGGTACTGGTCAGGGGCCAGCATTTAGACACCAAAACCAAGTTTCAGGTGTGCTAGGTGAATAGTTAATAGCAGGCTGTCCTCCCTGAAAAGCCTGATGGGACAGGATTTGTGCACAAAAGCATATGTAAGTCACAGGCCCTCTGCCCAAGGAAGTAAAAATTATTAACTGATGCATGAGTGAAATGAAAAGTAAAATAAAACGCACTAAGAGGCAGAGTACATTTTAAAAGACAAATTACACGATATCATAACAGGGCCTTCTACGGTTCAAAAATGAGCACTGCAGGGCTTCCCTGGTGGCGCAGTGGTTCAGAGTCCGCCAGCCGATGCGGTCGGCATCGGTCCGGGAAGATCCCACATGCCACGGAGTGGCTGGGGCCGTGAGCCATTCCCGCTGAGCCTGCGCGTCCAGAGGCCCACGTATCCCCCCTACCCCCAAAAAAAAAAAAAAAAAAAAAATTGCATCGCAACCTTGATGGGGTGGGTGCAAAGCCATGCTGGGATCTCCTCCTCCCAGTCCGTGGTGGGTGTTCTTCCCAGGCAAATTCTTGTTCACATCAATTATGAATAAATCGACAAAACATTTGCTACAGCCATGATGTTCACGAAGCACATAGCCTGGCAAGTGCCTGGAAGTGGCATCCACGTCCACCAGGCCCCAGCAGATAGGGCTGGCAAAGCTGCTCTGCAGGCCCCTGGTCTGGCCTTGCCTGGCTGCTGTGAGTGGTAGCAGGGTCAGAGTCTGCCCAAGGAGCAGTCCCTCCGAGCGATGTTGACCACACCTCTGGGTGAGTGGTGTTTCACAAGCCCACAGAGGGTCCGCTTTCTTAGAGGGGTCAGTGATGGGAGGCAGCACCAGAATGAAACAGTTTCTCCCCCAAATTCTCAGCAGAACCCAATTCAAAAGTCACTTGCCTTCCACAAAGAGGAACAGGGCAACTTCTAGAGCAAGGAAGCAAAATATAAACTGGGCAAATGTCTCTGTGCCATTCTACTGCCATCCTGGCGGCTCTCCTCCTGAACCTCAGGACCCTCAGATGCCAAGTTAACCTGCCCTACAGATAAGCCTGCTTGGGTGCAAAAAAAAATATGCACCTTCAGCACAGATAGGACAGAAAGCAACTTAACTGCCTAACAGTAAGGACAGGATAAACAAATGTCCCGACATCCACGCAAAGGACAAAATGCAGCTTTTCAAAAGACCTGATAGGCGCCAACAGGAAACCATCTTCCAGTCTAGCGTTAAGTGAAAGAGCAAAGACACACAGTGGACACAGTAAGCTCCTATTTGGGTAAAACTAAATAAATGTAACAATAATACAGAAGAAACTTAATATCAAGAGTCTTCAGGGAGAGGAAGTGGGTTGCTGAGAACAAAGGGGAGAGGAGACTCTTCAAGGAATACCATTTTGTACGTTTTGAATTTTGAAGGTACGACCTATGCAAAAAATATCAAAATTTTTAAGAATCAAAAGTGTATATATACATATACATACTTGCACATCAATGGAATCTCTCTGGGAGAACAAAGAAAAAGACAACAGAGACAGAAGTCGAGGTATATATGAGGGACAGGGATGGGGGGAGAGTTACTTTTCACAGCCGAGTTTGTAACAAGCGCATATATTGCCTATTCTTAAAAATTAATTTACACACACAGAGCTGCTTATAGCTCCCCAAACACCCCACGCCGTTCCACGTGTCCAGACCTTCGCTCACACTGGGCCCTCTGGCTAGAACTTGCTCCCTGCTTCCCCCTGCTCCCCTCTCAGCCTCTTCAGCCTCCAGCTGAGCTAACTACTCTCAGCTTTTAGACTCCGCTCAGGTGTCTCCTCCTCCAGGAAGGCCTCGCCCACACTGCAGAGTACGAACCAAAGGATCACGAAATGAACTGGCAGCGTGTCCGTCCCCCCCATTGACTGCGGCCTTCGGGAGGGCACGAGCCCAACCACGGTCCCCGGAGTCCCAGGACCTGGCACGAAGAACAGCTCTCAGGGAATGTTTGCTGAACCAAAGAACACATTCACCACATTAAGTCAGTTCTCAACTTTCCGGACGCCAGAAGCTATCGAAAGCTCTCTTGCTTGTGGGGTTTCCTACAGCTATCAAAATCGTGTTAGCACTAATTCAAAGCATTACCCCTCCTGGCCCACAGGGGGGCTGGGCTCAAAGCTGTCTGGGTTCCACAGCAGCAGAGCACAAGCAGAATCTGTGGCTGGCACAAAATCACTCTGTCTGATACCACTCACCTCCTGGAAACTTGCAAATACTCATCAGAGGCTCCTTGCTTGGGCAGGCGAGCAGGCAGGTGGCCGGCCCTTCGCACTCCCAATCCCAGGAAAATCGCGGCCCCGGGTGTTCCCTATGGTTTTGTTTCCCAAGTTCGGCCTTTAGGAGAAAGCACCTGGCTGCCCTCAGGGCTTGCTGGGAGGCAGCACCCCTACAGGCCAGTGTCTCCTGAGAAGGAGGGGGGCCTGCACAGTGAGCACGATGGGGTCGAGGGGCAAGATTATCCGGGAGAAGTCAAACGTGCACGTGATGCTGTGCTCCTGAACGAAGGGCATCTTCTCTGAGGGACTTTAAATCAACAGGCAGATCCTGTGCACACCCTGCGCTGTGTTTCTCTCGTCATTTCCTCATGGTACGAGAGCCCCAACCCAAGTCCAACATCCCCCGGGCTGGCTGTACCAGGGGCTGAGGCAAGAAGGCAGGTAGGTGTACCAACCGAGTTCACACAAACCAAGTGTTCAAACAGGTTTACCGCGAGGCACGACGAGTGCCGGGGGGGATGCAGGCTACGGGACAGGAGTGAGCTGTGACCCAAGCAGGGAGGTAAAGGTCTGGGGAGGGGTCCTAGAGAAGGTGGCATGAGCGTCGGACTTTGCGGGCAGATAGGGGTTCAACAGCCGGAGACAGAGCGAGGGGCTCCCCAGAGGAAGCCCATCAGTGACGCGTCCAGCACCCCAGGGAGCTGGGGAGCCAGGAGGTGAGGCCCCTTCCCAGATTCGGGTGGAAGCAGCCCCGTGCCGCCCAGTCGGGCACGTGTCCGGCTGATGCGCGCGCCCCTCACAAGGCCTTGGGCGGCGGGGGGGGGGCTCCGCCATCCAGGGCAGCCTCAGCGGCACCAGCCTCCCCATTCCTGGCCCGGCCCCACCTCGCCCGGCTCCCCTCTAGCTCTTGGGGGTCTGCCCCGCCACACCTGTCCTGCTCTGCCTTGTGCCGTTGAGAGCACCAGGCCAACAAGCTGAGCCATAAGGGGCACGAGCGGGTGCTTTACTCAGCCGAACGGAGCCAGGCGACCCAGGGGATCCTCACAGGGGATCAGGAACCACCCCCCTTCATAAAACGGCAGCCTCAAGGTACACAGCCGCAAGACAGTTATTTCCAACTCCCAGTGCACCAACAGCCCCGGCGCTGACCCACACCGCTAACCCAGAATGCCGACAGACAATACAGCAATTGTGTCCTCCCTTGGGAAGGGGGAGTGGCCACGTCCAGCCCCACATGAGAATGTCACGATCGTCTCGGACTCCCGAGCTACAAATATGTGATCAAGGCATGTGCCGAGCACGCGCTCACCACGTGTTTGCGTGGCTATGAAAGCACAAGGGCCGATGTGCTTCAGCTGCCGGGGACTGGGTCTGGGGGCGGCAGAGGACAGGGTAACGAAAGGAGTCAGAAAAACAGCACAGAAACGCTTCATTCAAAACCATGACTGCTTTATTGTCCCCTAGTTTTTGAGGAGTGGGAGTGGAAGGGGGGATACTCCTTTACAAAACAAAACTGCAAAGCAAAGCAACATTGCTGACTGCCGTCGCCTCCCAGCTATTCCATCCTAGGCTAAAGACAGGAGAGAGGCAGTGATTTCAGATTCACTCTGGACAACTGAAAACCGAAAATGAGATGCAATCAATCTTCGCAGGCAGGCAACCACCACTGACAGCTCAGGTCCGTACAGCCTCCAGCTGACGCTGTATGGAAGTGGGCACATCACTTCCGGGCTCTGGGCCTCAGGTGCCCAGTTGTAACAAGAGCTCTTTCACTTCCAGAAGCCCAAGCTGGGCTCATCTGTTGGCAGGTAAGAGAAAGAAGGGATAGAGCACTTGATTCTGGGCATGGTTGGTGCCCCAGTTCCCATCACTACATGCGGACACGCATTTCAGGACACCTGAGTCAAAGGGCACCTCAGCCTCAGGACTGATACCTGGAAAGTCGAGCAACATGAAGGGAACAAGCTGCCCAGGAGGAGGCAGGGTTACCCAGCACCTCCATGCCAGATGTTAGCTCAGCCAAATGCAGCCTCTCTTTGATGAGAATGGGTAAAATAAACCTATGTGGGAAACCAAAGTTCAAAACTCAAAATCATCAATGTTGCCTCCTCTGGTATCCAGGGTCCAGATTAAGGGGGTTGGAGGCAGGGGCAGAGAGTGGGTTAGAAAAAAGAATTACCTAAAGGTAGGAAATAAATGTTTCTCCAACTATTACAGTGAGAGTCTAAAGATAAACAGCTTCCATAAAAGTGGTTGGTGTCTTACTCTGCTGGGGCTGCTGCAACAAAACACCATCAACTGGGTAGCTCATAAACAACATTTATTTCTTGAGGTTCGGGAGACTGGGAAGTCCAAGATCATGGTGCCAACAGACTCAGAGCTGACAGGCTCTTCTTCATTGACGGTCATCTTCTCATGCATCCTCACATGGCAGAAGGTCTGAGGCCTCTCTCTGGGGTCCCTTTCGTAAGGGTCTAATCCCATTCGCGAGGGCTCCAACTTCATGACTTGGTCACCTTCCCAAAGGCCCCACCTCCTAATACCATCACTTTGGGCTTTAGGTTTCAACATACAAACTTGGGGGGGATATAGACATTCGGTCCATAGCAACTGGAAAATGAAACATCTTTGGACATCTAGGGTCCAGTTTCCCAGAAGATAAGATGCAAAGCTTTGTAAGCATGTACGTCTGCACAGCAGGAAGTAAAAAGGGAGAGCAGGCTCATACGCAGGGCAGGCATTCGAGTCGCCAGCTAGGACCCAAACCCTTGCCGGGGTAAACACTGGAGCATTTGGCGCCTGCTTCAACAACGTGATTCCAGTGCAGTGGTTCTCAAAGTGTGGTCCCGGAACCAGCGGCTAGCAGCCTCACCTGGGAGCCTGTTAGAGATGCACAGTTTCACTCTCCACTCCACACTGACTGAAGCAGAGACTCTCTGGGTGGAGTCCGGCAACCAGTGTTTTAACAAGCCCTCCAGGTGAGTCTGGTGCCCCCAAAAGTTTGAAAACCAATGTTTTAGTGGATTTGGTACTCAGAACCCTGATACTTGGGGGGACAATTCTGCAGATGAAAACACTGGGGTCCATCAAGGTTGAGTCTCTTGCAAAAGACCATGAGGTCAGAATCAGGTGGAAGCCCTAGGCCCCACCCCCAGCCCTTCATCTAGGCCAGGACGCGGGGACCTAGATAAAGATGACCCAGTGCTTGTCCTTAAGGAGTTCCCAGCACCCCCTAGAATGCACTCAAGAACACCAGTGGGGCGGGGCCTTCGGGGTCCTTCTCAGGAGTCTCAGCCCAGTGGAATCAGGGGGCGGACAAAGCCTCCGGGCATGGAATGGACTGGCTGCGGGGGGGGCGGTGAGGAAGCAGACGAGGGTGCCACGTTTCTGCTGCAGGTCAGGGGGGCAGGAGGGCTTTCAGGCAGTGGGACTTGTGGCCCACATTTCTCAAATTCAGCCAACAACCCAGAATGACACTAAGAAGCCCAAAGGTTGACAGTGTAGTGAAATGTGTGAGAATCAGAAGAAGAAAAAAATTGTTTGCAGAATATCTGCCACAAGAGGAGGAAAAAATGGGGTTGAGGAAAAAAAGTAAACGAAAGGAGTGACTGATGTTAAATATTTGGAGGAATCTGGGAAGAAAAACTCAATTCCTGAAAAAATATAAATTGCCATTTGGAGGCTCTTTACTTCCACTTGCTTCATTGAGTCTCTGTCGGAAAGAATAAGCTAAGAGGCTCTGAGAAGCGTGTTCTCATTTACCCTAATTTTTCTCTTTCAACCACCAGCAGAAGTTATCTACTTGATATGTGGCAGCTAGACTGCCTGTCAAGATAATTTAGAGATTAAATCTTTGTTTAAAAAGAAAAAATCTCGCAGCACCTGTTAAAATCATGGAAGCACTTTTGGACTAAGAAGATTAAACTGGGTGAAGCACCTGAGTGACTTTAGCGGGGCTGGGGGACAAAAAGGATCCCCAAGTCACCTGTCATTGCAGGGCAACCGGAATGAACTCTGGGGTGGAGACCGGCTTCCAAGGAGTCAGGCACCTTGTTCGAGGAGCTGACCCCGAGCCGCATCAGGGGTTACATCGGGAACAGCAAGGGGAAAGCTCCACGCAGATGAACGAAGCACTTCCCCTGCTCTGAGCCCGGCTCATCTCTGTCAGTTTCCTTGCAGGTGGAACAACAGGCCGGATAACGGAGGGAATGACCCTGTGCAAGGGGCGTTTCCACCACAGCCCCGCCTTGCACCATACAACCTGAGGGGCCAGAAAACCTGAATCTACCTTCTGAACGTCTTGTCCACTCCAGAGATCTCCAACTCAAATGCCTTCTAGAGCCAAGCAGGGAAGAGAAACGAGTGAAACGCGCCGGGTGGAAACTGTGACGCAGAAGCGGGGACGTGGCCCGGGGAGGGTGGACGGCTAACGCTGCGCGGCTGCAGGGGAAGGCAGGCCCAGGATGATATGAAAGATCTGATGCGTCAGGAAAAGCTGAAAATCTAGACTTCTGTGTACAATCCCACTTTTTAAATGTTGTCAATACATCCAAAAATGCATAAAGCATCATGGGGGCCAAACAAATCTTGCCCAAGGACCACATCTGGCCCCCAGACCACGAGTGCACAACCTCTGGTCTAACGGACACTGATTATTCAAGCTCTGAAATCGCCCAGACAATTGTATTACACCTTGGTTTGAAGGGCCCTGTGGATTCGCCCATCCTGAGCACCCCACAGTCACGCATATCATCTGCATCACTCCTGGCTCCTTCTGAGCTCGAGCAAGGCCTAAAAAGGACTAGAAAGCGCAGACTGTCTGAAATCCTGAGCACATCAAAGCAGCACCACGATACTCCCAATCCCGGACAATGGAGGCCTGCCTTCCCACGCACATGCCTGCAGAGGTGGGCGAGCTGCGGCACCACTGGGGGCAGAGGAGGGCCTGGGACCTGCCCCTGTCCTCACCAGGAGAGCTCCCTTCAGACCTCGCCCACAATGGGGGATCGGGGAAGGAAGGCGTTTCCATGCCAAATTCTTTAAACAAATCCAAGTAAACCCAGCAGATGGAAGAGACGATTCTGGATCTCTGACGCCTACAGATGGCTGGCTTTGGTCGGGTCATCGTGAACAGAACAGATGCTTCCTCCATCACAACTCCTGCACAGAACACAGGATTCTGTTTTGATGACATCTGTGCAAGATATAGAAATGAGAGGGGGGTTTCCTGCCTTTTATTTCATAACAGCCCTGGACAAACGAAGACTTCTTGTACCATAACAACACAGTCAAAGGAAAGCTCCACGAAGTAGGTTTTCTTAAATGTCAACCCGCAGAGCAACCTACTTCTCTGCCCACAGGCCATGATAAAAATGCAAGTAGGGAGCCCAGCCAGAGGAGGAAAAGATTCCTCTTTCAAATGGCAGCATGGTCCATGATGGGGGTAACGCCGGGTATGGAGGAGATGAACTGGGGTCCAAGCCAGGCTCTAGCCTGTTAGGACCTGTCCTCTCAGGGATATGCCGGGGAGCCCAGTTCCTCCCGGTGGGGCGGAGCTCATTATCCAACAGCCGACTGTATGATGATCAGATGAAATACAGGCACAGTGCTTGGCACATAGCAGGTGCTCAACGAACACGAGCTCTCTAAGTAATAAACAACTTCCACTGTAAACTTCTTTGTGCCAGGGTTCTTTCCAGGCACACGCAACGTATCCCCTTTTCTGGGTGTTGAGACAGCAGTGAGCAATTCTGCGCACAGCCCAATCTGCCGTGCTCTCAGGTCCCCACCGGCTACAGAAGGCAGACCCAGGAGACCATTCTGAGTGGCTGGCTAAAGACAAGAAGAGTGTCAGAGGGGGGCGCACAATCAAGTCTGGGCTTCCAGTGCTATTCTTTCCCTAAAAAAAGGAAAAGCGGAAAAAAAAAAAAAAAAACCTCTCTGGGTGCATCCTTTTAACTCCAACTTCCTCCTTACCAAGCACTTCTTTCATGCAACTGTTCTATGGCTAAATGCAGCAGACTTATCTGGTTTTCTCCCTTTTTCACTCTTGCCCAAGGTCCTGAAAGCTCCGCCTGATATCTTAGGCTTGCATTTTGGAAAAGTTTCCATCCTGACTGTAAAGGGAGTGTGCACTGTCTAAGCGGGGAAGATTCGTGCAGACTGGACCCATGTAAACCCAACATGGAGAGGTCTAGCCGTTCCCAAGAGCAGGAATGGACTGGACCCCTGACAAAATGCAGCATCTCATTAATGCAGCTAGCCCGGGGCCAGGACAGCCCAGCGGTAAACAACCACGCAGCTTTTCTCCACACTCAGAGTCTATCAGCACGCACCAATGGCAAGGAGATGGTTCCAGCACCGATGCATTATTTACAGTCAGGCCCAATGAACAGAATTCAAATCTATGTTCTCCACATTTGCCTTCATACCTCAAAATGACTCCACCACTAATTATAGCTTCCAAAGAGACTCCAATTAGGTAACATGGGAACGAAGCAAGACACGAGCTACAGTTCAGCCCAGCTCCCAGCTGGTCAACAGACTGTCCCAGTGTTGCAGCTGATGTCATTTCAAGGAGAAAGCCATGTGATGTTGGCTGGCAGAGGGGCCTGGAACTTGTCTTCCTTCCTCATGCTACACAGTAGCCACCATTCTGAATGAATAAAGTAGTTCCTTATCTGTCGCCCATGGAAAACATGGCCATATCATCAAAACAAAAATGTTCCCATCCCAGCACAGTAGGAACAGTGGTACAACCCATCGGGTCCAGATGATCCAGAACAGAGCACGATCCGAAGACAGGGAAGTTTGGATTTCTGTGGCTGTCCGCAGGGCCCGGCGTGCGCACGCACCCACACACGCACACGCACACACGGGGTGGGACGGGGGAGTGCTGGGCGCAGCAGAGCTGACGCGGCCGCGGGTCCAGGTGAGTCAGGAGCTGGGGTCACAGGCTGGAGGGTAGCAGGGCTGAGGGGGTCCTCAGGTAGCAACTGGTCACCTGCAGTTGGGGACCACGGCCTGCACAGTGTGGCTGGCTTGCCCACGGTCACATGGAAGGTGTGGGGCAGCTTCTTCACTCCAGGCCCAGGCCCCCTCTGTCATGTCACACATTTCCCATCACCTCTGAGCCAACGGACTCATTATCCACTCTGTGCTCTGGGGCCAGGAAAGTCGGTGTCCTTTCTTTCACTGGAATGCCTCCTCTACACTTCTGCTTCCCTCAGATTTGGATTTTTCCACACACTGAGAGACAGTCTAGCACACCTCTGCCCCCCGGAACTTTCTGTGATGCTGGCTAAGTTTTATATCTGTGCCGTCTAACCTGACAGTGAAAAGCTGCACGTGGCTACTGAGCACGTGACGAGTGGCTAATGCAAGTGAAGAACTGAACTTTCTATTCCATTCTGTCTTAAATTTAAATAATCACAATTGTGTCAATTATCCCTCAATAAATCTGGAAAAAAATGTAAGCCGTTACATGTGGCGAGCGGCTACCATATTGAACAGCACAGGTCTGGAGTACAGAGCATCCTGATAGGGAAGGGGTCAGCACATTTTTTTCTGTAAAAGGCCAGACAGTAAATATCTTCAGCTTTGTAGACCATATGGTCTGTCACCACTGCTCAGCTCTGCTGTGGCAACACAAAGGCAGCCACAGACACCACGTACACAAATGAGTGTGGCTGTGTGCCAACAAAACTTTATTTACAGGAACAAGCCATGGGCCAGATTTGGCCTGTGGGCTTAGTGTGCCAACCCTGATCTAGAGTAGAGGGATGAAGTTCAAATCCCAGGACGACTGCCCAGCAGCTGGATGATCTTGGGCATCTTTATCTTATTAAACCTCAGTTTCTTCATCTAGAAAAAGGGAACATAGTATCCACTTCTCCGGGTGGTTATAAGAATTAAATGGGAAGCTGGTAACACACTTAGCACAGGGCCAACACAGATGGGCGTTCAAAAAGCCCTTGAGGGTGAATGGAAACTGGATACGTACTGGGTGCTCTGACTTAAAAATATCCTACTGCTTCCTCCCTTTCCTGTGAAGTGGACACTACTACCCCCCAGCCTACAGAGAAGTGGCTGGTTCAAAGTCAAAGACAATAAAGTGGCAGGACTAGAACCCAGGGCGCCCGTTTCCTGGTTCCTTGCCCTGGTCTCCCTTCCTCTCAGGCTCTTCCAGCTGACATGAGCTCTGCCCAAGGTTCCGCTTGACTGGGCTCACGTGAACCACCTTGTACTGTAAGAGGTTCGAATCCTTTACAAAGGAAATTGTTAAAAAAAACAAAGTCAATGACTTCCTGAGGGCTCTACGATGTCGTGCTCTACTGGTTCCTGTTCTGTCCACTGTTCTGAGGGCCCTGTCACCACCAGTGACCAGAGACCCCTCATCTAAGGCTGTCAATTACCAGTACACCATGGGAACGCCCTCACAAGGTGGCTCCCCTTTACTGGGCAGGGTCAGAATGAGGTTCGGGTGCTGCAGGTCCATGTGAAGATCTGGCTGTCGCCCTTCACAGCCCCGCCTCCCCACAAGTCCTCCGAAGTTTAAAAACGCTATCCCTACCCTGGTGATGGGGTCACACAGAGACGCTCTCTGCGATTCCTTAGAGAACTGCACGATCTGACGTGAGCAGGCCCAGCCCAAATACGAACTCGGCGCTGGCTTCCGCCTTCCTCTTGGCTTCCTCCCGAGCAGAACGAGGCGCCGGGTCTTCTCCCCCATCTCCTTAGCGGAGTCAGCCAGGACCATTCCCGAGCAGAGGAGCCGGCGCTCAGGATCGCCATCTTCTTCCCCAAGGGCCCTAAGTAAGACACCATCGGCTGTGCCCGCCGTGCTGGCTTAACTGCAACAACCAGGGCATGGGGCCAAAACCCCGAACAGAGGCCAAATCGGAGACGGGCAGCCAGCTGGATGGGGGCGGGCCCCTGGGCCCCAGCTCTCTCCTCCTGCCACGGAGAGGGGCTGAAAATCAGGCCCCCGTCCCCCAGAGCACCGGAAGCCTGGCCGTGATGCTCACGGCCTTCCACGAGGGACCTCACCTGGTCTCCCCACAGACCCGCCCAGAAACTGTGCAGAAGAGGCCTGCTCAGCCTTTCTCTCCCAAGCGCAGGGAAAGGGCTGGCCAGGCATCTAAGCCGAGGAGGATGCTAGCAGGCCAGGAGCTCCTCAGGCCAACACAGAGCAGGTGCCAAGCTGGCCCTGCTCCTCCAAGGCCAAGCGGAGGGCTCTGTGCCACGTCCTAGAGCAGAGATGTCCTGGGGTCTTTTCTGCAACACTCAAGGACGTGCCCGAACCTTACAAAAGTTTAAAAACCTGATTTTTTTCTTAAAAAGCAAATGAGAACCCATTCACCTGTAGACAGAGCATCCACTACCCGCCTCAGCTAGCAGCCCAGGCACCCGACGGGCACAGCTCTTCCGCTCCAGGCTGCAGTTCACCTTCCGGCCTACTTAGCCTCAGCCAGGCCTCACCTCTCTCTTACTTTTCTAACAGGTGAGGGTGTTTGCTAACCGCCCTAGGAATCAGAGGAACAGGAGGCTGACTGCCAAACTTCCGGCCACTTGCAGCTAACTTACCTACTTCTCTCCTCAAGACTAAATGCTGATGAGCAAAACCCCCACAGGGCTCGGAAAAGACACCCCGAAAGCTGACGTGGGCAGCCCGTCTCCGTGGGTTCACTATTTTCCTTCACTATTGTCCTTCAGGCCCGCGTCACACGCCCCACAGCCACCGGGGCCTGGAATCCTGGCTGGCATCTGAGGGTGCGGCGTCCCCAGGAGCGCCAGGAGTCAGGTGACCCAGGCAGAACGGTCTCGCGTGTTTGTGTCAGCGACTCCCCCACCCTCTGAGATCACCAGCGAGAACACGCTAAGACAGAGCCCAAAGGGCACCCAGACCCCCTTTTCAATCACGCCAACATGGTCACTTTCTTTTCCTTTAAGGGGTGGGGGAAAAAAAGTAGGTTTACACCGAATCAGACTTTTCCAACTCATCCAATGCCAGAAGGTTTTGTTCGTTTTGATTCCTTTAGTTCCAGTGCAGGCACAGGCAAGGAATTTTGGAAGTTCTTGGGAATCCCAAGTGCCCCCACTGAAAGCAAGAGCTTCAACTAAAATAAACACAGACCACATGCCTCTGGCCAAGTAGATGACACTTGATGAAAATTCCGTGTGTAGGGCGCTAGTCTAGTGCCCTCCAAGGAGGTCACTCCAAGGTCAAAAGGATGGGGCCCCTGAGCAGTCTCCCTGGAAGGGGGCCCCTAGTGAGGGCCGCTGGAGAAGGCCGTTCCCTTCTCCTCCGGCTTCCTCACCAGCATCCAACTGGTGACCAACCAACCAACCGCTACCCCCTTCAGCCCTCGCCCTGCCCTGGTTTGCCCCTCTCTCCTGGGTCACTCTGTGGTCTCCCGGTGTCTGCTCCAACCCTGTCCGCAGTGCCACTCCCCAAGGGCAAGCATCAGCATGTCCTCCCCAGCTCCCAGCCCTCGGGCGATAAAGTCGGGACTCCTCCGTCTGGCGCCCACTGCTGTCCTGACCTCGACCAGCTTAGCTGCCAGCCCAGCAGTGCGCTTCCCGCCCTCGAGCCTAGGCTATCCTCCACCACCCGAGGCAGTCTCCGGTGCCCCTGCGCACACTGCTCCCTGGTCTGGGGCACCTCCTCCTCCCAATTCTGCGTCTGTCTAAACTCCTGCTCATTCTTCAAGCCTCAGGAAGCCTTCTCAGCCCTCCTCCCTTCGGCTTGGTTTAAATGACCCTCCCGTCACTCCCACAGGACTGTGGACTCCCCAGAACCCTGTGGACCCACACCTCCGCTACACTTACTACACACAGCACATGGTAGGAAGTGGATAAAAACAACTGCAGTCTGACTGTTCACGACACGAGCCGAGGAGCTCCTCAAAGACGGATTTGGTTTACTCATGTGCGAATTCTTCAGGGCCTGACACGTATGGTAGGCGTTTACTAGACGTGAACCGGATCGCGCCTGGGGCACCATCAGCACGGCAGAGTGTTCCGTGGTCACCACAGAAACAGCGACACGTCCGAAGAGGTACAGAGGGCAAGGAAGATGAGTTCTGTCACACCCGCCAAGAGCAGAGGCAGCCCAGACGCCTTGGTCACCTCCCTCACACGGCCCCTCGGTCACCAAGCTTCGTGATGTCCGGGAAGAGGATCTGTGTCAAGGCCACCCAAGGCCAGACACCTTGGTGGGTCCTCTGGGGAGAGCTCTCTAAAGAGCTCCCAACCGGCTGTACCAGCCTCTGAGGGCACCTGCCCAGAACCTAGCGAATAATAGTCTTCGCACCCCTGTACGAAAGGCTCTCCCGCAAAGCTGCCCGAAGTACGGCAGCGATCTCTCAGGCCCAGACTGTCCACCCTGCTCACCCCATAGGACGCCAGGCTGGGGCTGACAAGGGGTGACACTTAGAAGACACAGGGAGTGGAGATCTACGCCCACCAAGGAGGGGATGGCCTTTCCCTCCATCATCCCAGTCAAGGACTCATTTCAAAAGCTTTCATGGAGGGGCTTCCCTGGTGGTGCAGTGGTTGAGAGTCTGCCTGCCGATGCAGGGGACTACGGGGGGGGGCCCGGTTACCCAAAAAAAAAAAAAAAAAAAAAAAAAGCTTTCATGGAGCTTAGATGAGCTCTTGCTCCTGGAGAAACTGCCACCACGTTCAGGTGGCAGGGGGTCCGGAGACAGCGGAATCAGACCCCAATAGTCGGTGAAAGGTGGCCAGGCTGGGGGCAAGGGCCACAGCTGCAACCCCGCAACCTGCACCAAGAGGATGCGGGCCACAGCTGTGAAAGGCAGCTCGCCAACTTAAAAGAAGCGGCAAGGTGAAAGAAAGACATCACATGTGGAGAGTCTAAAAGGAATCTTAAAGTAAATGGGCCTCCCACTCTCAGTCCAGATAGGCGTGCAGCCACCGAGGTTTCCAAAGAATCCATTCACAGAAGTTGGTGAGAGCAGAGCCAAGATTCCAGGGCCGTGTCATGACACTTGCATTTAAATCTTCTATGTTTAGGACCAAATTAAATCACTTTTGGTAAACAGAGATTTTGTTTCCTGAAGAGAAAGCTTAAAAGATTTCACTCACCTTATCTCTTGTTAAGAGACACACTGCAAACTGAATTGTAACATGTGCTCTCAACCCTTCTTCCCCCCAAAATCACATCTGCGAACAGAGAATGTGGGTGAAGAAAGGCTCTACCTGGCCTTATCCAGCCAAGCCCAGCTCCGAGTTAAGTCCCCTCTGCTCTGTCCCTCATCCTGTCACCCACTGGGGCCATGGGGACAGTTGCCCTGGTCCTTCCTCTTGAACTCCCAGCCCTCCATCTGTCCTCCCAACAGCACGTGCCTGCCACGGGCTGCACACCAACATTCGCTGGGCTCCAAGTGTCCCCAGCAGCCACGGTCTCACTTAGTGCCCGCAACCCATGGGCTGGGTGCTGTCGGCACGGCCATACTCCAGAGGAGGGAAGCCAGGTGGGAGAGGCAGTCAACGGCGTAAGAGCAAACAGAGGGCAGACCTGGGATTCGAACCTAGGCACTGATGCCACAGCTGAATGCTGCCCTTGCAGTAAACGACACGGACCGGGGTTTCACCTCCTCTCTGCCCAGAGCTCCCCCGTGCACGTTCTTCTCCTGCTGACACGCAGCCCGTCCTGGACCGCCTGGCAGAACTTCTGCCCACCCAGTCCAGCTCAAGTCCCACCGGCGGCACTGCGCCTTCGCCAGGGGCTTCTCAGACAGGCTCTCACCCAATCCTCCCGAAACCACTGGGAGGCAAGGCCAGCAAGATGAGAAACCTGAGGCTGCGAGGGTCACACAGCAAACTGGGTCCAGCAAGTGAGCAGTCGTGTGCCCGCTGCTTTCCCCCTGGGGAATCCCACTGTCTGACTGCTCCGGGGCCTTCGGGGGAGGGGGGCTCCCAGGACCACGCCACAGAGGGGGCCCCTGCATTCCACACCCCGTCCGGAGTCTCAGAACCACAGACACCCCCGGCCCCCTCTCCTCACCCAGAGCGCAGAGGCGGCTGGCTGCCGAGGACGGTGTCCTTCCACCTCCGAACATGCAGCGGCTGCTCGCAGGCGGCACACGGAACGTCCCTCCACTCCCAGGCCCCCGGCCAACATGAAGGCCAGAGCAAGGGGAATTCCAGGCACGGCGGAGGCCTCTCCCAACTGGGCTGTGTCCATCAGGGCACTTCAGCCAGAGGGCAGCCGGGAAGGAGGGTGGCCTCCGTGGGGTGAGCAACCTCCTCCCGCAAGGCCCTGCTCCCACTGCCAGGACACAGAGGGGCCCCGGACAGACACTGCTCCCTGGGTCCCCTCAGGGCCCCCCAAGCAGGCTCTGCCACGTGGCCACCCCAGCCCCTCCTGGAAGTGGCAGCGTGGTCCCCGGTCCGTAATCGCCGGGAACCACCCCCTGGATGATACCCCCTGCTCATGGCAGGAAGCGCACCTCCACTGCCCCAGGGAAGCCGCTGGACCAAGAGGGAGCGTATGGAGGCCCTCCACAAAGAGCTAAAATGCCACTGTCCCGCCCACCAGAGGCGAGGAATTTCTCTGAGCAGGAGCGAGTTCCTCAGCCATGGGCTCGTGCTGAGGAGTCAATGAACTAATGAAGTAAAGTGGCCAGCTCGGCGCGGGACACCCAGCAGGTGCCCAATCGGTGCCTGCTAAGTGAATGCAGGAAGAACAATCCCCCTCCTCCCCACCTCATTAGGCCCAAACCCAACTCCGAGCGGAGGAGAAAGAGCCCTTATTTACCCACCACCACCAATGCGCAGAAGAGCAGATGGACAAACCTTTGCCAAGGCGACCAAAAAGGCCTTTTCATCAAGCTCAAGGTTTCAGCACTTCCCAACAGGACTCAGTTTCCCCGGCTGCAAGTCTCACGAGCCTACGCGTTCAGTAACTGAAGGGATGCCTGCTGCACACGCATCGGGGAGGAAGTGAAAAATGGGACGGACCGTCAAAGTCAACCAAGAGCTTCGGAGGGCATGTTTCACTAGGCTAAAGACCTCTGGACAATGACCATGCTGCCTGTGGGCCTGCTACAGTGTGCTGTCCTGCAAGCAAGAATGTGTCCTGGGACTTCCCTGGTGGCGCAGCGGTTAAGAGCCTGCCTGCCAAGGCAGGGGACACGGGTTCGAGCCCTGGTCCGGGAGGATCCCACAAGCCGCAGAGCAACTAGGCCCATGCACCACAGCTACTGAGCCTGCGCTCTAGAGCCCACGAGCCACAACTACGGAGCCCGTGTGCCACAACTACTGAAGCCCACGCACCTAGAGCCCGTGCTCCGCAACTAGAGAGGCCACCGCAATGAGAAGCCCGCACACCTCAATGAAGAGTGGCCCCCGCTCGCCACAACTAGAGAAAAAGCCTGTGTGCGGCAACCAAGACCCAACGCAGCCAAAAATGAATAAATTAAAAAAAAAAAAAAAAAAAAGACTGTGTCCCAGAGTCTCGCAGGAGAGAATGCAGCACTTGAGCAGGGCACCCAGGAGACGCAGGTTCTGGTCCCTCTGTGCCCTGGCCCACGTGACCTTGGGAAAGTCACCGCATCTCTCGGCGTGGGATTTCCCTTCTGTAATCTTACATTCTGTAAAAGCAGGCCACAGTAGCTCCTGCTCTCCCAGCCCCTGGTCATCCTAAAATAATTCTATGAAACGTAATCCCAAGCATGTAGAAGGACAGGTTCCCAGCAGTCAGGTACAGCCAGGTGGCTGACAGTATGACACTCACTGCAAACCAAGGTGAAACAGACCAACGGCTTACTGAGAATCACCAAGATACGCCCTGAACCCCAAGTGCATCTTCCCACCCCTGAGCGCCAGAGGGATACTATGTGCCAAACCTCCAGAAGGAACAAGAAGCTGAAAAGACCAGCAGGATGGTGGGGATGCATGGCCTGCATGAGAACTACCCTGAGACAACAGATTGAATAAAACCTGCCCTCTTCGTTCCAGAAAGGAGGTGGCTCAGAGGGGCTGTACCGAATCCTGTGTGGGGAAGCGCACCCAACGCCTGGCCCAGCAGAAACAGGAGCTACCTGGATGATGTCTGCAGCAGGCACTTGGCCCAGGGATGGGTACCTTTCAGATTCTCCTTCACTGAGACATGGCAGCGGTGGAAAATTCCAATAGGTTTATTCCACTCCTGAACAGGAAGGTCCCTAATCCCTGCTAAGGGAAGAGAGGTATACGTGGGGTCTATTCCAGCCCTCGTTCCTCAGTCTTAGATGCACAACAGAATCAACTCAGAAGCTTTAAAAGTACCAACACTGAGTCCCATCCCTTCTCTCCAAGATTCTGATGTAATTGGTCCTGGATGCTGTCTGGGCATCCAGATTTTTTTTTTTTTTTAAACTTCCCCAGGTGATTCTAGTACACAGCCAAGGTTGAGGAACACTGCTGTAAAGTCTAAAAACTTGGTGACAGGGGCTCCCAGCCCTCTCCCACAAACTCTCTAGGAGCAGGAAGGCCAGCAGATCCAGCCAGGCAGCCCTTGCTGAAGATGTGGGTATACTTACCCCACCTCCACACACAAACCACGATCAACCTGCACGAGCCATCTGTCTGAGACAGAATGCAGGGCCTCTGCCCAGCCCTGGCTGGGGCATACCAAGTGCCCACACGCTGGAGGATGTACAGTTGTGTTCAGTTATTTGATGACTTCAGGCATGTAAACAAAATGTGATATTGTACAAACCTGAGGTGGCAAGGACCACAAAATGATTTACTATGAGACATCTAACTTACAAATGCAAAAAAAAAAAAACAAAGCTGTAAACCCTTTTAATAATCTCTTTGAATGGAAAATGGGATCTGCATAAATGTGATGCTTCTAGTGGGCTGTCAGATTTATTTCCCATTTCCCCCATAAGGTCACTGGGAATATATTATTTTCTTATGAATCTGTCTTTTGTGAGGACGAAGCAAAACATTTCAGTCTTCCCAACTGAGGCACTGTCTTTGGTCCTATGGTAGATACAGAATCCAATTACTCCTTCAAAGAAAACAAAAAAAGGCCGTAGGAAACAGAGGAGCAAGGAAAAAAGGCAGTTAAAATTTCTAAGTTTCCCTGTCGTGTTAATAAGACTAAACACTATTTATGCTTTGAGATAAAACAGAACCCAGTGCCTCTGTCTTATGAGCACAGCCACCAACAGCACAGCGTATGGAGAGCAAGCAGGCTCTGAAGCCAGACAGACTGGAACAGAGCTACCAGATGCCCAGCCTTCCAGCTGTGTGGCTCTGGGCCAGCTACTTGGCCTCTCTGAGCCTCAGTTTCTTCAGCTGTAACTGCAGGACTTCTTTGAGAATTAGAGACAGTGTATACAAAGCCCCTGGCCAAGGGTGAGCCTTCAACAACCAGTGGGCACTGCTATTATTCTTTGAATAATCCACACCCACTTCAGCTAAATCCCGCTGCACCCAACTTTTCACGGGCCTGGATCTTGGGAACCACACTATATCACTACAGGAGGAGAATCTGTTTCTTTGTTTCAAGGGAGAGCGAGAACGGCCAGGAGTTGGCCTGCTCCTGCATTCTGGGGTCAAATGGGCTGTTTACCGACATGATTTGCTTTCGCCTCCTGAGAGGGGCCCAGTGGAAAAAGTCCCTCCAGGGACTACAGATACCTAAGGGGAGCTGTTGTTTCCGTGATATTCCTGCACAGTCTGGCCAGGCTGCCCCCATCCCCCCTGCAAAAGGCAGCTTCCCATGCAGCCCCCGCAGCAGGAGAGGAGAACCGTAAAGAAGCAGGGTGCCTGTCACATTTCTCCGTAACCCCTGACGTGATGTGAAATTCTACAAGGTAGACCCTTTGAAATGCAAAATCTTCCCGAGTCCTTCAAATGTGTTTTTATTTTCTTGGGTTCCTAAAGGCTGCTTTCAGACCCACCCATCAGCATTTCCCCCTCTCAATCAACCCACACTTAACAAAAAAAGGAACAAGAAGAAGATGAGGAAAAAGCAGGAGGAGGAGAAGGCAGCTGCAGCAAAGACGTCTCTGTTTTCTGAAAACGCTCAAGTATCTCCAGTCACTGCAAGGAGGGGGGGGGGAAACTTGTCCTCTGCTCCAGCCTCCCTGTATCCCTCCTCCAAGACACCCTGAAGCCAAGTTTCCTCTGGAAGATTTCCTCCCATCCTAACCAGCACAGCACTAACTGCCGCTTCTCAGGATCTCAGAGAACTTTCTTAAGACAAGAATCCGGATGCCCCCTGACCAGGGTTCGGGAGGGTTAAGACTGGCACCACCAAAACCACAACCTGCAATTTTCGAAGCCCAAACCTTGATCCAAAACTGTGTGCACAGGAGGTTTGGATTAAACATCAAAGAAGAAGTTACCTTAAAACAAAGTTGTTTGGCAAAGAAAATTACTTCACCATAAGAAGAACCCTAGGGAATGGTAAATAGCTTTTGAATATAGACTTTTCAGTGGCAAGGTCATTAATCATGTTAATGTAAACTGCGCTAAAACAAAAATTTTCTAAGCCAGTCTCCAGGGCACATCAGCATATCTAAGCCTCTAGGTTTGTTTCCAGAGTTCACATCCCGGCAGGCAATGAAACTGTTGTTAATGGGGTCAGCTATTACAGTGCAGTCCCCGACCTTGGGCCATAATAAAGGTGACTCAGTCCTGTAGAAAGAACCCTTCTAAAGTTAGGCAGGAAACAAACACAAATTAATCAGAGAAGGAGAGTCAATGATTTCAGAAAGTTTATCCATTGGGCAAGTTTAAACAGCAACTCTCCCTGGATGATCACACATTTCAGAATAGAGTTGAGGGAGACCAGTCAACATTCCTTACGGCACCCAAGTCCCTCAGCCAGGCCCTGTTTTGTAGGGTGGAGGGCAGGACAGCAGCTGGACAAGGCGAGGAGAGTGGAGCCCAGCAGAGTTAAGCTGTGCTGAGCCCCACCAGACCCAGCCATGTGCTTCATGTTGGCAACAAACCGGTTCTTTCAAGAGAGGAAGAGTCTGACAAAAAGGACAGCTGCAGCGAGAAGCTGAGAGGCAAAAACTTCGAAAAAGCTCTGGGTTTGGGATTCTCCCTCCCCTCAAGTCAAAAAAAAAAAAAAAATCACCTTTGGGGTTTACAAGGGCTAGTTAATCTATGAAAGTGTCTCCCTTGCTGGATCAATTAGAGAGAGCCCCTCCACATCTGGTTTCCACCTAAAACCGAAACTTGTATTATCAGCATATTACATAACAAATTATGCCTGCAGGTTTCTTTTATTACACATCAGAGAGGTGTGTGTAGTGGTGGTAATGATGGGGGTTGTGCTGATCTGAGTATCTGCTTATTTCAGTCTTTTTTTTTTTTTTTAGGGCAAGAGCAAAGTTTTCCACTCAGTGTGCAATCCAAAAAAGTCACACTGACTGGGTGAAACATCCACTGAACAACCCGACAGTGCGTCCGGGGCTCAGTCTTGAGGGCCTACTGCATCAAGCAGTGGGTCAGGAGGGTGCGCTTTTTCAAAGAGCAACGCAAAGGTACACCAAATTGCTCCGAGGCGTCCTCTGCTGCTAGCTCCCAGATTTTACACAAGGCTCCCTCCTCTCCAGCCTCCTGCAGGGGAGGAGAGCTGGCTGGCCTTTCCTGAGCTTCGATCATGGGTCAGGCGCCTGCTCCCTGAACCCACTTAAAGGACACCCAGCCCACTAGGCTCCTACAGAACCAGGGAGATGGAGAGGCCGGGCAATGGGGAAGGAATCAGCAGGGGAATAAAGGCTAAAAGGAGTGGTGGGAAAGAATCTAAGAAGTAACAACAGGGCTTCCGATAAAATGTCAGTTAAGTGTTGCCACCGTGATTACAAGAAGGTATCTTAAAGCTCTTCTTCCTCAAAAAACTTTATGAACTTCCAAAATGCTACTACATGCAGCATACCCTAAGTTCAAAACAGAAGGGAGAAACTGACTAAAAATATCATCAATCAAAACAGTGGAATGCTCTATGTGTCCTGCCGGCCTTAGAACATTCAAGTCCATTTCTGTAGCAACTATACTGCTAGCTTTTATTTAAAACTTGTCTTCGATGTTAAAACGATTGCACAGCAATAATCACCTTCTCAGGGGAAAAGTCGTCCTTGGGCAAAATTATCTGAACTGGTCTTAAAACCGCCTTGTTCTCTGGAGGGGCATTTGGGAGAAAGAAACAGACCTGCCACAGGCCTCTCCTTCATTTTCTGGCCTGGAACAGCACCCTGGGAGGTGAATCAGCAGGCTCTTAGGTCCGTACCATGGCTGGCAGCATCCAGACCCTTGCCAAGCACAGACACAACGTCAAGGGCTACCAATCCTGAACTTAAGACCCAAACCTTCTCCCACTAACATGGGCCTATCAACTGGGACAAGAGGCTGTTTTCTGTTTATCTAGTTGTCCATAGCTAAGGAAAAAGGGAGGAAAAGAAAACAAAAAAAAAAACCACACTACAGATCTGCAATTCAGTATCAAAACTGTAACTGAGACAAGTTACTGTTAAGTGGATAAATTAAAATGAAACCAAAACCTGGCGAAGTCAGGAACAGTGAGTTTCACCCAGTCTACTAACTCCATTCCTTTCCAAGTCCTCAAACCTGATGGCATATTTTAACCCAGAGTCCAGGATCTGGAGAAAGAAGGGATCCCCTTCCAGCCGGTGGGAACTGCTGGGAACACATATGCTAGTATGTCATTTGGAAGTCTGCTAATATGTTGTAAGCAGCACAAGGCGCTTGCCTGGCTTCCCAGGCCCATAAACAATGCCATTCCAACTCCTGCAGCAGTCAGTAGAAAACAGTCCCTTGTCTCCACCATGCAACAATTCAACAAACATTTGTTCCTGTTGAACAACCGTCAGCCTGGCTCCATCTGCACCCGCTCCGGCAAGACGAGCGTGGCGGAGGCGGCATCGGCACAAATGCCCTGCCCAGGTCCGGGGCCCGGAATGCAGCCCACCGCGGGGGCCACTTGCCCAACACCACCGAGTCCGGATGCTGTAACGAATGGGAGACTCAGAGTGTGGCCTATAGGAGGCAGAATCCCATTCATCAAATGCCGCAAAGAGCTGTTCTTTGTTCACCATCGTACGAAGTACAGTACGTGTTAATGAACCCGGGCGGTCAGATGGAGGCAGCCTGGCTTCAGGGGGCGTCCGGGGGCGAGGGACGCGAGCAAACCGGCTCTCGAGACTCGCTGGTGCTCCGCCGCCTTGTCCTGAGCCACGAGCATTGTTCCCCAAGTCTGCAGGCGGGGGTAGGGAACCGGGGGGTGCCGGAGAAGGCATTTGGGGCAATGCAGACCGAGGGCCCTCCCCGGGACTCTGGGCATCCTCCCCTTCTTCGTCCCCGCCCCACCAAGAGAAAGCCCGAGCGGCGAAGACGACTCCCACGGGCTTGGAAATCAAGGACTGGCAAAAATGTGACTCGACCAGTGTGCCCGTGCCGGACGGCCCTTCTCGCCATGTGCAAAAGCCACGCCGGCACGGCCCCCCTGCACCCCCCCCAGCCCCCATTCCGCAAGTCCCCGCCGCGGCGACCCCGGGGGCCTCCCCTGCCCGGGACAGAACGCCCTCTCACCCCCTACGTGACCTCCCCGGCCGGTCCAGCCGCCGGGGAGCCCGCCGCTGCGTGCCCGCATCCCGGGGTGGCGGACGCAAACTTCCGCGAACAAAAGAGTTGTCTGCAAACGATGCGGGAACTCCGGGGTGAGCCGGGACGCCCGGGTCCCGGGGCTCGGCGCCTTCGCCGCTGCCGCAGCCAGGGCTCAAGTTGAGACGTGGAGAGGAGGACACCCCCGGGCGCAGCAGTCCCCGCGCCCGCCCCGGGAAGCGCAGACTTTTCCGCAGGGGCCGGGCCGGCTCGTTCCCCTGGCTGCGCTCTGACAAGTCTCACGCATGCACCAGCGGCGACAATCAGCGCCCCCGAGAAACCACCCGACCCAACGCGAAACAAGGCGGACAAAAAGGAAATCAGCAACATAAAAATAAAAATAAAGAAGGTCAAGGCCAGCACACACGCGAGCCGGGCTCCCTACAGCCGGCGGCTGGGGCGCACACGGCAGGGACCTCCGCTCGGGACCGGCCCCCCGGTCGCCAACGCCGCCGCCCGGCCCGGGGTCGCTTACTGTGCGCGGCGGGACGCTCCGAGAGCGGACCCCGCGCCGTTGCCGCCGGCGCTCGCCAAGTCGTCCAGGCTGCCCGCGGATCGTCCGCCGCGCGCACGCTCTTCTGCCGGCGCCGAGCGCTTTGTACCGAGCGGCTCCCAGGGAGGAGGAAATC